>NC_137458.1:131519953-132119953 GCF_964235325.1 Thermobia domestica | reverse complement strand
GGATCCAGGTCTGGAACCGGTTCTTCGGATCCAGGTCTGGAACCGGTTCTTCGGATCCAGGTCTGGAACCGGTTCTTCGGATCCAGGTCTGGAACCGGTTTTTCGGATCCAGGTCTAGAACCGGTTCTTCGGATCCAGGTCTGGAACCGGTTCTGAAACAGAACCGGTTCCGCTGGAACCGAAACTTTGTGACCATCCCTACGCTAAACCCGAGCTGCTGGCAAGCTGTGAACAGTATGCTAGATGAAATGGTGGAAGCGACAGGCAGGCGCCCAGGCGGCGGCAGCTTGTCTCATTTGGCTAAATAAACTGGGTAACTGGCAAACTCATTGGTTAAACAGGCAAACTGGCCAACTCATTTGGCTAAACACCCACTGGTGGACCAAAATTTTTTTCTGGGGGCACAAGCGGGTCTGGGCGAGGAAGGCACAAGCGCATGGTCCTCTTTGCATTATTTTTGAAGGTGAACTTTATGCCTTCTTTACGGGTCTTTGGGGGCTTTCAGATCCAGGTCTGGAACCGGTTCCTAAGATCCGGTTCTGGAACCGGGTTTTCAGATCCAGATCTGGAACCGGTTCCTAAGATCCGGTTCTGGAACCGGATTTTCGGATCCAGGTCTGGAACCGGTTCTGAAAACCGAGTCTCCAAGAACCGGTTCCTTGCGGAACCGGAACTTTGTGGCCATCCCTAATTTATACAGCAGCTTATCGTGCCAAACGGAATCAAGGCTTTATTTAAATCCATGGATACAGTGATTCCATTGAATCCTTTATTAAAGCCTTTTTCTAAATTGTTTGCGACACGTAGAAGATGATTGATTGTTAGTATTATGACATGAACCCAACTTGGAGTATGTTTTTTTTTTTTCTCGGTTTAGTACTTACGCGTGTATACTGGGAGATTATATATGTATGTATGTATGTATGTGTGTGTGTATGTGTCCAAGAATTTTGAAGAAAGAGTTGACTAAAGCTACTGAACTGTGTAATCATCGGCTTTATTTGCAGGTTTTACTGGTTATTGATCAGTATAATAGATCTCTTTAAAATTGTTGATATACAGCCTATGAAGAGACTAGTAGTATATAATCCGGCCAATTTGCGACGTAGAATGAGATAAGTTGCCTTCAAATGTTGTACAGTGATATTATTAGGATTAGAAGCTGCTTGTTTTTCTGCCTTTCCCAATTTTTCTATTTTAGGTTTAATAAAATCAACGATAATGGTATTGGTCTTTGGATGGTTTTCTAGCTTTATTTTCTTCATAGACGTCTAAAATGAATGATGAGTTGTTTATTTTATTTACTGTTTCCTGAGCATTTTGTTTCGAACATGTGATGCATTACTAAATCGTGAAATTAACTGGATATTTCATTAGCTGCTGTTGTTCAGTTGATGACTAATTAATTATCTATGTCATTAGGCATCGCCTTTAAGGTGGAGGGGTATTTTAATCAAATTTTCAATAGAGTAGGCCTAGTTTTTTCGTGTATGCTTCCTTATAAAATACTGCATTTCTTTTCACTTCTGGAGTGACAGTAACACGAGTCCATCATAGTCTCATATGAGACCAACCATATACAAGTAAACCAAGAGCTGTCACTTCACACACAAATTTTAACGACTTATTATTATTATTATTATTATTATTATTATTATTATTATTATTATTATTATTATTATCAACAATTAAACGAACAGTAAGTTGAAACACACTGGAAATATGTTGCTGAAGTATAGCTAGATACTACTGGGTCCAGAATGTTCTTTTGGATGAGGCAGATCGCCTCCTGGACGATTATTATCAGCTTGAAATATGAGTTTTACATGAAGCCAGATTAAAATAGCGCGATAATTTATCTATAGGCCTATAAAAAACAGTCTTTGAAGGGCGGTCACCCTCCACCACCATCCCCTGGATCCGCCAGTGCTGAAGAGTAAATTCGTGTTCTTAACAATGACAAGCAAAAAGTACACAAATTTTTCTTTGATTCAATTTGTCTTCTTGGACCAAAGCTTTAATATTTTGAATCCGATTACATTAATCGTAAGTTAGAACGATTCACTGGTTCTTTGTTCTTAGTATTGAGCCACTAAAACATCTTTATATATATATATATATATATATATATATATATATATATATATATATATATATATATATATATATATATATATATATATATATCTGTTTTTACACTTATTTTAATAATCAAAACTGAGAAGTATACATCACGTTTTTACACACTTATTTTTCAATATGTCTACTCTTTAAATCTGAATGGCTCTATTTATTTCTAGTTGTCCTGACAACCTCCTATCCAAAATCCTATTATTTAAAACAAAACTATATAAACATATGAATATCTTTCCACGTTGATATTACAACTAGAATTAACATATATTTCTTTTTCTTCTTCGACATAACCAGTTTAGTACATACATAAAATACTTTACGACCCAATGATCGTTACAAGTAGTAACAATATATAAATATACAACGTACCGTTGTAAAGTACTGCAGTTACGTTAAAAATACTTTGGAGAAGGTGCTGCCACCTATTGTTTCTCACGCTTCTTAATCACTCATCTTTAAATAGAACAATTCTGTGCTTCTGAGCGTGAACTCAATAACCCACATATTGAAAACCCAAAAGACGAACACACTCTTCATACCTTCAGACAATATTCTCTTCTCTTCTACCGAATTCGATTTTTGTTCATGTGTTTGGTTACATCAGACAGCCATCAGATGTCACCACATTCGAAATAGAATTTCCAAGTGCATTGTTTCGTGTATTATTTCACAGCCAATAAATAATTGTCTCCATATAAACTGAATGTTTGTGGGTTATTCGGTTCAGGTAGAAAAGTCACTCAAATTATTCGCTGAGTGCAGACCATTGTTTTCGTTGGAAAGTAATTGTTTTCGATTTTACTCACATTCTAGGAAAATTTAGATTCTTTGCCCGCAAATCTACACAATAAATAAGTAAAATTAAAAAAAAAAAAACAAAAAAAAATGATACTGAGAGTTACCAGTATCATCTGTGAATATTTCTGTGTAGCTGGTGGTAAGCTTATTCTTAGACGCAAAAATGAAATGAAATATTTGAGTTTTACGTCCGACGTTTATACCGCGTAGGTTAAAGGAGACAGTGATGATGAGAATGAGTGAAATGGTGGAATGAAGTGAAAAGAAATGAGGGGGAAACTCCGAGAAAAAATCCACGCAGATTTTGTCCATTATAAATCCCACTTAAGGCGAGCTGGAATCGAACCAGGGACATCTTAGGCGCAAATGAGAGGAGTAAAAATATCTCAGTACTACGCCTCTCACTTTTATGAGAAATTTAAAGTTCAAAATTTAAGAGGAAACTATTTTTCTAAATTTTAAAATTACAGCTCAATATCTCTAAATGTAGCGTTTTACGAAAAAATGTACCCTACATAGAACATCGTCTTGTTTATGTTCTTTAAAACGATACCAAAATTATTTCTCAACGTTGAACTGTAACAAGGATAGGGATTATCATTCTTTTAATGTATCTAGGTAGCTACGGTCGCTATATTGGCAGCGGCCACCATATTGATAAAGTCACAAAAAAAAAAAAAAAAAAAAAAAAAAAAATCCTCCGCTGAGATTTCCGGGAATTCTTAGTATGTCACTCGGAGCACTTTTCTGATCATTTCCACCAATTTTTATTTGTTTTTCGAGTCTTCCCACCAATTTTTTCCAGACTTAATCCCAAAAGGTTTTAATTTGCCTGAACTAATGTTTAGTTAATTTGATCAATTTGTTGCAGGTATCATAATTAATCTGAAAATCAGATGAAAGCATGCAGAAGTGCAAAGTAAAATGCAATTATAATTATTGGTGTACCAATTGTAGAGCTCGTTTATTTCCTGAGTCTAAAGGGTTTTGGAAACATTTATTTTTATATTTTGATTGACCTAAATTATATATAGTATGTTTGCTCTATCATTACTACGCTGCTGCCGTTTTGCGTCCCTTGGGGTTTTGGTAGTGTACGAATTGATTCCCGCATTCGACAAGTTTGTCTAACGATAACATCCGAGTTGATTCCCAACACTACGAACCCTCACCGTCCGTGTTGATTCCCGGGCTGCTTTCACACAGTTCCTGCAAGTGTCGCTACTCACTTGCGAGAAACCAGTTCATTGTGTGCCAGCGATGGAGTTTGAAGTGATGCCAAGTGAAAAGGGCAACCAACTGTTGATGATAGATGGTTACAAATTTTGTTTCCATAAGTGTCTCGTCAGTGGGTTTGAAATATATAAATGTACGAGAAGAATGTGTAAGTGTTTTGTAATCCTAAACTTTTTAAATTGTGTTGTTCGCTCGCAATTAAATCATAGTCATGAAAAAGATAACTCTGGTACATTAAATCCAGTCAAAAGGAAAGCGGAAGAAAATTTGTGTGAGAGCCCTCGAAACTTATACGTATCGAGTTAGCTAATAGTGATATCGACACACTCACAACACGTGAGTTAGTTCGAATTAGGAAAAATATTAATGCTGCTTGCTCACGCAAGCTTCCGAAGTTGCCTAATAACTTAAAAGAACTGCACGAAGCCCTAGAGAAAACTGTTGACTTTGAGACCGCAATCCACCAAGCAATTGCTTATGTTTGGCCCCAAACGACTATAAAGGGCTGCAGATTCCATCTCGGTCAGTCATGGTGGAGAAAAATTCAATCCTTCGGACTGTTAAATGATTTTAAATCAAGAGTCTGAACTAGAAGTACTTCTCAAAACCTTGTTTGGACTCCCTCTTCTAGCACCATATCAAATTGGAGACTGCTTCGTAGAAGATATAATGTCCCACAAACCTACACACGAAAAACTGGATGATTTTTTTTGATTATTTACTTGAGACCTATATCCTCACAAACAGCGACTTCCCACTCATAATGTGGGATGACTTTAATAGTAGTTCTGAAGCATTTCACTCTAAACTGAACACTCAATTTTACTCTCCCCATCCAAACATTTTCCACCGGATAGAAACATTGAAGAGTGTTCAGGCTGAAACTTATGTTAAAATGAAAAGCGAGAAGAAGACCACTCCCAAAAAAAGTGGGACAAGCAGAACTATATAGTAGAACAAATGATTAAATTAACAGAGTCTACCTTACCTGTTAGGAATATCTTCGGAAAATCTGCTACATGTTTCTCCCATGTACATAATTCTATTACATACGCTTGACAGTTGCAACTTAACACGTAAATTATGAGAGTAACAATAAAAAATAATAAAAATATGTAGTGCATGTGAACTAGTGTTTCTTAATAGGTGGTTCGCGACATCTTTCCTAGTAATTGTGTTTCCTGACTGTGTTTAGTGACTGAGTTCAGTGATTGAAAATATTTTAGTGGTGTATTTAGTGATGCAAATGAAGTTGACATATTTACTCAAGCATCTTCCAAGTAGCGGAAATGGTGAGTCAAAAGTAATTTTCTTCTTTTTCTGTAGTTTTATAAACTTTATAAAATTTCTCAAATTTATATTGCAACTTGCATCTGTCAAGTAAGTTATTCAAAAGTTGAAGGTTGGAATTATTTAGGATAGTTTGCTTAACTACAACTTCACAAGCAGCCAAGATGTGGTTGGCACACGTGAATCGGTACGGTATGCGAAATCTGAATCGCACGGATGGGAATCAACTCGTACGCTAAGGGTAAATACGCACTCACCAGATGGGAATCAACTCGTACGCTAGGGGTAAATCCACTGTCAGCTAATGCTAATCAACTCGTCCATTTCGGAATCAATTCGGTATCAGCCCATTACTATTGTCTCCTACGCTTGTTTTCCACATTCAATCAATATAGATAATAATAATAATAATAATAATAATAATAATAATAATAATAATAATAATAATAACAATAATATGTATCAGTCCCTACTAGAACCAATACTTTCCTTTGAAGAAGTTTGTTAACTCTGGTCTCTATTATAGATTTGACATACGATTTTTCACCATCTCAATTTATTGCTTCCAAATGATAAATGGTGTTTACGGAACTTGGGGCGTCAGCACACCGTGTGTGATCAACCTTTTGACGACATTTGGTTAGGGAAAATATACTGAAGAATGATAGACAAACTGTTTGTAAACATATGCAGTACACATGTGTTAGTTCATGGTAGAACGTAAGAGAATCTAATTTGTCATTAACGATTTTTTCAGAAACCAAATGTAATATGTTTCTCCAGCAAGATTTCTTATTTTGTTATATTTTTAGCGAGTGTTTCTTGTGTATCCGACGTAATGGTTCGCTTCTACGATTTGTCTATCTATTAAAGCAAGAGCATATGAGAAAATACTTTTCTCTAGACTAAGTTTTACGTTCCAGGAGGTTCAAAATCTAAGTTTAACGTCCCACGTTTACGCCCTTTAGTTAAGGGACATGGATGATTAAGGCAAATGATGGAAAAATTGGTGGAATGAAATGTGGAAGGAAACGGGAGTATCCTGAGAATCTACAGACATCGATGTGCACTACCAACTGCTTTGGTCGGGGAGCGAGCTAGGATCTCCAGGTCGTTCAGCTAGCACATTATACTACATATTTAACTTTAGTTTGCTTTATAAGATTGAATGCTACTACACGTTTGTCCGTTACTTCACACGATAACTATTGAAAGAAAGCAAATTTTCGATTATTATTATTATTATACGCTACATGTACAGTCCGCAGCAAAAAAAAACCTGCAACATGAGCATGTAAGTTTATTGTGGAACGACGAAGTATTTTGCTCCAAAATAAGTGTGCATGGGAGGACTCCGAGGATTCTCCTGGCGTTATTCGTGCTACTTAGACGTTATGTTGATTCCCTGCGCTGTTAGGCGTAGTTTCACAATATACTTACATGTTCATGTTGGGACTGTACAAGAAATGTGTTTATTGTACACTGCATGACACACTATTTTGTTTTACACTCACCTCAGCAAGCAACTCCTAAATTAACTAAGATCATGCGTCTAAGGCCACAAACTCTGTACATGTCCAGCAGACAGGTTGGCGTATCCAGCCAATCAGAATGCAGTGTGTTTTTGAACATGGTTTTATGAATTCCCTTAGAGAATAGATAATTGTAGGTAATTTTTCTTTACGAATTCAAGCTGCGACATTCTGCATAGCAAACTACTAATTTTTTTTAAATGAATTTTGGCCAGGAATGGCGAATGAACGTACGAACACACAAAAAAAGTATTTTCTTCATTCTTCTCGGAATTAATGAGGTAGAGAAGTGTTACCAACGAAATGAATACAAAGGGGGGACTGTCAATACATCGAATCAAAATTTACGTGTGTAGTATATAGTGTTTCCAAATTTCAGACTTCATTTGCAATTCATTTACTCTTATTTTGGAAGTATATATATTTTTATCCTAGGTTTTAACAATCCCTGGAAGGTAAATCTTGAAGTCTGCTGTGGTAATACCTCTCGGTCACCCCTGAAAGGAAAAAAAAAAAAAATCTACAGCTTATCGTACTCCAACCGCAAATCAAATCCGGTTTTCCTATACCAAAGCGAGAATGTTGACCATTTAACCAACAGGGTTCTAGATAACAGGACAAAATGTCTATTGGTCACCTTATGTCCTTCGGATAACTTTAAAGAAATAAACTGATTAATTTGCAAATAATCTTATATTAGGCTAGTGTATAAGCTATATAAAAGAACACATTGACTGTATGTTCAAATTGACGCACTAACGCAACACAAATGAATGAGATGCTTTGTTTTCTGTCCAAAAATATTCGGACCAACTTGATACTAATCGCCGCTGTTTATTACTGAACTTCCGCCCTTAAATGCAAATAATAATTTTAAGTAATATTAATCTAGCGTCTTTGATATACAATAAAGTAATTCCCCTTCTCCCCCCCAAAAATACATACTTTGCTCCACCTTCGTCCCCTACCTAATAAATTAAAGCTGGCACTTCCACTGTCTACCCAACTATTTTCTTTCATATCTTTTTTATCTAATTCTTTTCAATACCGCCAAATGGACGTCTTCTAGATTTGTTTTAAAGTATTTAATAATGTCCATGCTTTACCTACATAGCACAATACTTCATGAAACAGTACTGCCTTTTTTCAAAATTCTTCATTGAAAAATGCACAAAATACGGTTTTATTCTCCGCAACTGCCATCTAGGCTAAAAGGTACAATAAATTACGATTTCAAAAAAAAAAAAAAAAAAAAAAAAAAAAAGAAATCTTTAAGTTTTACGTCTCATGGTTATGCCAGCTAGGCTAAAGGAGACGGTGATGATAAATGAATGAAATGGTAAAATGAAAAAAGTGGGAGAAACGGGAGAACCCCGAGAAACCCCACGCACACGGTGTTTGTTCACCACAAAGCTAACTTGGCGCGAGCTAAGATCGAACCAAGGACCCCATGCACCAGAGATGAACGCTCTACCACTGAGCCACCGCGGCCCCTTATGATTTCGATAAATGGGAATCTAAAAGACTCCACGTCTTCGTCCTAATGAAACGTGGACCTACCACACACACACACTTGAAATTTGAACCACAATTGTTCCCACTGGGAATCAAACCCGGGTTTTCCGAATCGAAGGCGCGTACGCTAACCAAATATCAACGAGGGAACTCCATACAATTTGGAATAATTGGTGAAATTATAAAGTGAACCATTAATGATGCAGAGAAGAAAATTACATCATAACGGCATACGCACGTACAGTATTAGGTATCTATAAAAATACGTTGTCTTTCTCATATATTATTAACCCACTTTAGCGTAAATGTTACAACGTGTTTTGTAGCTACTGAAGTCTCTGTAGCTACTTCGTCACTGCAAATTCACTCATTGGGTTACATTTCAAGTATTTTATACTTTTGTTTCATAATTTCTCCGAATCATAGGAATCTTAACCTTGACATTATGACGGTCACTTTCTCTTACAGCGGTTGACAGTTTTATACGGCGTATAAATATAAGCAATCTCTGTCCCTGAAGTGAATATATGCCAAATCACAACTGACCGACTAATCTTGACTTTAATGAATCTGTTTTAATGTCATTCTTCTATTTGTTATTAGCGAGATTTTCTTTATTTTACTATTATTGTTGTTATTACAGCACGACTTTAACCTTGGCTAAAGCATTTAAAAGCCAATAGCACCCACGCTTGAAGACTCGTTAAAAAAAAAAAAAAAAAAAAAAATAGTAAGACCCACCTGGCTGCTTGGTCGCTCGCTGGCTTACATCACATTCGCACTTGGCGTGAAGGTCGTCGGTCAAGTCTCTTGTATTCAAAGCGTGACTTACTTTTTTTTTTTTTTTTCGTAACATTAAACGACTGTTTGTTAATTGTATGCAGTTACATCTGAAACTACAGCAACAATATCAAAATGTAATAAGCATTTAAATTTCACATACGCAGTGGCGTACACAGAATTTCATTAAGGGGCGAAAGTTCAATCACCAAAGCTCATGTAGTTTGAGAACACACGTGATTTTAATATAGTAATTTAATGTAGTAATATACAATTTAATATAGTAAATGTTTACTTCTGAATAATATTTTGCTGAAAGGGGAGAGTTAAAACTTAGAAAACCCCCTTTTGCGTACGCCACTTCTTCAAAGACATCAACCTTACAAGTTCTTTTTTATTTATTTTAATTATGTATTAAAACCAAGTCAATATATTAGAATATCAACAAAGGAGTAGACTATGCAATAAACTTACTTTTAATAGTAGAAATAAAAATTGTGTTGTTTAATTAACTACTAGTTAGTGTTGAATAGTAAAGTTAATAATTAGGCCATTAGTTGATCATAAAATTATGAGGCTATGTACTTATTAAAAGGAATGAGGGAAAGGTGTTTTGGAATAAAATGAAGTTTCCAGTTCTACGCTTCATAATTATGCCTTTAAACTAAAATAGACACATGATTGATGATAGTGAATGGTTGTAAAAGAACTGGTGGAATGATTATGTGGGGGGACAGAGAAAGGACTAGGAGAAAACCTAACTATGTTGTCCACCACAACAAACTCATTTGAGCTGAAATCGAACCAGAAACCCCTCGCACTACTGATAAGCATGTTACCACTGAGCGACAGTGCCTCTTTTCCCCAAAGATTATGTTAATTTGTTTCATTAGGGTTGTAACGTCCTTCTTATGCCATTTGATAGTGGTTGACTGGTTTATAATATCGCTATCCTTTTCAGCAAGGTTACATAAAATGTAGACCTACAGTTTATTGTGGGATTAGAAACATAGGAGTTCACGCTGGGAATCGAACCCAGGCATTCCGCTATAACGAGTGAATGTTGACCACAGCGCGAAGGAGCTCCGATGCCATTGGAGACAAGAACGTATGGATTAAAATGAGGATTTTATAGTTCTACCAGGGATTGAAATCTGTATTTTGCATCGAAAAGCAAGAAGCCATTCAACGTTAGGAAGAAGTTTGTGATTTCTTCAATAATTACTCCAACCTTATCCTTTTTTGTGATTATTTCGTAAAAGTCCCAAATTTACTGAAACTCTTGGTACACAATACTTTAGAGAAGTCATTTCCAACCGAATTCTCTATGACGTCAGAGATCGCTGCTCTCCTTAGCAGATAAAATACTGTACAAACAAATCTTACAAATGTAATCAAGTTAGGTATTGACGAACTTTATACACTCAACAAGATGTAAATTTTGAACCACACAAATACCAAATATCGAAGTTTCTTTCAGAAAAATCTTTCTGAGGGAGTATTTTCGGATGCCTTAGGAGAACGATCAGAATTACTCAAATGCGTATTTACCAAGGTCCATAGGGCTTCATATCCTCCCTTTCCCTAGACTAAACCTTTATCCATTCGACACATAATACATAATGTTATACAGTATAATGAATTTAAGAAGTTCAAAAATGAGACAAATATAAATAGATCTTCTTGAAGTAAATAAAACTATATGAATGTGTAAATTTTCATGTACAGTTTATTTTTTATTTATTTATTTATTTTTGTAGGCAATGGCTACGTACATGGTAACCGTATATACATTCCGTAACTGAAAAACTAGTGGTGGGCAAAAAAACTGGTTTTCGATTTCCGGTTTTTAGAAAAACCGAAAACGGTTTTCGAAAATTGAGAAAAAACGGATTTTCTCCAAAACTGGTTATCGGATTTCTCCAAAACCGGTTTGGTTTTTCACCGGATCCGGTTTTGTTTTCTCCCAAACCGGTTTGTTTTTCCAAAAATGGTTCTATTTCTGACCAGAATAATAGCTTCGTTGTTCTACAGAAACAGATTCCCTTTCCACAGAAAAAGTTTTGTGTGTTTCCAGAACAGTTTTAACCGAAACCGGTTTTTGGAGAAAACCGAAATGTCGGTTTTCGGTTTTCTAGAAACCAGTTTCCGGTTTTTATAAAACCGGTTTTGCCCATCCCTAAGCGATCACAGCGTTCTGCTTGAGTTACATCAAACAGAAAGGCGGATCCACTTTTCTGATTTTTATGCGAAAATCAAAGTAGAGGGTCCACACAAATCTTAACAGGTTCAATTATGTAATTTCGTATCTCAAAGGCATAAAACAGACTTTATAGAATTAGCACTAAGAGAGTAACCAACTCTCGAACAATTGAATTATGCTTGCAAGCAAGGCGTGGTGAGAAAAATTAAAGACAGACTTAAACTCTACGGAATTAAATATAGATGTATCCATAGTACAAACTAAACTATTATTAGTCAATTTACATATTGCAAATAGAGCTCAGCTAGATCACAAAAGATTCTCCCGTGCGATCATACTCACCAATAATGGAAAGTAGACGTCAGAATAATCGTTTTCATAGCACATAAATTTGCCAATGAACAATTGGTGGAGAGATGCCAAGAAAAATAAGATTGTAAAATGTAAGAACCAGAAAAATGATCTGAAACTGTCTTATGTGCTAGCTCTGAATTCCTAATCTGCACCATAAATTTTGGTAACAGTTTAGAATAAGTTTCCACATATTTGTAAAGTTTACCGGATATATATTATTATTAATAATAATAATAATAATAATAATAATAATAATTTGAGCAAATTGTTTTTAATACAAATATATTGTTATCCTACTTTTCGCTCTTATGGTCTACGTTTGCATGCGGAGCTCTTCCGTGGCTAAGCGGTTAGTGTACACGCCTTTAGTGTGGGAGATCTAGGTTCGATTCCCGGTGGGAGCTCATATGTTTCGGATTCCATGTTAATCAGTAGATTCAGTCTCATATACCCTTACTGCTGAAAGGAACGCTAAACTCAAAATCAACTCAACGTTCGCACGCATATTATAAAAGCATTATTTGCAGACTGCATCATTGTGAATTTGCATAGGTGTTTCCTTAAGGTGTTTGTATCGAATTTCAAAGAAAAGAAAAAACGCTGTTAAACGAAATAAAGCATAACGATTAAGTTCTCGTACAGTAAAGTGAACCTGCACTGGAAAATGCAAAGCCACACACAATAAACTATTATTGAAGAAACTTGCAGTAGATTTAGCGCGAAAAGCAGTAAATTATATTCGTAGAGCGTAAAACTACATATTTTATTTTATTTTTCATGAGTAGAACTGCAGTCAATTAATCTACATCAACAGAATGTAATAAATAAGCAAATTGCATTGGCAATATCTCCACTTTTATATGTAAATTAACTAATACCTTAGTTTCTACTGTGGATGCATCTGTATGTAATTCCTCTCGTTACATTTAGCTTGCAAGCAGATTCAAATATTCGACGATATGCTATTCTTAATTATACGAAGCAGGAGAGTCATTTCAGATTTTGCTTGGGGGGAGGGCAGACTCCTTGATGTAAGTAAATTTTGCGTATTTCACTGATTTACTACTATTTTACTGATAAAATCTATAGAAATCTTAAACTCAGGGGGGCAATTGCCCCTCCCTGCCCCCCTAAATGACGCCTCTGATGCGAAGTTGTTTTTTCTTTTCAAATACGCACAGTATTGAAATTGTTCAATTTATATGGAGTCTCAATTTTTATTTTTGCATATAGTAAAAAAAATCAGAAAAGCAAATTTTTCATGTTTGATGTAAGGAGAGAGAGAGAGAGAGAGAGAGAACACTGTCACAGCTTATTGTGACATTCATAGTGGCGTCATTAATACTTACCGGCTACGGAATGCGTACACGGTTACCCTGTACGTAGTCAGTGTTTCTTTTTTATGTGAGCCTGAATATGTTGATTCTGTATGATAACTGTACCACCAGTGGCGTATTTAGGATTTTGTTTCCGGGGGGGGGCTATGTACAACACGTGAATAAGCACTTACATTTTTCCTTTTGGATGCCGACAAATTTTAATGAAATTTTGCATATACGAAATTTATTTCGGGAGGGGACTTGAGTCTAATAGCCAGCCCCCTAAATACGCCACTGTGTACCGCCTATTAAGATGAAACAATATTGAATATGAAACAATATATATACTCATTAGGCTTTTTATTATGCTACTAGCGTCATGACAATGTATAGTTCACGAGATATACCCCAAACGTATGATTATCTTTTAAATAGCTTTAATTTTTGTTTATCTATAGCATAGTGTATACTAATTGATAGGTCACATCAAGCGGAGCAAAGGGACATGCTTTGGAGTGAAAGCGAATTTTTATGAAGTTAAAAGTGTGTATGTTATTCAGTGTCAACAAAAATTGATAGCTTTTATTCTTTCGGAACACTATTTACTTATGAACTATACTGGAAACGAATTATCCAAGATAGATGGTTGTCAAAAAGTATCGGAAAAACTTTCGTCCAGCAATGGGTCACCAATTACCAGGTATTAATAACGGTATGTATGTGTTCCAAATATAAATAATCCTCACCACTACACTCTTGTAAACCCAGTTTTCATTCTTGAAATCTGAGCATTTGAGATTAAGAAATAAACGCTTATACCTTGTTCTGAAAGATCATATGTTTAACCCTGTTGCTGTAAAAATTTCTAAATATAAACTAAAATGTACTGTTCCTGGGAACAACTATGTAAAATTACTATTACGTCTGGCTATAACAAACTGCTCTGCAAACTCGAAATATTTGAACAACCGGTTCTAGCGAATCGGGTGAATAGCTTCACTAATAATATTATATATATATATATATATATATATATACACATTATTAATTATCAGATTTTACAAGTGTTGTTTGTTTCTCCTTAGAAGTAACGTTCACACTACTTGGTAAATCGGTCAGATAGGAGCGGTCTTGTGCACTAAAAAACATTTGATACAGTATTTCAGTTTCTACCACTGATATTCTACAGTTAGTTCTAAGTACATATTATAATATAGCTTCGTGTGAGATACTTTAGATAAAAATTCACACAAAGTGCAAAATATGTCATTAAACACACACACACACATATATACATACATACATACATACATACATACATACAATGATGGTCCTATGTAATTAACATATCTATTACCGGAAGTCTGTTTCTATCATTTTCAACTGTTATGAAGATTTATCCCTTAGTTTTTTTGAACTGTTCCAGCTATTTTGCTCTTTTATGAGGCCACCTTTAAAAAAATTAAAAAAAAATTCATTTCACCACCACTGCTTGGCATTTTGTTAATGCCATATTTCCGCTTCCGATAATCCCTATCTCGACTTGGCATCGTCGGCACACGACATTCTACTTGCTAATCCTATAATTCTGCACGCGAGATGTTTGCAAGATTTCCATTACATTCAAAACAATCTTGTTTTTGCTTAAATGTTAATGCACGTAATATTTACTCCATTTATGTAGTGTCATACTAATTCAATGTTATGCGTGTACTACCGTACAGTATATTAAAACAAACAAAAGAATGATTTTGGTGCTAAATCATTTTTAGATTTGTGTTACTTTTGTGTTACTAGGTAAGATCATTACTCAGTAGCGTGCAATTAACCAAAAACTATGTTATTTATGAACATGTTGAAATAGACCTACAGATAGTATTAAAATAGTGGGAACACTTTAACAAAATGCAACTTAATCTAATTAATACAGGATTAGCATAAATTATTCATTCGTTTTGAAAAGGCTATATTTTTAAAAGTATTACACGTACACACATGAAAGATATATGAAAAGAACCACAAACTCACCTACAGTGGTGCCCCCCCCTTATGTCCATGACGCACCCCCCCCCAATTGTCTATCCGTAGGTGTTCTTCCATAAAAAAAAAACATTTTTCGATTAATTTTTACACCCTCTGAAACATATTTATATAGATTTTAACCCCCCCCAAATATTTCAATGACGCAGTTTGCGTCATAGCCCCCCTTTGTGGGCACCCCTACTCACCAAGTTTGTATTGTGTGACAGCACGAGTCCATTATCTTACCGATCAGGCGTGGCAGTGTGGCAGTACGATGTTACTCCCTGTCGAAAATGGAAAGAAAGCAAGAACAACGACGTCAGTATAGTCTGGATGTGTGTCGTGTCACCAAAAGAGCACATATTGGTGAATATTTGTAGAGGGGTATCTTTCATGTGTATACATGTAATACTTCTGAAAATATAGCCTTTTCAAAACTAATGTTAACCCTGTACTGTGTCAGATTACCTTTTGTCTGGTATAATTTCTATTCATTACGAAATTGAAGCACATAATTCGTGAACAGTTTTCAGAAAATTACCGAATCATTTTTCATGCACTGCAGCACTCAGATGAAAGAACAGATCTGCACTGCAGAAGATAATCAAATACGTTCAAGTCGAGGGATTGAGAGGGCCGGGGTTGACGCTGTAATTCAAACTGATATGTTGTCAAACTACACCTGAACAATTCTAACTGCACTACGTATTGACGTATTTTTCATCTTGGAAGACTGTTATAATGAGGGGAAAACATCTACACCAAAAGAATGCAACTGGTCACGTATTAAAAGAGTCATAATTTGTCCGTTTGAGTACTAATGGAATCAATAGAAGACCATGAAATTGCGATCCACTCCAACACAGAGGCGTAGCCATGTTTAATACTCGGAAGCATAAGTCTTTCCGAAAGTCCGCAACATATAAACTGGTTCTATTCTTGAAAGCAAGAAGTATTACTCATCGGGCCAAATTACTCTTTTATCACCATCGATTGTCCCATGTTTTGTGTCCTCGATATTCAACCTTTTCGCACGAGTTTTCGAAATTACAACCCAACCGCGGACGTTAAGATTATGCAGCTATCGTCGGCCTTTGATTGTAGAAACAAGTATTTTTAGATGCCCATTGAGTTTTGTCGTCTGTTGTGATGGTGCGTACCCTTTATGACAATAGTTCTCTTTAATGTTTGAGTCTCTCTACCATCTAAGCTTGGTTTGCGTGCACCTTTCCTCTTCTTTAATGTCTTGCTCTGAGTTCTGTATATCAATCATTATCATCTTGAATACATCTATGTCAGATGTATTGAAGATACACTGACATTGTTGAATGCAAACTTTCCAATTAACTGCGCACCCACAATTTGCTCTCTGAAAATTGGAAATGTCTCCCATTTTATAACGCCCTACCCACTGGGAATAATTCACAAATAGCTGCAGTTGTAGTGCACGGATATTCAGTGTTACTAATTCGCAAAGATTACCTGTTGCAGTATAGAGTTGTTGTATGTGGTTATCAAAAGACTTATGGACACGTTGGTGTATTTTATGACGGTCCACCTGTCCGGTTGTGTGAATATGAAGAATACGAGGTATTTGTCTTTTCAAAAGCCTTAAGAATCATCACACGAAAAAAAAAACTGTTTTGTGTTCAGTATTAGGAATACGAATAGTGGGTTCAATTTGGTTCAACTGTGAATACCGAACTGTATCTGAACGAAGTGTGGACATAGTTTTACAGCCAACTAATACAGTGCAAATAAACAACTGCTTTCTCCAAGATGATGATGTCGCATCCTACACCTTACTCAAGTAACTGTCACGGATTCATTGGATCTTACCATAAAAGTGAACGGTCACAATATGATTATAGTCAAAGTAAATTTTTGATTTGCCTTTGTGCGATTCTTGTTGCTGGGGTTATTTAAAGGGAAACATGTATGCTAACAATCTGCATACTCTGAATTAACTCAAAGAAATCATCATGAACACTATCCACAGCACCACAAAGAAAGAATTTTAGACAGTATTAGTTGACATGACATGCTCAGAAGTTCACTGAAATAAATGGGGAGCAGTTTCAACATTTCCAACATTTCTCATGCCATTTATCTTACCAAATACATATATTTATTGTAACAATAGTAATAATAAAGTAGTTTCAGTCTTGGCCTGCCTTTTCATAGCTCAATTGCGAACATGAAATAAAAGCAAGGATATGAATGCCGAAAGAACTATTTAAGTAGAAAGTCTACAGCGTGTGGATCTTTGTATAAAGAGTTAAGAAAAAAAAAACATTAAATATTTTGCATGGAGTATATACTATATGAGGAAGAAATCGGACGTTATGCAAACGTACTGATAAAACTGTTGGCTTTCGAAATGTGGGTGTGAAGAAGAATTATGAAAATTTGCTAGGTGGAATGGAAAACGAATGAGGAATTGTTAGAAATAGTAGGGGAGAAAAGAACAATTTTAGGTTTAAATGAAAAGAAAAACTGTTTGGGACAGTGACCAAGAAAAAAACTGTATCATGAGGAATGTGCTAGAAAGTATATTGTAAGAAAAGTAGAGAAAGGGCTAAAGAGGCTACAGTTAATGGACGGTATTAAAACAGAAAATTCTGCGCGAAGAAGAATAGGTTAGCTGAATATCATGGTGCATGGAAGTGTTTCTTAGTTTGCAGCAAGTGATCTGATGATAATAGCAGAATACCTTGATGATCATGGTCCTGTACTACACTTAAAAAAAAAAAAAGTCTTTACTCTCTTCTGCAACCATTAGTTTAAAGCTTTATTACGTAATAGTAATTGCTGAAGACTATATAATCAATTCGTTAATGTATTTTCACAGAAATGTACGTAAGTAATTCAATATTAGAAACGACAGTATACTTTCCTTAAGCTATTATGTTCTATAACGTAAACTCAAAATTGAATATGACATTGAAATAAAAATGACCAATTTGAGATTCACATAATGACAAAGAAACTGCATTTGATCACTGGTTGACATGCAATCCACTGTTAAGGTCAAGGTCTCTAATAGCATCATACTTTATACACAAACTTTAAAAATGTGTTTCTATACGTAAAATTATGGGAACCAGAAAACTTATTAAATTATTATTATTATTTATTATTAAATACAGGATCATGCAGTCAAACAACAATATTTTTCGAGGTAGTAAATATTTACCTCAATAACGAAACATAATGCCATGTCCTTAAAAAGAAAAAAAAATCTTGATTGATGTTCAATGGCATGTTAGAAAGACTGGTGTTCACTGGTATGGAAACATTACATTTCCTTCACAAATTTCCTGGTATGCATTTCCATTCGGAGGAATAATATTCGAGAGTCGATCTATCAACGTGGTTTCTCAACGTTCTTTTAACAATTCTTCTATCGTACATTTTTTTTTTTCTTAAATATTCAGCAAGCTACATGAACAATCAACCCCATTGTGTATGAAAATATTTTATCAATATGCTAATTTTAACATTCGCTAAAACTGGCGATTAGCGATTTTCTCTTTTACTCACCTAGCAATAGTATTTATGTCTTATATATTGCATAATAGAGTCCATTGTGTTCTACAGAGTAAACAAATTACAATGGAATTTTGCAGAGGCTCTGAAAGATTATTCCAGGAATGCTAAATATTCATTGTGCTACTAAGGACATTGTTAAGCCATCAAGATAGCAAAAACACTAATAAAAGAAAAAAATAACGTCCCATGGTTATGCCCTTTAGGCTAAAGGAGATAGGCGATTAATGAAAATTTAATAATGTATGAAAGAATTGGTGGAATGAGAACATGAGAGGAAACGAGGGAATGTCGAGAAAACCAACGGACCTTATGTCCACCACAAGTTTACCATGACCTTCGATCGAACCAGGGACCCTTCACACCAGAGGTAAGCGCTCTACCACTTAGGTAGAGGTGAGCCACAGTGCCAACCAATAAGAAGCGTTTCGTATAATAATAAGGTATCACTTAGCACTTTGGATCTTTAACCTACATAGGCCTATTCAACTTTTCTCCACAAATCCACATTTTCTAAATAATTGCACTCATTTGTATATAATTTTAGACAAATTCGAAATGAAAATAAGCAATTTCAATTAAATTAAGAGGAAGTTTATACTTGTACACACGGGAAAGAAAGTATTTGACAGTTCACAAATTTTCATTTGCTAATAACTCGGGAACAAATGAATTTATTTGGATCTTTTTGTTGCTATCCTTAGAATACTTATAACTTCATAAAATACCAAAATCGGTACTCTAATAGATTAATTTGTTGTTGAGCTATTAGGAAAAGGAATTTTGTCAACTGAAGAATACTTTCTTTCGTGACTATACGGTAACGGTACATCAGTGCCATCGCAATACCCTTTTAGAGGAGGAAGAAACTAATTTGAAGTATTTCCCTTAATTTATATTAACAACAGTTGAATAACAAAATCATATATTTTTTAAAATGTGTAGGGCTATGAATTTCTGACTTATTAAAAAAGTGAAGAAATCGTTTTACTGGTGGGGGGGATGTATAACATGCCAGAAAAGATTTAGCAGGTTATTTAAGCTGTATGTCCCGTTCTTTATAGTCCCGTTGTTGTCAAACAAGCATTTTCTATTCATATGTATTTTTTCTATTTACACCTGGTTTAAACATAAATAAACAAACTATGGTTTTCGCCAACCTTAGTTTCCAGTTCAGCAAGTTGTTCGAACGGAACGTGAGACGCAAAATGACATGGATAATGGGTACATTGTTACGCGAGGGAACCTAGAACAATTCGAATCCGTTTCCCAATAATGCTACATTGTTGGCATGGTGAGAGCCCAAGGGAACAGCTTGGTGAACTGGTAATGCTCTAGCTTAAACTGATGGAGTGATCGCAAAACATATTACTTTAATTAGAAAACAACCTGTTTCCAACAACTTTCCTTTCTTTCCATCTTTTCGTAACTTTTACTCATTATGGAGTTGCCTTGTGCTCTTATTTTGATACACCCTGTATAATATTAAATATTATACTTCTATCGTTTAAAATTGTGAATATAAATTGTTCTAATTCTAGTTATTTGACTGTTGGCCAATAGCTATTAACAATGAAACTGTAGTTGGTACGAGCTCGGTTAGTAGTTGGGAGCTCGTACGCTTCATCAACGCCCTCAATCTAGATGGCGTCGGCTTTACTCTAGATTCAATTCCCAACCTATAACACAAAATCGTGGAATGTTGAAATGGAATATTTAAACTCCACTAATTAAGTTAGTTTTATCTGTAAGACAATGAGACATTTACGTTCTTTTATTTTTTAGTTCAATGTTCATCGTATCAGCCTGTACAAACATCATCTGCGATTTATCTTTATTTTAATCTCATCAATATAGTAAGTTTAAAGGCTATATGATTGTTATTCCAGTAGTTAGCAATACGATGACAGAGGAACAAGATTTCTTGTAGTTAATGTCAGGAACGAAAGAATACGTTTCGTATCTGTGTTCGCCGTTCTGCAACGAGTAACATCTAGGCGCCAACTGGAACGTGATATTAAAACCACGAGTGTTGCAGTCACATTGACTGATATACGCTTACAAGTATGAGCATGTGTGATAATTATCAACATATTGGGTTCGCTGCAACCTCAACTGCAAGCTAAACTGCAGCATTTCTTGATGTCTGGACCAGCAGCTCTAGATTTTCTCGACAAGAGGAACGGATTCTATCTAGATTTCGCGTTGTATATCCACATTTAATACATGAATTTCTACTTCATAGCGAAGATCCACCATTGTATTCAGCCTTAGTGCTAGATAAAGTATTCTATATCATCTTATGGAATGTCCTCATTATGCTCAGCTTCGAGTTGACTTCGCCCTACCAGCAGACTTATCAACATTGCTCGGAGATGACCACCGAACGTTCTTGAAAGATTTTGTTTCTTCGCCACCTCCATATCCTACCCGCATTGTGATTGGCCTATAAGTGTTTATAATTAATTTCTCTCCTCCTCCTGTGTGTTCTTCCTCTGTCTATTGTCACTAAACACTTTTGTCATTTCTGGTTCAATTGAAATCCCGACAAGTATTTGATTTATTTTATCTTCTATTTTAAATTGGACTTTCTTCTCCATTGCCGCGCAGCCCCGGCAAAAGAAGATTAACATTCTATGTGTAACTAATTTTACTCTCGTGCATCTTTCACTGTGTTGCATGTTTTCTATTTTACATTTTCTTTCATAGCAGAGTTGCTACTGAATTTAGACATTGATGGGTGCAAACAGAGCTTTGTAGTATAAATCACTCACTCCCGATCCCTTGCTCCTACTCAACTGAAGCGTTTGTACTGGCATTAGCTTAAATTATAATGCAAATTACTTCTTTATACTTGCAATGTGTGTGGTTTTCACATAATTGTAGGGTTTGATATTCTTCAACTTTACAAAGAGATGGTTCCTAATTGGACTCGTATATTACATATACATATAGGATGGGCCAAAAGTTACGAAGGGGTTATAACTATGAATAACTTTTTATTTATCATTAGTTTCAATTGATATTTCATTGACTTAAAGAGCAAAGATGAGAGATTGTTTACACTTTTGCGTGGAATATAATTTCAAGTACCGGTAAGTGTCCGCTATCATGAGTCTCACAGATACTGACCGTGTGTTGGCCACAGAAAACTATGATTTCCTTCACAAATTGGTGATGAGGACGAAACGCATTTTTCACTTAATGTCTTTGTTAACAGACAAAATCAATGGTTGTGGGACAGTGAAAACCCACACGCCATGCATGAACACGAACTGCATTCTATGCAGTGCACTATGTGGTATGGCATGACATCAGGAAGGATTACTGGGTCATCATCTTTGAACATGATTGAGCCAATTGTAATAACTGTGAATGGTATGCCTAAGGTGTGGTTTCAACATGATGGGGAAGCAGCACAAACGCAACTGGGTTTCCGAGGACTACTTTCGGAAATCACATAATCTCGAGAAACACTGACAAACTGACCCTCCCGTTCGCCTGACCTCACCCCACTTGATTATTTTCTTTGGAGCTTACTGAAGGACGAGTGTATGTGAACAAATCACAAACAATACAACAGTTCAAGAACAATATTCGTGCATGAATACGGGCCAGAAGTGTTGATCTCTGTCATGAATCATGTGCTGCACAGGGCCCGTATATGTGAGACCCATAATGGCAGACACTTGACATTGTATTCCACACAAATGTAAACAATCTCCCATCCTTGAGCTTTAAGTCTGTGAAATATCAATGGAAACTAACTATAAATTAAAAAAAAAAAGTTATTCACAGTTATAATCCTTTCGTGACTTTTGACCCACCCTGTATACATATATATCACCTATGTGTGTATTTGTAGATATGTTTACGTACAACTGCGACAAAAATGCACCGATTTTTTTTTTTTTTGAAAGTGTGTGCTTCACTCGTGATATCTCACATATTTCATCAGGAGCTGTTGATACTCATTGGAGCTAGTTCATCAAACTCCTCAGCGATTGATGCATGTTCACGTGTAATTCCGTAACACATACAAAATTAAAATAATAATAATAATAATAATAATAATAATAATAATAATAATAATAATAATAATAATAATAATAATAATAATTTTACGGAACTTTCGTAGTCCACCCCATTTTATAAGTAGTTAATATTCTACCTTTAGTTTATGAACCTACCTAAACGACTGTGGTAACTAAAAATAGAAAAATAAAGGTACGAATGTACAGGGTGTTAATGAACTATACACACACACACTTTAAGAGGTGATTTCTTGCAACAAAATAAGAAAAAGAAAATTCATATGGGCCTGTGGGGAAGAGTGCGCAGTTTGAACTAATGCTATCCAAAAGCGTGGGAAAATACACCGCAACACGCCTTATTTTGAACACGAGGAGCTATGGAGTGGTGGTCCATATCCTTTTAAAATGGGGGGCCGCGGTGGCTCAGTGGTAGAGCGTTCACCTCTGGTGCTTGGGGTCCCGGGTTCGATCCCAGCCCCCGCCAAGTGAACTTTGTGGTGGACAAACACCGTGTGCGTGGGTTTTCTCGGGGTTCTCCCGTTTCCTCCCACTTTCTTCATTCCACCATTTAATTCATTACTCATCATCACCGTCTCCTTTAGCCTAACCGGCATAATCGTGGGACGTAAAACTCAAAGATTTCATTTCATTTTTCCTTTTAAAATGGCCATATAGGGAAGTAAAAAGGACAGAGTGTGGTGAGAGTACATTACCTTCATGAGTGCCTAAGTCAAGACGGTGTGGAGCCTTTACCTACATACACAGACCTAACCTCCAGTTTGCCACTTTATCCAGTGTAAAACAGGATTGAAGTCCATTTTATCCAGTATACACCTAAGCGTCAAGGGAGGCTATAGCCCCTATAGCCCCCCTTGGATCCGCCCCTATTTATATATGTATGTTTGAATACGCAACGGCACCGACTTTCTAAAATTTATGTGGATGCATATCAAGGGCAGGAAGTGTTAGTCTACCTAGGTATATGTTTTCAGGGAAGTCTCGATATTTGATTGATTTAGTTTTAGTTAAGATCTTTTATGAACATTATCATAAAGGGCTGTGCTGTGATGAAGTAAAATATACCGGTACTATAAAGGTAAGTTGGGGCTGCCCTAGCTCTGTCGGTAATATGGCTGACTTAAGCGCATGAGAAACCGGTTCATACCCGAGTCCAAACTAAAAATCTTGTGGGTGCCAGAGCGTCGGAGCACCCACGTAATCGGCGCGCATGTGTATACGTGAATAAAATTAATGAGCAATCGGTAGAACGAGAAAGAAAATATAACATAGAAAATCAACATGTATCACTGAACACTTTGCAAACAATTAGATCGAGGCTCTTCAGATGGGTGTGATACGTTGCTCGTATGAGATATGCTTTAGCGTGGGAGACCCGGGTTCGATTCCTGGCGGGAGCTCATCTGGTTGATTTCACGTTAATCAGTAGGTCCCGTCTCATATAGCCTCGTTGCTAAAAGGACGTTAAACTCAAAATCTACTCAACTCGTATGAGATATGCACAAAGTGAATGAACTGTTCAAGTGGCGGCTTTTGAGAGAAACCACATCAGCAAAACTTTAAATTTTATTGCTACAAGCAAAGGAAAAAAGTCAACTTAATGCTTCTGAAGCAGTATGAAGCATTCCCCCCCCCCCTTTAGTCTGTAGCTACGTAATTTAAATTTTTACCTATTTGGCTTCCCTTACTGGCCACTGTTGAAAACTGCAACACACTGATTTTTATACAGATCGAGAAGCAAAAGGAATATGATGCACGACCTAAGAAAAGTGGGTTGATAAAATCAAAGTGGATTAGTTTAACACAAAAGAACTCAATGATTTGATTTTGTTTTCTGTACCATTAAATCTATCATTGTTTTCTTAAACCATAGTTAACTATAGTAGATATATGCTACCCGTTTAAATTCTCTAAGTTTATAATATGATAGATTCAAAGTGCAGCTACTGCAATAAGTTTCATGGTTGGACAACTGCACTTTTTTTAACCTCAAAGAATGTTTTTAAAGTCTTAGAGTAGTGTTCGAGTTAAAATAAAACTGTTCTTCTGCCCAAAATATCTCTCAAAAATGCATATACAAAAAGCTAAAAGAAAAAGAGAGGGGGATTTAGATTTCTGGGCTTTCGGCATCTAAGGCAATTTAGTCCTTCACGTTTTGAAGGATGACGTCCCTCGGCGAGCACACAATCCGGGGAAAGGGAAGGAAGGAAGCGGCCTGGGACCTATAAGTTAGGTACCACTCCGGAATTTGCTTAATGTGAATGAGGAAAACCCAGGAAAATCTCATTTAGGGTGACTGAATGCCATCACCGGGAATCGAACCCGGGACCGCTCGCACCGAAGGCAAGAGCGTTAGCGACTACGCTACGCGAGGCCACTGAAAGAAAAAAATTGGTCTACGTTTGTATTCTCTAAGCTCTGCAACTGCATTCAATAACATTGCGCATATCATAGGAAGCTTTCTATTTGTTACCATGAGAAAGCACCTACCTATCAATAAGTGGTTGCAGTCACACAACAGTTACGAAGTCCTCCATTTAGCAGCGCTTGACTTAACTTTTCACTTTCGAGCGACGATTTGAAAGCAAAGAAAGTATGGTGGTCGTTAAAAAAAAAAAAAAAAAAAAAATCAAATTCGAGATACACGTGCTCGCATATACCTTTTATAATATTGAAAGCATTGCATTCACAGGCAACGATCTGATAGATTCACTGAAAATTTAACCCGGAATTCAAGTAAAAACCCAACGTCCCGAAGTTTTTTTTTTTTTTTTTTTTTTTTTTTTTTTGTCGGTGGATCATTTTGCTTATTATAGCTCTTTCTTTTTTTCTCTTTTAAGGCTGTGTCCAACACTCGGAATGCGTTGGGATTTCTCTATATAATAACATGGCATATTTCTTTCCAAAATATTATGAAAACTATTTATTTTATACATTTCAAAATTCGTCCAAATGTTTGTTAGTATTAATATTACATGTTCACTTTTACTTTTACTTGCTAGGGTAATATTAGAGGGCGCTAATTAAAAATTAATTTTCTTCCATTTAAAAGCTGTTTAATATATGGCCCTACATTTTGCAACAACGCAGAACAGCAGATAGGAGTCTAACCAGGTAGGTTTCTTTCATTCTCTGCCCCCCGCTAGGTCACGTGCGCGAGCTTTGGGTTGCCCCGGAGATAAAGAAACCGATGGAATGCAGATTGACAGCAGAAAAGAGCAAAGTCTGTTTTCTCCCTCTTCATAAATCTTAAACGTAAACATCTCCGCGAATAGTTACAAGCAGAGGCATATTGGAGCTAACGACGTATGAACGCTTTAAAAAATCTGTCTTTGTTGCTTTCAAGTGAGGGAAGTGTTCATCTTATAAAAGTAGTTTCGTAACTAGCTTATTTGTCGTATCAACTGGCAAACGTTTACATAGAGATCGAAAAGGATTTACCCTGTTGTGATGTATAGTGAATTGCAAAATATGTGTGTGTAAGAAGAAAACGACCGAGAACTGCTTTTCGATATATCATATCGTTTATGCTCTATGCGAATCAATATTTAAACCTGAAATAGTAGTAAGTTTCTACCAATTCCGGGTTTCGATAAAAAGAGATAGGAATAGAGATGACATATTTTCTAGAGACGTTGAATCAATTCCCTAAACCCACTTTTTGCTAGCTATTATAGTTTTTGATTTATGGCTCGTAAGTGGTCGATCTCTATCACTTCCGATTTATATTGAAGATTGACGGAAGAGATTAAACCTATTCTTAGGACGCTAAATCGATTCCGGAAAATCCTTCTCGATATCTCTTGCCGCTTTTGGTGATACATGTTAACAGACAGATGGACATAGGCGTTCTATTAGACTTCCGATACTTATGCATAGAATAGTTTGGAAATTCGATAAATCCAGGTAGAAGAAATAGTATTCATCAAATCTATTTTCGTGCAGATTAAGAATATGGGAATTCCAAGGATTCTTTTACATTAGTTATTATGCCCTATAGAATAATGGGAACCGCAGTGGCTCAGTGGTAGAGTGCTCACCTCTGGTGTGTGTGTGTGTGTGTGTGTATGTGTGCTCCCCGGTTCGATCCCAGATCGCACCAAGTGGGCTTTGTGGTGGATAAACATCATGTTCGTGGGTTTTCTGGGAATTCTCATTTTCTCCCACTTTCTTCATTTCACCATTTCATTCATTCTCATCATCACCGTATCCTTTAGCATAAACATGGGACATAAAACACAAAGATTTTTATTTCATTTCTAAATAATAACCTAATACATTCTACAGTGTTCTGTTCTTGGCTAATGCGCCAATAATAGCATACAGATTGATTAAACGCTTGCAGATTGATATACCATAAAATCGATTATTCATGCCAAAAAAGTTTGCACCAATATCTGCCAGACAAGCAAGAATCTATCTATTTCGTTCAAATAGTGTTCCCCATGAAACGAGACGAGAAGTAAGGTTTTCTAGTCTCGTCTAGTTTCCTAAATTTAATGGGTCTCATCTTGTCCCGATTTTCGACGACTTCTTTCGCTCTTGTCTCGAAATTTTATTGTTTTGTTTTGGTAATTTATGTTTTAAAAAATTATGCCCTAATTTTTCTTAATTTCATCTGGAAATTATCACAACCGTTCCGTGTCAGGATTGGTCCACGAATAATGTGATATAATAACATTTAAACCATACTTGTTATTTGACTAAATTGTGTAACGACTTGAATATTTTAAACGTAGATAAATACTCTTTATTGCTTTCGTACCAATGGGCACCATCATTTTATCAATGTGTAGTTTTTTTATTTTATTTATTTATTTATTTTTACGTATGAATCATGTAACACAGTGTTTGAGATCAAAATTTAGGTGAATTAGTGCTGCCCATGGGACTCGAGAAATTTCTAGTCTTGAAAACGAAACGATAATTTTTGTGTTTCTTGCCTTGTCTCCAATTTAGAAAGGTGCTTCTCGTGTGGTTTTTGAGATTATAATCAAGACGAGATGAGAAATTTCTGGTCTCATGGATAATACTACATTCAGAATAGGATGAACTGGTGGACTTGCGCGGGGGCGCGTCTGTAGGAAGCAGATGCGTTACCAACGGTGGGTACGCGCGTAAACTAGAAGTTTATCCAATCATTATGTGAAATGAAAATAAAAAATATACGTTTCGAATTGCTAAAATTTAAATACATCACGAATATCGACCAATATCCAGTTTTTGTTTTTCTTACGCTATAGTGAAATATTTTCCAGTATAAACTGCCAAAGCGCTTGTAGAAATGTACTTATAATATCGATTCAAAAGTTTTCATAATTAGTGGCGCATTTAGGATCTTGTTTCAGAGGGGAAGGCTTGAGAACCAGTATGAAACATTTGTGTTGTACGTGTAATGTGAAAAAAAAAAAATAATAATGAAATTATTTCGAGGAGGGCTTGAGCCCGATAGCCTCCTAAATGCGCCACTAACCAAAACATATTTGTTATAATTATTAGTGCATAAATGTAGAACACCCTTCATTATATTACTAAACACTTATGTTCATTGCATTATTCACATAGAATATCATGGTGATGGAGCAAATTTGTGCTGTATACAAATTACGTAAGTTACACGTTATCCAGGTTTTCGGCAGGCGAGATTGTAGACCGCGAGATTTTGGTTGAGATGTTTCACACGCAAAATCATCATCAGATCAAGTATTAACTCTGTTGTGATGGATGGTCAACTACAAAATAGAAGTAGGCCTATGCATGAATGTGGATATATGGACTAATATAGGTTTCTGTGGATATATTTTTATTAATTCAGTGCGATTTTTGATCATTCCAATTTGCTACAAGGTTCATGTATCGGCCAAATTTGATGAAGAATTTGATAATATTCTTCAGCTGAAAATAATTCCAGTTTGCGCATTGCGTTTGTTCTTTAAATGAATCAGGAAAGTAGAAGTGATACACGTTGCCAGATATTTTTCCTAAAATTATGAAGTGTTATGAACTACATAGGGGAAACAAAGATAAACATTTCTTTGTTCAAAAGTGACGTAATTGTCGATTCCTAGGATGTAACGTAACTTTGATAAGGAAACAGTCAAAATATAGTATATATATATAAAACACACACACACACATTATATATCAAGTGAAAAATATTTCATTTGCTTATCCTTAGAATACCAATATTGGATCCAAATGATCTAGACCAGAGTTTCCCAACCGGTGTGCCGCGGCATACTGCTGTGCCGCGAATTGGTCGCCGGTGTGCCGCAAGGAAATCGAAACAAAAAGATTAAATGTATAGCAACCAAATCGCAAGACAGGAAAAATGTATATTTGTATTTCACATTAATTTGAACCTGTCGGTGAGGAATGACCGAGGTTCAGCACTTGCAGCAATACATGGCATCATTCTGGATTTCTCTCCGTAGAGAATATCCAGCTATTTCTACAAAGGCTGTGGAAAGTTCTAATTCCATTTTCAACATCCTGCTTAAATAAAGCAGGATTTTCTGCAATGAACACAATCAAGTGTAAGAACAGGTCACAATTATTAACTCTGCAACACAATATGAGGGTGTGTTTATCAACTATCCATGCACAATTTAAGAAGATTATGAAAGAACATCAAGCTCAAGTTGCACAATTCTGAATCGTGCACCAACGTGTTTTACTTACTTTTCAAAAATTGTAACCTTCCTACATTATTATTAAACAATTGTAACCTTCAATAGATATTACTGAAAAATTATTACATTATTAATATTATTGAACAATTCAAATTTTCATATAATTAAAAATTGTAACGTATATTAACCATGTTAATAAATTATAACTTTCATACTGTTGTTGCAGACTGTTTCGTAATTTGAAATTTTAAAATATTCAATCCTTTCGACAAAGCAAACATGTATACAAGTTATCTACATTTGTGTTTTGAAAGTACAAGAGATTTGTTCGTTATTTAGTGATGTTCCTTCTTAGTGAAAGGCTGGACACAGTTTTCGAAAAAGAAAATATATTTTTAATAACCTGAATCCTATATTTCACTGAAATTGGTTTCTGTTTTTAAATTAGAACGAAAAATAAGCATAATGATTTAACCCGAAGGAAAATCAGTAATCCAGCTTTCTTCTCTGTGAGAAGGAGATCAGTAATCACTGAAAAGAAAATATAACGGTACTTTATATTTACAAATAATAATAATTATATTTATGAGTGTGCCGCGAGAATTCAAGTTACACCCGTAGTGTGCCGCAAGTTGAAAAAGGTTGGGAAACGCTGATCTAGACCCTCAGATATGTTGTAATATATATTTATTTTTATTTTGTATAGGCCTATTACTGTTAAGCACACGCATGAAATGCCATGATTTGCTCTTTCATCTTCCCAGATATTTCTTTTCAAGTTTTATTTTTCAAAGTTACATTCCTTATTTTGGAAATCAAAATATTGATGAAAATGCTTTTAGTTTTGCGTTTCCTCTGACGCGTCTCCTTTCTTCACCGAGCAAGAATCAAGATTTAGGATCAAAAATGGTTGAAATAGGAAAATAGGGAAAGCGCACCCTGTTTGACAAGAAGTGTAGTTGTTACAAAATACAACTAAAAAGATGTGTAGATAGATATGATTGTGTCATTTCTGACAGCAGCCAGTCTTGCCTCCCGCAACCTTTTGTTCTGCCGACCATATGATCAGATTGTCAACTAACATAACTTTGAAGATATGCATTTTCCGTATTTTTTTAGATAAATGATCTTATCTCATTTCGTAACTTGTTTCCCTCCCCTACCAATTTTTTGAAGATCAGTGAGGAACGATGGTGTGCAGGATCAGGTGTCTGCATCTCCACGAACAGGAAAAGAAACCCTGCTCATGTGCTTTCCAACGCTGTCATATTTCCTTGTAAAAAGCAATATTAATGAACTATAAGAGCGAGATTAAATATAATAAAAAAAGTTAACATGTAGTATTGGGGTAGGTTAACATCTGGAGAAATTTTGAACTGCATAAGACAAATAGTTTTCATAATACTTTAGAAAGAAGTTCACCATGTTATTATATAGGGATTGATGATCTCAGCTGAAAACCAATATAACTAATCACAAGCTTCACTGTGAATTGCTCATCTTAACAAGCAAATTTTAGCCCAATATGTTGCAACATTTAATCAATAATTAAGATAAATGAATTCATGATGTATCGGATTTTGGTAAATCTGCTAAATCCTTGGATATTGGATTTGCGTAAATCTACAAGTAGTGAATAACACGCACTAAAGTCTGACGCTTTTTTTTTGAATTTGTGACTAAGTAAAAAGAAGCTTCGAATTGGCAACAAGAAACAGACAAATGACAAGTTAACTTATTTACATTTGGTGGAGTTTACGACATATTTTCCGTTAAGATAAAGAGGAATTCAGTTTGCCGTTGATTTTATGACGTCATGGGTTTAATATAGCAAGGAAACAAGGTCTGTTTTTTTTTTTTTTTTTTTTTTTTAATGAAATCTTTAGTTTTGCTGTGACACTCCATGGTTATGTCATAGGTTAAAGCATATTCATGATTACTCAAGGGAATTATTATAATAAAAGAATGAGGCACTATACTGTACGTAGCTATAATGAAAGAAAACGGACGAAACCCACAATACGATATTGTTTACCTTAAACTCGAGAGGCCTAAAATGGAATCGGTGATTCTCCAAAGTAACCGCTTTACCACTTTAAGTTACGGTTTCCTATTAAGGACACTTTCCTCTGATCTAAGTGCTTACCGCGCACGTCTTTGATGAACGGGGTCCTGAGTTCGATTTCCGGTGTGAAAGCCTTGAAATTTGAACACATTACGATGCTTTGCATTCCATCTTTAAACTGTGAGAGCACGTGTCATATGGCCTCGGTGATGAAAAGGGACGTTGCCAATCTTAAGGAAAGGATACTCTATCGGAGATGATAAGAAACAAAAATATGTGCGTACCCTACGTGAATTTAGACAATCGTTTGTTTATAATTAGATAGGGAAGCACTTTAAAACTCTTATCTAACTTTAACAGAATTTAATTAGATTTAGTTAAGATTTATTTATTTATTTATTTTTGTTAGGGTGATTTTGTCATTTCGGAACGAAATCTAAACCTATACTAATCTCAAAACAACCGTGACAAAGGCTAATCAATTGTCCAAACTTAATTTTGAATGTGTAATTCTTTGATAGGAAACACCATCAACATTAGTTTTAATAGTATAATGTTGCCTACGTGACGATAAAATCTTATTTCTAATCTCGTCTTGTAAATTATGAAAGAAGTCTTGTTGTCTTTATTCCTCAAGAATTCTTTGTAGTCTTCTTTGTACAGTAAAGTTATGTACAAAATTCATGCCCTGATATTTTCCTAATTTTATCTAAAAATTTATCAGAATCTTTTACGAGGTCCGCAAGAGGGTGTGCTATAAGAATACCTAAACCGTACAAAGCATGAAATAGGAAAATGTCCGTATTTGACAGTTTTTGGAGCTGGCCGAAAATTTCCGAGTCAGGAATCGCTAAAATTTCGGGCGAAATTAATTGTCTTTCATCATGTAACTTATATTTTAGTTACTATTAATATAGGGCTATAGTAAGTTATGTTTTTAAGAAGTGTCTCATTTTTTTTTTTTTTTTCATTCCAGGGTTCTTAGGGTTAGATTTAATATACGTTATGTAATTGCATTATTTATTGTCTTTGTGTTAAAGAAAAAAATATAAAACATGTTAAATTCCAATAGTGTTTTAAGTATTATAGTAAACATTAAAGTGCTAACCAATAAAGATGATTTTTTAGGTAAGAAATTTCAAAATATTTGTTTTGTGTTTGGACACCGTATCTTGAAGAGGTCATCATTTTAAGGCTTGTCCGCATTTTGGATCAAAAATTTATGGCAATCCTAGCTAAATAGCGGGTATTGGACCCAGTGTTTCTTCCAAGCATGTTTTCCTGGTAGGAACAAGCCTTCTGGTACAGCCGGATTTCTAAATTAATAGGCTGAGTAGGCTGCAGCCTAGAGCGGCAGATTTTAAAGGGGTGGCAATTTTTTAACATTTTATTGAAGCGAGAAATTTCGTAAATCAAAATCTGTGTACTTATTTATTCTCTTGAGACTGAAAAATATTAAGCATCAAACTAATAATATTTTGAGCTACAAAAATAACAAGTTGCCTGTATATTTCTTTTATTGAGTATCAAAATATTACTAAACAACAGAAGTGAATATTTACTCCACAAACTACTTTATTTTTATGTTGTTTAAATGGAAAAAAATATACGAGGTAAGTGTTGTTTCGTCTGCTATATCCTTGAGCCACCTAGAGAAAACCTCTCTACTCTAGTTAAATTTAAGTACTTATCTTTTTTAAGTTATTTTCTCGTAAAAATATGTTACGAAACACACTTCTGACGGTTTAAATGCCGCAAAAATCAGTTTTGGAGTAATATTTTCAAGATTTTCCGGGTGGGGAGACAAAACCCCAGTAGCAGTGGTGTAAATAGATCCTAACCTACAGGCAACAAAACTCGAAATCCAACTCTGGTCCCTGCAGTTGGTCAACTGCTTACCCCGCAACTCAAAGGTACGGAAAATTAAATTGTAATCATATGTTGCTCTTGTGTATGGTGCAGTGACGACGCCAGCTTTAAGTTCTTAGGGGGGCAAAGGAGGGGCAGATACATTTTTTGGGGGGGCGGTTATTTGCCATACCAGAAATGACATATTTATTACGTTTGACTTATTACATTGTGTATTTCGTTGCTGTTTTTATATTAGACCTATATGATTATAAATTAAAGTTATTTCAAGTAAAATTTGTTACTACAAATAAGTAACGTCTGCACATGAAATATTTTTCAATGAAACTTTTGAAGCCTAAACATAAAATTCGCGTATGCTACAAGTAACACATTCGTCTAGTAACTATATGCTACGTCTCTCTCTCTCTCTCTCTCTCTCTCTCTCTCTATATATATATATATATATATATATATATATATATATATATATATAGAGAGAGAGAGAGAGAGAGAGAGAGAGAGAGAATTTACGAGGAGCTGCTGAAAATATCGTAGTCGAATCTAGAAGGGGTGTAGGTACTAGGTAGAAAAATGAAACCGTAGTTTAGAAAAACATATCTCTGTATGTACAAATACAAATTTTCATATTAATAATGAAATTCTTATTGTTTCTCAGGCCTCTGAAGTGATTATGTGTCCCCAAACAGATAATTTCACAAACATCCAGATCCTAACTGTTATAACACTTTTGTTTCACCAAGGAAAGTCACCGAAGTAAATTAATTAGGAAATCAGTGAAACACCACGGAACTCTCCTCCGTTATATACAGTGGTGAAGATGTAAGTGGCTTAGTATAAACGTGGCGGTTTCTCAACAAATTATGCTTTACATTCAGGATGATTAAAAGCGATGACTCTTCCCGAAGACATGGATGCAATTTGTGACATTATTATTGAAAATTACAGGATTTCAGCCAGTGGTGGATATAGCCCGGGGCTGGAGGGCCTAGGCCACCCCAGTTTTTAAGTGACAAAAATAATTTAATCTATTATTTATATAGTTTTTAAAGTGTATAGTAAACTCACATATACTTATTATAGTCTAAGGTCTGGCTGCACCCCGCTTTCTCAGTTCTGGGCTTTTCTTTGGAACTCGTCTGTAGCATAACTCAGAATGGCTTGGGTATGCGCAAAGTTTACGGCATAATGGGCTCCCAAAATATCTATCACTAGAATAAAAGAGTAACGGCATTAAGAGAAGTCTTCTTCCAATTTGACCCTAATGCTGATCAATTTCGCTCACGAATAGTAACCATAGACGAAATATGGTTGCGCCATCATGATCCTGAAACGAAACAACGGTCAATGGAGTAGTAGCACTCATTTCTCCATCGCCCCAAGAAGTTCAAGACACAGAAGTAGGTTGAGAAACTGTTTGCAACATTCTTCTGGGATAACTATGGAGTCGTACTCATAGACTACCTCCGCAACGGTCAGATATTTAATCCAGAATCTCTACATTACTTACAAAACTGAAAGAAATATTCAAAGTTCAACGCCGCGGAAAATGAAAAGAAAGGAATTATGCTCCTTCAAGAGAATACATATGTCCATCAAGCCCCTGCGAACACAACTGGCATTGCATAATCTAGGGTTTCAATGTCTAGATCACCATTCTTATTCCGCAGATTTAGCTCCGTCTATCTATTACGTGTACTTATTTCCCAAACTTAAATAGCACTTGAAAGGACTCCATTTTAGATCTGATAGAGGTAGTGCTACGAACAGTGGTGCAAGGAAATCTTCAGATTTTTTAACTTTTCTGCAAAAACTGGAGCACTGTACAAGGTAGTATATTGACTCTCGGGGAAAGCTTAGAAGAAGTAAAACTTCACCATTCCACGTGCACTCCTTCTGGGTTGGGCTACGAATTTTTCAACAGTTCCTAGTCAATACGGTAGACGTCACGTCAGTACTTTGTAACAAAATAAGTAATGGAGCACTAGTATATACCAATTACTAACGAAAGATCAGCACTCTGACAATACATTTTATTGGGAATCAGTTTAATTCCATAAATTTATTATTATCATTCGCACAAAGGGAAAAGACAACTCTTTTTATCCCCTTCAAAAAAATAAACCCTGGTAGTTGCAAACTAAGCTGTTATAAGCACATCCTCTGAATATTGAAAGCCGAGAATAATGTTTTAGGAAAAAGAAGTTTTAAATAAAACAAAATATGAAACTGAAAACTTCAAACCTGGATAAATACAAGCAAAAAATGAAATCTTTGAGTTTTACGTCCCACGGTTATGCCGGTTAGGCTAAAGGAGACGGTGATGATGAGTAATGAATGAAATGGTGGAATGAAGAAAGTGGGAAAAAAACAGGAAAACCTCAAGGAAACCTACGCGCAAGGTGTTTGTCCACCACAAAGTTCACTTGACGGGGGTTGGGATCGAACCCGGGACCCCAAGCACCAAATACAAACAAGTTACGTAAATGGTTTTACCTATCTTTTGTTTCCAATCGAAGTTGATCCAATGAGAAGAAAACAAGTCGACCAAATCTACTATTGTTCGCTAGGCACAATAATTAAAAATCATAAGAAAGAAGTATAACTAAAATTTACCTCTAAAGATGCTAAATTAGAAAACAGAAATATGCGTGCATACCCAGACGCTCAAAGAAGAGAGACTGAGGACTAATCTGTCACATAGTAAATGCATGGAAAGTAGACTACAATTTGACAACGAGATTGGTTATGATACTCATATAAAACACTATATGTAGAATGTTTAAAGATTGTAGGAGTCTGGGGGGGCAGTCTAGGTGGCAGTCAGGGGGGCTGAAGTAGCTACTAGGGGGGCGCTCGCCCCCCTTGCCCCCCCTCTGGCGTCGTCACTGGTATGGTGCATTCTTTAGCCATTAGCATCCCTCCCTCAGGACAAAATTTTCTAGAAGCACGATTGGAGCTTAGTATTACTAAGTAAACTAAGGCAGCTTTTGTCTTTAGGAGAAGAGGAAATGTGATAGAACTTAAGAGGACAGATGTGATATAAACACCTTTGTAATAGCCACCATTTTTAATAAAAAAAAAAAATAGCACACACCCCAATTTTGTTCTACAAGAGTGCCAAATCCACCCTTGATCCATGAGTCATGGACAATCACACCTGACGTGCTCTGAACAAACTTGCTTCTGAATTTACTAAAATAGTTCTATCATTAATAATCCTCCCTTATCCACAATCTAATCCAATCATCTTAAAACATTTGTCACTATATAATTTATGCCATTATATACAAGTTTTAAGTTTCCTCTTAGTCTCAACTAATGTTTTCAGCACTACCCTTCCTCATATCCCTAGTTTCTGGAACAGATTTGCTTTAAAGGAGGAAAAAGAGGAGCACTTATGGTGTCAAAAGTAATGTACTTGGTTATATTATCTATTCATATACTACACAGGTATCCTGTGTATTTTCTTTTGAACACATGAAGCTTCGTAAACCCTAGAACCCCCACCGTTAACTAGGATTATCTGTTGCTTATATTCTTCTTGGAGGGCGGGGGAGAGGCGTAGGACTGTTTCAAGTATGTTCTCATACAGCCATAGACCTCAGCTTAATGTGGGATCCGAACCATATAACTCTCCACCGCGAATCGAAACCGAATTCTCTACGCCAAAAGCGTGAATGCTAACCCTTAGCCGCAAGGAGCCCTTTGACGTTGATTGTATTATGTCATACTATTATGAAAAGTCAAGAACAAAAGACCTTGTATGGTCGGTGTACGGGACGCAAATCAATTTCACAATTCCTAATCGTAGAACTAGTCTCAATGTTACGCAACAAACGAGAAAAATATATTGTTTAGCATATAGAGTTCCCAAATTCAAACTCACCTTTATCACTTTCTTTCTTTTTTCTTGTAAACAGAACAAGTTTCTGTAGCTTTAAAAACACACACACACATGGAAATGAGACTAATAGCAATTATGAATTTATCAACTACCGCCAGGAAATGTCAGGTCAATGACATTATTTATTAATTATAGTAGCACAATACACCTACGCATATAAACACAAAACCATGTTTGAACACTAAACACATGTTGATGAGCACAATAGACACACCGATCACAATAGTAACAAATGTCACTCGCGTAGAATATAGATGTTTCAATATTAAAACAAAACATACAGGAAAAAAAGAATAGGAACAACTACCTTGCAGCTGTCGAATCGATTATAAATTGTCTTCGGGCCGCAGGTGAACACTGGTTTGATTGAAGGCCAGGAACGAACAAAACAGCTGTTCTGATGGAGGAGGTGGTGTTTGCCGACTGATGTTTAAAAAAAAAACGTGTTCGCGGCTTTCGGAGGAGCCCTTGCTGTGGTTGCTCGCTCGATGCAAACTGATGACAATCAACTGACGTAAGCGAGGACTGCCCGCCCGCCAGCCAGCCTGAGTGCGTTTCGCTCGCTCCTTCGTGTGTAGAAGGGAAAGAAGAGTTTTGGCTGACAGAACTTCCAGCAGCGTTCCGCCACCTTCACTCACACATATGCGAGAGAATGACCTAGCTTTTTGCAAGGACACAGGCCCTAGCAATACATACAGGACTCAGTGCATTACACAGCCCAGCCAGCACGGAAAGGAATCCCGAAGGAAGTGAAGCTTATTAATAATACGACCTCCTGTTGTAATCAATCTTGTTCTTCCTACCACAACATTGTTGAATTAACCGTGTTTCGATTCCTTCCTTGAGAACTCTTACCAATCTCAAGGACGTTGTTAAACATAGTGCGTAAGGAATCTTCCTTCACTATTAGTTAAAGATTTACAGCTAATGTTTATTTTTTAATGTATGCACACTTTTCCTCATTTCTGGCTCCGAGATTGTTATTAGGGATGGCCAAAAATTCTCGGATCCGGATATCCCGGATCCAGTGAGATCCGGATCCGGATCTTGCCGGATCTCGGATCCAAATCTCAGATCCGGATCTCGGATCTGGATCCGAAATTCGAATCTCAGATCTTGATTCGTATCCAAACCTACATCTGAAATTGTGATGATAAAATTGAATATCTAAAATTCGTTAAAACTTTTTTCGGATTCACTGATATACAGGGTAGTAGGTTGCTGTGCTTTTAAATGTTTCCATAACGTGTTGTGCGACCTTTGTTCTTTATTTTATTTTAACCTTGCAATATTTACATGTTGCACTTTCTGTCCAAGTCTCTTTAGTAAAATGTTTCCAAGTTTGATTTCTTCCCATTTCCGAGTATAGTGAACTGTCTGAAAACTGATGTAAATGGTAACAAATTCTTCTGTTTAGCTCCTCTTCGAAACTTAATGTTAGATTCACATTGAAAATATTTATTTTATTCTTAGAAAATAAACTTTCTTCTTTTCTCATATACAAATGAAATATCTTTTAAGGCCCTTCTAATCGCAGGAATAGTAGACAAAACAAACTCTTTATTAATAGTAGTTTCTGACTCACTAGAGTCCAACCACCAACAAATGTAATAATGAACATCTTTCACTTCGAAGGTATATACAACAAAACATATAGACTAGTTGGCGTGGAACAACAGTAGATTTTTGAACATACACACGAGAATTTCAGGAGAGCGATATGGTTGTGTTCGTTGTATGACTTTATTATCTAACTTATGGCTTGCCCTTCTGAGGCCAGGAGTTTGTTGAAGGAATAAATATAAAATAGATTTCTGTTATTTTTTCTTCACCCTCCAAGTTTCTTTAATCATACATTGCAGGACGTAACCAAAACATATCCATGCATCGTATCATTGAAGCGTTTTGTGTTTTGTAGATTAAAGTGTTCAAAAATATTTAACATATTCCCATTTGTTCAAGTGATCTCAGGTTCAATTCTCGGTGGGAACATGCATGAGGAAATTGAAAGCTGAAACAATATGAAAATAGTATATAAAAGTCAGGGAATTGATTAAAACTTTAGCTATCTATTGGGACTGTAAGGCTGTAGTTAAATTAACCCACACGTTTCGTGAAGATATATTACGTCGTTATTGTTTATTTACTATAAGCTACCAGATACATCCTCAGAGGCCACTTTACCCTGTAGTAAGCAACAGATGAAAACATTGGAAAAGGAATGGAAAGAAGGTCTCCAGAACCTTAGATCAAGGTACTAACCTAGCATTTGCCCAGTAGAAGTGAGGAACAACCCTGGAAAATCCTCAGTCAGGATGGCTGGTCTCCGAATTCGAACCCGGTATTATCCAATTGCGAAGCAAGAATCCTAACAAGTAGCCTGAGCTCGCTCCGTATTATTATTATTATTATTATTATTTAATTAACGTAATGTTTTAAAATTAGTGCAAATTAAACCGTACTTTCTTTATTGCTGATGTCATAGTTAATAAGCCTACATGCGACATCAGTCCCCATCAAGAAAGAACACTAGAACTGGAATTCAGGAAGCGGGGATGAAGAGATTAATGAGGATGAGGAAACTATGTACGACGCAAAAACTGAGTATTTATGACTTCGTCACAGATATATTCACTTAGCCCTATATACGTCAATTAATATTTCTCTGATACAGTGCACTCTTACTTTCTATAGTGGCAGGAAAATGGCCCGCTTTTGTAAACGAACACACTAAGCACGTGCGTATAAGCGCAATGTCCGTGCAAAGAAACATAGGTAAAACTAGAAAAAAAAAAAAATAGGGAAAACGAGGGGAAAATAATAAACCGCCCTTCAACTTAAAAAAAAAATAAAAATAACTAAACTTAGAGCTATGAAAGACGCGAGGCGAATTTTATTGAAAATATTATTTTTCCTTAGTGATTAGTTGTGCTAACTATGAACATGAATTAAAAAGAAAACAAGTACCTAGCTCTCAGTTTCGCAAACTAGTTGAAAAGAAACTATTGGATAAAATTTAATAATAAAGAAGGCTTTTATGATAATTAAAACAAAGTAAATTCTTGGCACGACAGTCCTTTGGCTCCTACCAGCGGGCTTACGTTGAAAGTGGGGATGTGTAGTCAACGCATCGACACCCGAAGTCCCTAATGACGGCTTTCTAGACTGGAGTCCGCTACCTCTTCCTTAAGATAACTCCCCAGTTGTCCTCACGATGCTGGGTCAACTTCGAAATTGAGTGCCTCTCCGGAAATTGAACCCATGACCACGGGCACCGAAGGTACACTCTTCGTCTTCTATAGACGAAAAGCTATAGTTACCTACATTATCTAATACAGAAACAAGTTCTGATTCTCTAATAGCTGCTGATGGTGATAGTCAAGGTTCACCGAAGCATGATCCCAAACCCAAACTGAGATATTGATGTCACTGGAACGCCTGAAAAGTCATTGTGGGTAAGTGAATTGCCCACTTGTCAGGATGAAGGGCGATGGTGATCTGAAATGCGGGGCTGTCAGAGGTACTACTTATGATAATTGGATTTATAATATTCTATGTTGTCATAAACCCTCTTCAAGAACAAAACTGTTAATCTTAGCTTTGAAAATGTTACATAAGGAGTTTTATTGCTATCATTAGGTTGCATTAGAAATTATCGGATTTATTTTAACGCTTAACTTTTACATCTCTTCTGATTTACGAATATTTAAATCTGTCAATTAGTGATATTTTAAATCATTTCGAACCAACTTTATATATGGTTAGTCTTGTTATATGAGAATAATTGAGACCAGAAGCAGTCTACAGACTAAGTCCAAAAGAATCTTGGCCGACCTCCTGATAAACCACGTCTTTCAGCAAGGTGAATTGTGGCAATCCGATACCCACATGAGGAAATCTTCGGTTCAGTGTGAAAGCTTTTATAAGAACCAGCACTCTAATCATTGAAATGCTGTTTTCTTCTTCAGTCAGGACTTCGTGAAATTACTTTCGGCGAATTTTTGATATTCAAGTTTATCACAATTTGGGTGGGATGTGGGTTTTGGATAAGAATCAAGATCTGAGCTCTGGATTTCGGATCCAGGTCAGAATTTCGAACCCAGATCCGAGATCCGGATCCAGATCCGAAATCCGAGAACCGGATCCGAAATCCGAGAACCGGATCCAAAGGATCCGGACCCAATCAGATCCGAATCTTCGGATCCGACCAGATCCGGATCTTCGGATCCGGCCATCCCTAATTGTTATATACTTCGCTTTTCTATATGAGTCATCCCTGATTCGATTCACAGTGAGAACTTCAAAAGTGACACAACAACAGTTGAGCAGTAATACAATATTCAATTGTTATTGTACTGTAATATATTTGTATATGTTTAGAATATTTGACTCAGGAAAAAAAAAAAAAAGTACAGTGAACCTTACGATGCAACTTGGACTACTGAAGGAATTTCAAACGTATTTAGTACACGTATAAATTACCATCTGAAAAATATACTGTGGAAGGGGGATAACGCATTGAAACCATTCCCAGGAAGGGGAGCGGTGATATGTAAAAGTAATAGAATACGAACGTTATTCGAGTCGAATTCGTAATTTTCGGGGTTGCAATAAGCCATTATTAAATTTTTTTAAAAAATTTAATGAACAGTTATATACTACCGTCTCGCTTCCAAACCTGGAAAATGGAATTTATATCAAATAATCCCTTCCGAATGATTCTTTTACTATCTAAGATTCGCCTTAATAGAAATATTTATCTTAATATGTAGATACTATATATCTTCTGACTAAATTTACGTAACAGTTGTTCTTTCACGACAAGTTAGTTTAGTTTCTAAGAATATATATACACAATAAAAATCCAATATCAATCGTACCGATATCGAATATTAATAGAAACACAACTTCTTATTATGTGTGGAAATTATCAGATCCGTTAACATTGATTTTCTTCCTCTTTTTGCACGTACTGACCTATCGCGAACATCAAATCATCATCTACACAATGGAAAACTTAACTGTTGGTCACTGTTGGCGGCCGACAGTATTGCAGGCGGCTGTGTGTGCATGTACTTTTTCAAAATACACTGAAGCGAATTTTGCTGGCGTTAAAATGTCGATGTGTGTCTGTTTATGTAAATAGACCTTATAAGTAGATGTAATGACCATCTGGTCGTACCCGAAGTAAAATCTGCTTGACATCCACGTTCTCTGGACCTTACCCCCTGTGATTTTTCCTTTGGATTTGTGTTAGAATATGCAGGCTACCCTTACCATCCTTCATGTATAATTTTTAAGTATGAACTACAAAAAAAAAAAAAAAAAAAAAAAAAAAAAGCCATTGATTGCATCAGTCGATTGTCATATACTGTAGTACAACGTGTGCTGAAACTTGGCCATATGCTCAATGTGTGACGATATAACGATACTTGTATTTCAACCTTATTTGTATTTTGTGGGCAAAATATACTTTTAAATTATGCACAAAAGGAAGAAGTAGTATATATTAAAAAAGGGATATGTAGATGTAATTTCTTTGCAGTTGATATACGTTGCTGTTTTGTTATAATAGAGTTTCGTTCTCATAGCAACGAAGAATAAATAAGATATAATTCCGGATCCATCTTATGTAAACTACATGCCCAATTTAAGGAGTGAAGTTATTTTATTTGTGATGTGCCATAATAAAAGGTAATATTTAAAATGCAATGTGCAAAAATGTTTTATGGTGGATTTCGTAGCCTTGCTTGTATAAAACTAAAAACTGAGGACCTTTGAGTATATATATATATATATATATATATATATATATATATATATATATATATATATATATATATATATATATATATATATATTGGTGGTTCATCGCCTAACTTTATTTTGAATAAGTGTCGTTATAACGAAAAACAAAGAGGGGGCGTATGAAATACTCCTATATGCAAAACAGTTTTGATAAAGTAAAACAAAACTTCTTTAGTTTCATTGCTTATATTAATACCATATTCTTTGTATCTGAGTGCCATTAAATGCGAGCTATGACTGTTTCTATTTGGGATTTAGGATTTAGATTTCTGGCCTTTCGGCATCTATAGTCATTTAGCCCGTCACGTATGAGGGATGACGTCCTTCGGCGAGCACACTATCTGTTGAAAGAGAAAGGGGCCTGGAACCTATATGTTAGGTACCATCCTGGCATTTGCCTGGTGTGAATGAAGAAAACCCAGGAAAAACTCCTTTAGGGTGTTTTCAGGATGTCTAGCCTGAAAAAAGCCTTTTACACGTTTTCGACCGAGTGTTTCCACCGGGAACCGATCCCAGAACCCCCTGTTTCTATTTGGGAATATCATTTACAACAATCCTGTACTTTACATCTTCCTTTCGTCCAACTTTTCAGTGTCTAACTTCTTGTATTCTAATTTTCTCCTTGTCATTTTTTTTCTTTTATACTGAATACTTATTTCTGTTAGTATTAGTTTGTACTCGGAGATATCGATCCCAAAAAGCTTTGCGTCCTTCCCTTTTGACAGTTACTGGAAATTATTTACGCAAGTTTTTATTTGAAAAAGACGAGACAGGTCCCTAAGAAAATGGCTCTTATAGTGATTGTATACCGTAAGCAGTGATCTCAGTAAGAAGATCTGTTCATAACAGAACATCGACAGAAAGCTGTGAATGTGGAATCCAGTGAATATCATTTCTTTCTGCCTTAGCCGTAAAGGATATCTGGGGCAGAAAATATTTTTTGCATATACTATATTATTTTGCATATATGCTAGCAAAGGTACTGCGAACAATATTTTGTGACCCTTCTCTCTGCCCTTTGTATTCAATTCATATAAAAGCTTCAAAATAATAGGTCTATATATTAACCGACTTCAACAAAAACACTAAAAAGCAGAAAACAATACAAGCTCTTAAAAGCAGAAAATACTATAAGCTCCAAAAAGCAGAAAATAATAAAAGCTCTTAAAAGCAGAAAATAATTTATTACTATTATATATATATATATATATATATATATATATATATATATATATATATATATATATATATATATATATATAAATGTTGGAAGTCAATGCCACGTTAACAAATTATTACCTTATAAAAGTACCATCCAAACTGTTTTTATATTATGTATTAATTTGTTTGGCTTGGTATAGACTTCAAAATTGTTGATAGATAATAATAACGAATTATTTTCTGCTTTTAAGCGCTTTACTATTATTTACCACTTTTCAGTGCTTTTATTGAAGATGGTTAATATTGCTTTTTTTTCAGTTTTTATTTTCTGCTCTTTAGTGCATTTTTCAAGTTGGTTATTTTTCTTTTAAGTTCGTCAGAATATAAAACTACCTTCCAGTAACTTTATAAACTATATCCGAAACGGAATAAATTCCAAACTAATAGTTTATTCTAGTTGCTAAACTATTAGATGTCAAAATACAAATAAAAAAATATGACATGAATTAAACAAAATAATCATAAAAGAATCAGGTAAAGAGAGGGAGGAAGGAGAAAACTACTAATATGAATTACGTTTAATACTTCATGGTGTGGTGGGGGCCGCGGTGGCTCAGTGGTAGAGCGTTCACCTCTGGTGCTTGGGGTCCCGGGTTCAAACCCTGCTCCCGCCAAGTGAACTTTGTGGTGGACAAACACCGTGTGTGTGGGTTTTCTCGGGGCTCTCCCGTTTCCTCCCACTTTATTCATTCCACCATTTCATTCATTTCTCATAATCACCGTCTCCTTTAGCCTAATCGGCATAACCGTGGGACGTAAAACTCAAAGATTTCATTTCATTTTTTTCATGGTGTGGTCAAGTGGTTAGCGTACGAATTCCCAAAGAGCATATTAGGATTTTAATCTACCTACTCCGTCTGATATAGCTTCGCTGTTAAAAGGGACAAACTCCAAATCAATTCAACTCCAACTTTTTTAAACATATGATTTTACAATTCGGAACAAACATTATTGAAAAATAGTAAAAATAGTCATTCGCATTCGAGGTACCGTCAAATATTAACGTAAAAAGTAGTGTGGAAGTAATGAATTTGCTACCTTGATATATGATACAAGTAACGGTTTTGCTGGAAACTTGCTATAGACTCGATCCATACATTAGAAAAATTGATGGTTTCCGACTGAAGTAATTCTGAAGAGAATTATCCTAACTGCAAGTACAAAAAGAAACCTTGGTGTTTCAGTGGCAAAGCGTTCCTCTCTGATGCATAAGGTCCACGGTTTGATCCCAGCTTATGCCAAGTGGACTTTATGGTAGACAAACATCATGTGCGTTGTTTTTTTCAGAGTTCCACCATTTCCTTCCTTTTACTTCATTTCACAATTTCCTTCATTCTCATCATCAGCGTCTCATTTAGCGTACATGGCATAATAATAGGACGTAAAACTGTAAGATTTCATTATTTTTTTTAAAGTACAAAATTACGTAGGCTGATAAAACAGTGTTGTCACAGTATTCCAATCAAGAATCAAGACTGGAGCAGGGCGTACCCACAGGGAGATGTCCATTGGGACCGGACCCTTCCTAAGTCAACATATATTTGTACACTTTCTCAATAAAACTATATTTCTTTAAAAGGGAAATTATTGATGTAGCATGAAAATTTGATCTCACACTTCATTTGTACTCTTTCTCTTAAAAAAGCAGTCTAGTTCTATCATCTTTTATGAGTATTTTACAATTACTTATTGTCTTTTCAGGTGCTGAATAATACTTGTTCAATATGATATAGAAGTAGTGCCTTGTAGTATAAGCCCCCCACCCCAAAGCTTGGCCCCCATCTCAACAAAAATTTCTGGGTGCGTGTCGTCATGTGGTGCTCGAGGACAAGAATTCACCTCCTGGAGGAAATTCATGTACTTCAGGTACTGTATCACTTTAAATTGTGAATGTACTTCTGATAACAGTCTCGGTGTTGAAAAAGGAAGCTAAATTACAAAACAAGCTGTACACCTTTAATTTATTACAAACAACAATTTTAATATAAACGCAAATGTTTTCTTGTTCATTCCCCTTGGACACCTTATTACTTATTGAATATCTGAAGATCTATTCATCAGATAGAGCCTATTTTTATCGTTCCCTTGTTTGTTCCTAAGTTTCAGGAGCTTTTTTTCTATCTTCCATGTTAGAATTCTTTGAGAATACAACAGCCTCGACCCGGCGTCCACGATCAGTGAGTCTGTATGTGTCTAGTGATGTCTTTTGAGAAGCAAAAAAAGATTCTCGTTCTTCATGAATAAAATAAGAAAAACACAGCCCGGAAATAACTTCAGCACAAGGGTCCTTCAGGGTTAACGTATTGGTGTTGGCTTGATATCCTGAGAAGAGAAAAAAGCCCCCAGGGCCCTTTTCCTTATTCCATCTTTTCCATTTCTCTCTGGTTCCCATTTTTCTTTTGAGTTTTCATCTCTCTCTACTTTTCATCCATGTGTTTTCAGGTGGCTTCAGATTGATTCAAATCCTAGTTTTTAGACTTCCAGACTGTGCTGTGCATAAGTATGCAACTATTATAGAACGTCTCGTTCAGTCTGGCTGTCAATAGATATCAGAAATACAGCGGATTAAGAGATGGCGACAAATGGTATTCTGACATGAATTCAGCATGCTGGGGTCTTATTTTCATACAATGCAACCGAAAGTGATAGAAATTGGCCATTTTCAGTTTTAATATTGATCGTCATATATAGCAGAAACAGTAAGAAAGAGCGAGAAACGACTGTTTTAAAACATAGTTTCAGCATCTTAAAAATAGATTCCTTCTCTACTCTATCATTAGTCTACTAAAATCGGCATTGATACATGTATAATTAGCTAATTCTACGAGGGTTGATCAAAAAGTAAGGTTACAAAGCCTGCAGTAAAACGTGTATATATTATTTCATACAACTAATACAGCTAGCAGATAGGACATACATTACGTTGTTTTCGACAGTCTCCATAATGGTTGAGGCATTTGTCGCATTGTTGGGATGAGTTTAAAGATTCCCTCCTGGTAAAACCCCTGATCATGTGTGTTCAGCCACGTTGTCACGAAGTGTTTCACCTCCTCGTCTGAAGCGAAGCGACTGCCCCTAGGTGCTACTTCAAGTACAGGAACAATTAATAGTCGCTTGGAGCGAGGTATGGGCTGTAGAGTGTATGGTCGATGAAGTCCTAGCGAAACTGCTTCAACAGCGTGGTCGTCTTCTGGGCTGTATGCGGGTGAGCATTGTCGTGAAGGAAGATGACGCTTTCGGCGATTACAATCTCTACCTAAACCTCTACCAACTGCCTATGAATTTCAGCCGCGGTTACATATTTCGCCCATAGAAATCGAACAACTGGGCGGACTTCTTCACGAAACCAGTTTTCCAAACACGTCACCATTTATGTTTATCTACAACTAGCGCCGTAGGTGGCGGGTCACTGAAACTCAGCATAGTTGCCAACTCCATGTATTACAACTACCGCATACTCCTCATTCTTCTGTAACAGATGACATTCCAGAAATATTGTTCTTGTAATCTTAGTTTCTTATCCTTCCTCGTATTACCACTTTCGGTTTCAATATTTGTCCCATACAGGAAAAATGTTAATAGATAGCTTTAACAAAGTTTTTAATACGGATTTAATGTTCAAAAAAAGATTCCGTCTCTGCTCTAACCCATCTACTAGAACCGGTAGTAAGATTAATCTACATTTCCGGTTTCAATATTAATATCCATTGAGCAGAAATGGTAAGAGATTAACGAGAAACGGTTCACTGGTTATATTCAACGAATCCAGAAACAGATTCCATTTCTGTCCGTATCACCATATTCAAGTCAATAGTGTAGATTTAATAACTTATAGTTAGAATATTGAATACCCATATAAAAATAAGTGAAGGTCTCAATATATTGTATCTCCACCCTTTAGTATTTCTGGTTTCAGTATTGAATACCCATGGGAAAAAATGACAACTGGTAGCGGGATTTTTTTTTTTTTTTTAAAAAAAGTGGATTTAACATTTCAAATATATCTCCCACCTCAGCATTACCCCTCTGCTTTAAAAATCACACTTAATATATTCCAAAATCGGAATTAATATATAGGATATGTCAAAGTCAAGCGTTCAGCATACCGTAGATGAATGATACGGTAGGTCACCTCATGCTAAAAATGCCACACCAGCCCAAAACTTCTTCGTCAGCAACCATCTCTTATATCATTGCGGGTTTCTGTCACTTCAGTATCTGTGGGTTTTACTTATCACCTGCAAGACTAACTGATATTGGTTGGCATGATTAACAATCAACAACCACAGTGCAAAAGGAAGACGAAAGAAGTCAGTGGACTTCTATTTACAAGTACCATCTTGGAATTTGATAGAAAATAGGAGAAAACTAGGAACCTTAGGTTGTTATTACAGGCTTCTGGATTCGAACCTGGGAACTTCTGATAGCGAGCTGAGATCCAATGCCTGACACAGAATACATAATCTCATTTACTTGCATGAATTTAATATGGAGGATGATCATCCCTGGGAATCGTATTAGTTTCTCTTTATCATATTTACCACCTGGCGCTACAGCCCTGGGTAGGTTTTGGCCTCTTCCACTAGTTGCCGCCACTCTTCTTGATCTCTGCATTTTCCTTTCCATCCTTGGACCTTCAATTTTTTCAGATCACTTTCTACTCCATCCAGCCATCTAGTTTTTGGCCTTCCTTTTCTTTTGCTGAAAAAAATCTTTCATTATTTTGTATGGCATTCGGCTGCTTTCCATTCTTCTTACTGTTCGATTCCATTTTATAAACCTAACTATATCCTGGTTCTTTATTATATCGTTTATCTCCTTGTTAGTTCTGAGTCTACGGGTTTCTTGTTCTTGAATTGGTCCATAAATTTTCCTTACTATTCTTCTTTCAAAAGTTCTAAGATTCTTTTGTCAGTGGCAACGGCGTCGACTTTCCAAAAATTATGTAGGTGCATATCAATGGCGGGACGTGTTAGTCTATATGTTTTCAGGGAACTCTCTATATTTGATTGATTTATTTTTAGTTAAAATCTTTTATGAACACTGCCATAAAGGGCTGTGCTGTGATAAAATAAAATATGCCGGTATTGGATAATATAAAGGATAAATTGGGGCTGCCCTAGCTCAGTAGGTAACACGACTGACTTAAACGCAAAAGAAACGGGCTCAACCCGGGTCCAAACTAAAATTCTTGTGGGTATGGCGCACCTACAAGATTATTTGTGTGGGTACCGAAGCCCCGGAGCACCCACGTAGTCGGCGCGCATGGTCAGTGGCCATGTTTTCTAACCGTATGTTCCTTACTACTGCTCTTAAAAACGTTTTATTTATTTTTTTTTTAATCCTCTGCTTATGCTTCTACTTTTTAGCAAATTCATGTTTGCGTGGTATGCTTTGTTGCCTATAATAGTTGTATTCTTTTCTTGACTGTGACTTTTATGGAGTTCTTATCTGTGATTGTCGGGCCTAAATATTTAAACTTATCTATTTCTTTTCGAATTCTTTACCTTCTATCTCATATTATGATTGATTTTTGGTTTCTCATGTTAGTTCTCTCTTATTTTGTTAACCTATGTTTTCCTCATGTTTTTCTCTGTACGCATGATTATAGTTATATCATCGGCATAGGCGCATATTTGCATGGTTTTCGTGAATATTGTTCCTCATCTATCTATGTTGCATATTACAGCATGCAATGCTATTCCTATCATGAACAGTGTTGTGAATAGACTGTCACCTTATTTTACTCATTTATGGTACTTAAATTCTTCGTTTATCTTCTGGTTTTACTTTTGCTGAGGTTTCCTCTCATGTCATTCTTGTCAGTTTTATCAGTTTCCTGGGATCTTAAATTCCTCCGAAATTGCTTTCTGTTCACACTGTTGAATGCTTTCTCATGATCTACAAATAAAATATGTAATTTTAATCCGTGTTCATAATGTTTTTCAACGATTTGTTGCAGTGTGAATAGTTGATCTATTGTACTTTTATTTGGTCTAAATCCGCATTGATAGTTTCCTAGAATCTTCTCAGTATGTTTCTTTATTCTTTCACTGATTATTCCAGTTAAAACTTTATATGTTGTGTTTATTTTCTTTATCATAACAAGTTTCAATAATGGAAGATTTCTATCAAATCTTTTTCCTTAATTTCATGGGACAATTTTATTATTTATTATGTTTTTTTGAATTATTGATCATAAACCGACTTAATTTGATACATTGTGTATGGCAATTTTGTGCCTCTGATAGTACAACACTCTTCTACAAAAAAATAATAATAATAATAATAAATAAAAAAAATAAAATAAAATAAAATAAAAAAATAAAAAAGTTCTATTTCTGGGTAACAAAGTAGTGATTCTGAAAGGATTTTCATTCCTGAATTCAAATCTGATTTTAGCTTTTCTGCATCGGAGATAGTTTTGGAGTAATCAGCACGTAATGTTTGTGTTTGTAAAGCATTACTATATATTGTTGACACTATATATTACATAGAATTGTAGGTATGCGAAACAGCTGTCGACCGTACATAATGGTTTACTTTTTTTTTTCTTTTGTACTGTGTCTCTCTTGTCTCTAATAATACACCAGCAATAGTTTTCCAGCATGGTGGACATCCACTTCCCTTCATAGCGTTTTTCAATGGTGGATATATCTTTATGAAATCTTTCTCCGTGTTCATCGGAAAGTCACAGCAATTACTGGGAAAGTAATCCAGATGCGAGTCCATGATATGCACCTTCGAGGACATTTTGCACCCTAAATCCTGATAAGCTGCAAGCATTTCATCCACCATCTTGTATTTAGGGTCCCGTCTTCTCCCAAGGAAGTTTTGGGTTACTTTCGTAAAACTCATCCATGTGCGCTTTTCTTTCTCTGTGAGACATGCCTCAAAACCTCTATCTTTCTGCAGTTCTCGTATCTGCGGACCTACAAACACGCCCTCTCTTATTTTTGCAGCTGACAGTCGAGGAAATTTGTCAGCAAGATATGCAAAAGTTGGCCCATTGGGATCCATTGCCTTCACAAGCTGTTTAATAAGTCCAAGTTTTATATGTAGGGGTGAAACAAGAACATTTCTAGGATCTACAAGACTGTCCCGTTGCACATTCTTTTCACCAACTGTCCAATTCCGTTTAGGCCACTCCTTTTTCTCATAGTGGGAAGTTCTTTCCCGACTATCCCATTCACACAAAGACCATGCATACTTCGTGTAACCTTGTTGCATCCCTAATAATAATGCTATTACCTTGAAGTCACAACACAACTTCCACTTATGATCACTGTACTTAATTAAAGTCAATATCTTTCTGAAAATTTCATAACTCTCTGTGGTAAAAGTGGCATATGCAACTGGGATTGAAGGAAGTTTATTCCCGATATGCAGCAATACACCTTTTAAGTTATTCTTCGAAGCATCCTAAAGTAATCTCCATTCACCAGGTTCGTATGTTATGTGCAAGGCTGTCATTAATCCATGAACATCATTGCAGAATGTCACGGAACTATCACTGGTAAAATAAGACACAAAAGCATGTTCTCTTTTTCTGAAGGTTATGTTGGTTGTTTCGTGGAGAAGGTTATATTCCTGTAACCTGGAGCCTAACAATTCTGCTTTCTGTTTACTGAGTCCTAAATCTCGCACTAAATCATTTAAATCATCCTGCTGTAATACACGTGGCGTGGGCGTACTCGTGCCTTGATAGGGGGATCCCTTCTTTCTTCCGGAGAAGATGTAAGTTCTGTAGTGCCACTTTCTTCACTATCACTCATCTCTTCTATATCTGTGAGCCTTGAAGGAACTGGTAAAGCTTCAGAATGTGCTACAGGTAGTCTTGCTGACGGCAGATCCGGATAAACAATATGTTTCTTTGATTTGCTGTTCGTGAATTCCTGAATTTTGGTTAAGCAGAAATAACAGTCTGTCAAATGGTTCCTTGGTTTCCTCCAAACCATCGGTACAGCAAATAATGAAACATTTTTTCCTTGCCACCACTTACTTAATTTACAATAACATGTAGCACAACACATATTAGGTGACCACTTCTTATCAAAATCACCAGCTCCGACGCCAAAGTACTGCTTATATGCTCTCTTGATGATGGGTGTGATTTTCTTCCTGTTCCTTACGAAGGTGAACTCGCCACAAACATAACAGAAGTTGTTAGCTGCGTACTTACAACCACGAGTGCGAGGCATTTTTTTTTTTTTTTTTTGGCTTCACTTAAACACAAACAAAATGAATCCACAGCATTCAGTTTACATACAGTAAGTAGTACTAACGCCCGATAAAATACCAGATTCACACGCTCAGTTTAACTTACAAACTACTCCCAACATCACATTGCAATAACAAAATACTGTCTGGCAAGATTTGCCAACCTCTGAAAAATGAAAGCTGTCAATGTTGCAAGGTCTTACTTTCCAAATTCCCTTTTGTCACCATATACTGTGTTTGACATGTATATGAATATATGTAGTACATGAATGCTTGAATTATCCGTAAACTATCCCTGACAGATCAAATCGGATGTCTCATTTGAACTTCCATGTCACATTCCTTTCATAGTACAAAATTTCATTTCAGAAATACAACCCTTGTAAAACAGTGTAATCATGTACTTGCACGAGTTCAATAGGGAAATTTATGGAGATGGGAGCACAAAATATTGCCATCGGTAACATGCGAGGGCACATGCTAGTACATCCAAAAGCCTGATAACCTTTGCAAATGTGCCACAAATTTTCAATATGTTTAGTTTCATTTCAGATAGACTACAAAAATGACAACCACTCGAAAGATGTGTATTGTGGTATGCGGAGATTCAATCTCAAATTACCATTCAAAAGAAATGTTTTGCATCGTTATGGATTGATCCTCCTTCCAAACCTGTCATTCTGAGCTGAAAGAGCTTTATAACGACTAATAGTGTAAGTCACTTACGCAGTGTGAACGACCAAGAGTGTCGTAAGAAGTTATGGATAATCAGCAAGGTGCATTTTAATGTAGTTATTAAAAAAAAAAAAAAAAATCAGTAGGGAAATATACGTCTGGATGAACTCTACATTACTGTATCGATTTAATGATATTTAAGGATCGATTTAATGATGCATATTGTACTGATTTACAGATAAGTAATCATCTTAATTGGGTAGTATAGTGGTTTTCTTTTAGATTATTGATTTAGGTTTCAAATGTCTTGAAATTAAATTCAGTTTGATGTAAGTTTATTAGATAACAAATCAGATTATTAACAAAACATCTTACAAATGTTGCAGACATGTTCAAAGTTAATAATTCAAATAATTAATAATTTAGTGCACTAAAGATGTCTGCTATCTTCAAGACAAGTTAAGATTTACTGTACCGAGATCTGAAGGATCTGGTAATTTAATAGGCCTAGCAGGAGACCTCCATGAGAACAATTTAAATACATTCTCAATGCAAGACAAAATTCAACAAATTAAAAAGGTTAACTTACATGAAAGTACTCGTATGTAATACATTCTCATATCTCGATGAATATAGACGTCAGCCAGTAATCCTTCCCGTCTTCTTTCTTCCTTCTTTCCTTCCCCACAGTGAAATTTTGGGAAGTATTTATATGAATTGTGAAGTACTTTCACTGGCTTATAATACAAAAACAACTAGGACGTCATACATCCTTGTAGTCTATTTTAAAGTTGTTTTTGTATTTGAAAGTTTCTCTATATTCCAACAATAACTATATGTATAGTTCTTGTACATGCTTAATCAAAAGTTTTTGATACTTTAATTTTAATACAATAAAAATTTTAATATTTCACAGATTGTTAAAAGATGTTAACAATAGTCAACACATAGCCCTCTCTTCGTTTTGAAGTTCTCTTATTTGTATAAGTGATGTATCAAATTACGAAGAGAACTACTGTTTAATATTTCAGAGATTACATGCACTGTGGTCGGTGTCTTTGTAATGAGGTTTTACTGTATATTAATGTAGTAAAATTCGAGAAAGCACTAAAATCACTTTCACTGATAGAAACACTAACACAAGTGTTTGTAAACAAAAGGGTGTGTTCAATACATAGAGGTATTGAAGAGCGTCGTTGAACATGAGAAAGTCTTGTGGACAACCAGAGATGACGTCATGTCGGCAACGGTAGCTGGATCTCGTAACGGCGAGAGTTGGAGACTGAAGAATGGCTGGTACCTGACCATCTTTGAGGATGAAGATGAAGATGATGATGACGCATCTAAGCATTGATGGTAGAACGTTGCAGTGAATCTCAGAACGTCTGATCCTATGGAACGTCTTCCATGAATCACGTGGAGAAGTCTCTGGCAGGGGCGTCGACTGGGAGAACGATGGACACATCTAATAGGAGGCGGGGATCTTCTAAGATGGCCAGTCTCGAAGATAACTGCGACGATCGATGTGTGGTAAGATGGTGGGACATCGACATGATGCAAAGAATCGAAGTCTGGACCCTTGCTGGAAACTTGTCCTTAGCTGGAGAACCAACGATGATGAAAGGACTGGGTTGGAAACACTGCTACAGTTGATGATTCTGTCCTTAGCATGCTTGTCAGGAACAGAGATGCTGAGTTGTTAAAGATGCGTAGAATCACGTTGAGCGATAGATGACCAATCGGAAGCTTGACGTGGTTCGAGGCAGATGATGCAGTTACTGTCTTGCTCTTGGGCTGGAGATAATGCTGGAAGCAGTAACCTGAACACTGGAACAGCGTCTGGAAGGAACATCTTCTTCTTACTGGAACAGGTAGTCAATCCTTGGAGCGGAGTGACTATTGAGAAGAACATCTTCTTCTTACTGGAACGGGATCAATCTGGGAAGCAGATTGTTGACGTCTGTGTGTGTGTAGCGCTCTCGGAATCTGCTACTGGAACTGTCAACGAGTTGGCTGAACTCTGGAACTGGAACTGGAACTGGAACTACCATGCTCTGGACTGTATTTTCGGCATCTGGCGTCGGACTGCGTGGACTTTTCGTCTTTAGAAGTGGTCTTCTGAGGTCGAATCGTTGTCCCCAGGAAGGCTAGTTTGTAGCTTCGTATTGTGACACTCATATTGCAGTTGAGCGTGTAGAGAATGAGAGATGAGAATTAAAATTTGATATAAATATAAAAATATATACAAGGAAAAAGGAAAAGATTTGGAATGGGTTTGTAACGCGATAATCTAACAAGGATGGGATAATGGGATATGTATTTACCAACATCCTTATAACATGTAGTAACACAATATATTTATGTGTTATGTCATTTATTTACATCATATATCACACAGACAACACATCCTGTGTAATGGGACCTTAAAATTTTATATATATGAAAACTAAAAAATTGAATTGCATAAAAGAAAATCAAAAATAAATATAGATATATTAGATTAAAAGATTTATATATTAAAGAATATAGTTGTAAAAAATTAGAGATATAGGAGTATTGAAAATTAATACTGCATTAAGAAAATCATAAGTGAAAGGATGGTTAAAAAATTGAAATTTAATGAATGTAATTGTGGTAAACCTTTTCTAAAGAATATTCATAACAAAATTTTCGTATTAGTTTTCGTAAAACTTTTTTTTTTTGCTGTGTATAAATAGAAATAAGGTATTTAAACAAAATTAATTGTTTTTTTTTTTTTTTAACTTATGAAACTAATGAACTATTGAAAATGAAACGAAAAGAAAAGTACAAATACTATTTCCAAAAGTGAAAACTGTATGCACTGACTGAATGAATGTACGTGACCTACTTAAGGCGTAGTACGTTCGATCCGTTATAACTGTATAGTATGCGATAAACATAACTTATTGAAAGGGAAAAGTTATTGAAAGTAAAAATGCTTGAAAACTGAAAGGAAAAAGCTAAATTGAAAAAATAAGATAATCCAACACCATAATGAAATATGTTACCAAAACCTTTTTTTTTAAATTTTTTTTTAAATATATATATATGTGAATAATAATAGTAATACTAAAATAATCTCATCTCATCTGAAAGGAAATAACTATGTATTTCTATAAAAAAATATTTCATGAACATATTATGTCCAAATTATTTGGTAGAAAAATGTTTTAACAGGAAACACTAAAAGAAACTCAATAAAAGAGTTGTGCTTCTATCTGGTTATTTCGAGGCTTTATTCGCCATAAATTTGCGATATTTCGCCTGAAAAAGTGGATCATGAGGAACATCGGGAATATATAATTTGAGACGTTCCTGTGCAATATTCTGCAGAGTTCCATCTATGTCAAGAATATATTGATTGGAATCATGAGTCTTAGCTTTAATGGTGTAAGGTCCTTTATATTGTTCTCGAAGACTAGGAGACTCGCCACGTTTTGTATAGAGACGTCGAACCATGACCTGATCACCTGGTGTGTAGGAAACTGGTTTGTTTTTCGACTCTATTTTCTGTTTAAGTTGTTGGAAGGCCCTATGCTTATGAAAGTTAACTAATGAACGTAGTTCATCCAATTGTAGTAATCTGTCATTAACATCTGGATCTTCCTTGGGAATTCTTAGAATATTGTCGACTGGATATCGAAAATTCACTCCAAAGAGGAGGGAAAAGGGGGATGTTCCTGTCTGAGTATGCGGGGTATTGTTGCAGAAACTAACAGCTTGTTGGAGATAATGTGACCATTTGTAATGGTCTAACTTCGTAAGAAAACGAAGAGCGTTTTGTATCTTTTGTGCTGTTTGTTCTACAGAGCCTATAGTTTTGTGTGATGCAGGAAGTGCATAAGAAACCTCAATATTTAATGATTTTAAAAATTCTTGAGTTTTCGCTGCAAGATGGTTTGGACTTTTGTCAAGATATAATTTACGCGGTACACCATATTTGAGAATGATCTCATTCTGTACGAAATCTATAAAAGTGGTAGCCGTCATATCTTTGACAGGTTTACAGATGGAAAATGACGTTATAGCTTCAGTAGCTATGTAGAAATAATTATAACCATCAGAAGTTGGTAATTTTCCTACAGCATCTATAAAGAACGCATCAAATAGGTTGTTGTGGTAGTGAGTTTGAACGTGAATATTGTTGGGTCTATAATTTCGTTTAAATTTATTACAGTCAATACAAGCGTTTATCTTCTTATGCAGCCATTTTTGAAGATTGGGAATGTAATAACGATCTTTTATAAGAAATTTTAATTTCTGAAATCCAGGGTGACTGTCAGCATGAAATTCTTCAAAGATGGTATCTTTGAGAGATGCTGGTATGCATAGTCTTAGTTTAGGAGCGGACGGTGAGAAAAATATCTTATAAAGTTTGTGATCTTGTATCACGTATCCTTTAGACCATTTTGCATAGTTAGGATGATCTTTTTCATCATTGTGGAGCACCCTGTATATAGTAGAGAATGTAGGATCCTCTCTTTGTAATGCTGGTACATCTGTGCTGCCATCTAACACAAGTAATGTTAGTGGATGCTCTTGTTCATCTATCAGCTCATATTCTTGTTGAGAGAGATAGAGCGGATGACGAGACAGATAATCTGCTATGTTTTTAGATGAACTAATGTGGCGCACTTCAAAATCAAAGAGCTGAATAAAAGATAACCACCTTGTCATTTGACTTGTCAAATTCGTGGTCTTTTTAACGGCTGTTAAAGCAAGATTGTCTGTAAGTAATGTAAATTTACCACCTATCAGATATTTATAGAACTTCTTAAGGGCAAGAACTACTGCAAACAGTTCGATTTGATATATAGGTCGAGCTTTAATTCGTGGTGGAAGAGTAGCACTGGCGTATTGTACAACAGACCAATGCTTTTCATGGGGCAGTTTCTGAAACAAAGCCGCAGCCGCGCCTATCTGGGATCCATCCGTTATGACCATGTGTTCTGCAGCTGGATTGTATATTTGCAGTATTGGTGCTGTTGTCACCATCTTTTTAAGCTGCTCAAATCTATCCTCTAATTCAGGAGTCCACTGAATTATCTTTTGTTTGCTAGCTGCTAATTTATGTAAGGGTGCTGCTACTAAGCTAATTTTATTATAAAATGCACGATGAAATTGCATCATAGCAAGGAACGATTTAAGTTGCTTTACAGTCTTTGGACGTTCTAAGGCGGTGATTGCTTTAACCTTATCTGGATCTTGAGATATCTGTCCTTTATTTATTATATGGCCGAGAAATTTAAATTTTTGAACACCAAATTGAGTTTTCTTTAAATTAAACAAAAGACCATATTTTTCGGCAGTGGTTAGAGCACGTTCTAACACACGCAACATGCCTTCAAAGGTGCTGCTTTTAAATATTAGGTCATCAATGTAATTTAGAAAGTCTTGTTCCGAAAAATCTCTGTATATTTCTTTTATAATTCTATGTAAAATTAAGGTAGAAGTTCGAAAACCTTGAGGCAATCTACGTAGTTTTAGCAATGTATGGGAAAAACCTAATTGACTAACACTAAAACTAGTTAGATCTTGGTCTATTTCATCAAGCGGGACTTGGTAGAAAGAATTCGAGAGGTCCGCAAGACAACAGAAATTTGCATTGTATAACTGGTCTAAAACATCTTGTGTCCCAGGCTGTACATCATTGATAGGTTGCGACCTCTGCGAAAGAACGCGTAAATCCAAAACAACACGAACATCTTTCGAATTTCTCTTTGGAATCACCAATAAGTTATTACGATATAAAGCATTTGATGGAGCTAAAATGCCATTATCTAACATTTCTTGTATCTTTGCCCTAGCTTGCTCACGAAGTCTAAAAGGTATCGTATAAGTTGGCACTGTCCACGGAGTACGATCCACGATATTAAGGCTAGCAGAAAAGCTATCAATGCTTTGAAAATCCCTATCGTGCCATTGAAAACAAGTAGGATGCCTTTTGAGTACGTTCAATATTTTATCTTGTTGTTCTTGGGGCAAATCAGGGTTAATTTGAAATTTGGAATGATCTATGTGCTGCTTAATTTTTTCAAAGCGTGCTGTGACTCTCTGTTTGACCTGTTGTTTAGTAGGTTCAAATAATTTCCTAACTGTATATATTTCTGATGTTTCTACATCTTTTGGAAGCAAAGCGCCTTGGGCTATATGCAACCCTTTTGCAAAGAACTTCCTACAAGGAGTGGGATTAATAATTGGAAGATACAGGCTTTGGGAACTTAAAGTTGTGTGAACAAAAACGCATGATTGCATATTCTTGTATATTGGTGTATGTACAAGAAATTCTGTGTCAGGAATATGCGTATCTAATGTGAGCCTAACATACCGCACTGAATTGGGTGGGATAACGACACCTTGTCGCACATAAAAGTTAAATTTACAATTTTTACAGACTTTGGCCGAAAGTGAAGTTTCTTTATTGAATTCTTTTGGCAATCTTTGATTATTACCGAAATGCTCTAACTGTAAAGAACTGGCCTGATAATTTATATTAGCATTATGATGCAACAGAAAATTATTTGACAAAAGAATTGGAATATTTGCTATTGGTGAAATTCTAAAAAGTACTTGAAAAATCTTGCCTTCTATCTCTATTGGAAGAATTACAGCTTTTGTAAGATTTAGGGGAGTAGAAGATATTCCATATACTTTGGTATGTAATGTAAACTTTTTACAATTCTTAGGCACTAACGAATAGTGAAGCAGCGATGCTTGTGCACCTGTATCAAGAAGCAAATTACATTCTGTACCATTTATTTTTCCTCTAATATACGGCAACTGATTTTTAAACAGTAATGGAACTGTGACTGTATTTCGTTCATTAACCTCCTGTTTATGAGATTTATTATTACAAGTAGTCATCACTATATTCTCAGTGGATGTTTGAGTAATAGGAAAAGCATTCTTAAACTGTTCGTCTTGGTCATTAATTTCAGGCGTCCCGGAGGAGATAGTGTGGTGGGGAACGGCCTTTTCTAATTTATTTATCTCGGTATCCACATCTACAGACTGAAAATTCGTTTGCGTTTCAACACTAATTCGTTGCTTATTATTTTGATCTAAAGGCTTAAAAGTATGAATAGTGGCTTTTGCACTAAAATTGTGGGAAACACCACTAACAGGGGAATGGTCTACTGATGACTCTGTTACACTAGTGTTTGAACCTGAAATGGATTCCTGATTACTTATTGTGTGCAGATCAGTGACCAAGTCTTCAGTCACAGTGGTGGGAATCGCCACGGAAGTGTGTAACGCCACTAAGGAAGACTCTTGTGCATGAGCCTTGGTGCTAACAAATGCTGGTGCATTTGGGTTAAGCCTACTGGACGAAGTATGTTTATTGTTCATGGAAGGAACCGAAACAGAATTTTGCCTAAACGTGTTTGAAACCGAATAAATGGGTAATGTATGCTGAAAACCCAGGGGTTGCATCCGAGATTGGGTAAAATCAACCCCTAATGCTACTCGTTTTTTGATGTATCCTCTATGGCTAGGAAATTATTCCTAGAGGATGTAGGCGGGTTCATCACAGGATATGTTCCTGGATTATACAATATGGGATGCATATATTGAAATGATGGAGGTTGAGGTACAAAATATTGAGAATAAAAACGTTGAGGGTTTTGTTTTCCTTTGGAAAACTGTTTATGTATTTTGGAGGCTCGTTCTTCGCTATGTTTACAACACGTATGCGCTTGTTGTTTGGCAGAAATGTCATTGTGCGAAGGTGCAGACGACCTACTTTCAGAGGTTAATTGAGCTCGTTTCTTTCGTGGTTGATGATGCCTGAAGGGCTTTTTGACCGCTACGGCGATTGTGTGTTCATCTAAGTTCTGCTTATTGATTGCTATCTGTAAAGCTTTTAACTGGTTAGATATCGATTCTAAAGGATCTGTTTTGCTTTCTACACTAGAGGAAGGAAGTTGCAAAGAAACTTCTTTTTCATTCTGTACACGATAATTAACTAACGTCTCTGATCGTTCTATTATTATTGCTTTGTCAATAAGCTGTGTAAAATTCTCAAAAGTATGCTGGCTAAATAGCGGAATATATCTAGGCAACAAGGAAAGAATAGTTTGCAGTACAAATGATTTGAAAGGCATCGGCGGAGAAATCCTTTGCGACAGGTCGAACTTCTCATAGAGAAACTGTGTCAACCGGTCTGACTCTAACTGATATCGTTGCTGAAATAGCAAAGTTGCTTGCAGCGATGAACGGTTTGGTGAAAACTGATCCAAGAATTTCTCGCGTAATTCTTTCCATGTTAAACTTAAATAGTCCGGATTGTTATCTAACCAAGTATACGGGAATTTGCCTAACGAAAGTTTAAATACCTGTTTCTTTGTATCTTCATTCCAATTATGAATGAGTGCAAATCTATCAAAGCTTTTTAGAAATTCTGAAGCATCCTGGCCGTTTTCGTTAGAAAAGGTTTCCAAGAAAGAATGTGATGAAACAGGAGTATGTACGGAATTACTTAAAGACGTACTTTGAGAAATATTTTGCTTGTTACGTGACATTGTTTTGAACTCTAATGATAGACACTTTCTCTAATAAAAAGACACAAGAAAAACAATCTATGCAATATAAGATGCAAAACTAACACTACATGTATAAAAACATCGATAAAACGTGTTGAGTTTGCTTGAGTGAGAATGTATTTGTCTTTTATATTATAAAGCATGAAAGTATCATATCAAATGATCACATCACACCACCATAGCTAAATGCTAATTTCAGTGGTTTAGTCTAACAAAAAAAAATACTGATTATAAAAATTGAATTTGTCTTTTACCATTCGCGTCGGAGCCATGTATCGATTTAATGATATTTAAGGATCGATTTAATGATGCATATTGTACTGATTTACAGATAAGTAATCATCTTAATTGGGTAGTATAGTGGTTTTCTTTTAGATTATTGATTTAGGTTTCAAATGTCTTGAAATTAAATTCAGTTTGATGTAAGTTTATTAGATAACAAATCAGATTATTAACAAAACATCTTACAAATGTTGCAGACATGTTCAAAGTTAATAATTCAAATAATTAATAATTTAGTGCACTAAAGATGTCTGCTATCTTCAAGACAAGTTAAGATTTACTGTACCGAGATCTGAAGGATCTGGTAATTTAATAGGCCTAGCAGGAGACCTCCATGAGAACAATTTAAATACATTCTCAATGCAAGACAAAATTCAACAAATTAAAAAGGTTAACTTACATGAAAGTACTCGTATGTAATACATTCTCATATCTCGATGAATATAGACGTCAGCCAGTAATCCTTCCCGTCTTCTTTCTTCCTTCTTTCCTTCCCCACAGTGAAATTTTGGGAAGTATTTATATGAATTGTGAAGTACTTTCACTGGCTTATAATACAAAAACAACTAGGACGTCATACATCCTTGTAGTCTATTTTAAAGTTGTTTTTGTATTTGAAAGTTTCTCTATATTCCAACAATAACTATATGTATAGTTCTTGTACATGCTTAATCAAAAGTTTTTGATACTTTAATTTTAATACAATAAAAATTTTAATATTTCACAGATTGTTAAAAGATGTTAACAATAGTCAACACATTACTCTGTGGGATGAATAGGCCGTAGCGAACCGATCTAGTCTCATGATCTTCAGATGTTGGATTATTTTCACCAGGGATTATATATAGGATCATGTCTAGCCCTCTTCTGTTGAGAATGTTCCTGCACTTTACTAGTAAATCACTGGCATTGCACTTATAATCATATTGATATACTATAACATGCGTCAGCAAAGATGGAATATCGCCTTCACATTCTACGGACAACTGAAGGATACATATTAAAATTAACATTTTGATGAGTTGGTAATTGTTGCAAAAGACCGCGCAGTGGCGGAGCCAAGGGAGGGCCTGGGGGGCCAGACCCCCTTGCTCATATTCTTGTCCCCCTAGTGGCCCCCCATACAGAGTGATACTGCTATAGATCGACAAACGGTGAGTTGACAGTGTCCACAAGTGAAACTACTACCGAAATATGTCTCGACAACAGAGTTACCAACTGCAGAATACGGTATGTTGCAACAGTCTCCGAGTAAAAAGCTCCAGGCTCGTTTTTGTTTGTAGTACCTCAAGATCTAATTCATCAAAATCTGTAAGATGCATGCATTGACCTCACCATCTGAACGTTCCTTTTAACTTCTGTCCCTTATCTGAGTCTTTTCTTTGTTTTCGACAAAGATTCAATAAATAAATAAATAAATAAATAAATAAAAAGCAAAATCAGTCAGCATTCTCATTCGCTTCGATGTTGAAAGTCATACTAAAATAAGAGATGCTTACTTACAAATAGCATGCACTGCAGTAAAACATTACACTTGTGTTGGACGAAAGAAGTCTTCGTACACTAATTAATTAATTTCCATTGATTATGGCGACATGGAACAAATGCATAGCATCCATTAAATAATTTGGTATTATTATTATTATTATCAAATAATATCGAGCCGTCTTGTTTGATATACAGTAAAAAAAAAGAGAGAGCTGATTTTTTTTATTATTATTATTTCTGTCATTCTTTTTGTTCGTATCCCAATCGTTTGAAAAAATTAAGATACTGATTACTACCAACACCTACTTGCCCTATTTGCTACTGATACTGGTTCTTCTTCTCGACTACCTTCTGGTCTTGTCTCTAGTACGTCTAATTTCCTAACGCTCGGCCGTTGGCAACTCTGTAGAAACCTTCTGCTGCAATGTTAACAAGCGATATTAGCGATCTCCAAGGAAAACGGAGTCAGCGCTAGGTGAACCTATACTACTAACTAAAGCCTAACAAAAAATCGATGATTCTTTATAAATAAATCGTTAAGAAGTATTTTTTTAAAACGATTTTAACTGTAACTTAATCTCAAAACTGCTACTACTAGAGAAATTCCAAATTTTATCACAGAACCAATGCTACAATCTCCTGATTATAAACCATCAGGTAAGATACCGAGATAATACAACTTGGTCGCGGTAATAATGCTATTTTGTGTAAAAGTTGTAGTTACTCCCGTGCCCAAGTTGTATCATCCCATTTATCTGATGTTTAGTAATCAGAGATATATCAGGAGTTTGTGGAACTGGTTCCCAGATATTCCATTCAGTAAGTTCAGTCGGTGAATACCCATTTTTATCACAGATTTATATTTGTTATTCATCAAAATATGCATTTCTGAGAAAATTAAGCATTAAGCATTTCTGAGAAGATTACATTGTAGGAATTATACAGAACAGTAAATCAGTTATGACATGAATTTTCAACAGGATATACTAATTAATGCCCCTCCTTCAAATCTAAGCTCAAAACTAACAATATTAATTTAGCATCGACTACAAGATAGTAGCGTTATTTCAACTACATTTGAATTTATTTTAAGGCTTTGAAACATTGGAGACTCAGAGGATAAAAATGAGGGAAATGAGTCAATAGAGCCATAAAATTTTTCCTAGTGACACTGAGGAAGAATCTTGATAAACTCCTCAGTCGAAATATTTATGCACGTGGGATCGATCACAGAATCTTCCGAATCTTAAGCCGATGTTCTACTGCTGAGCTTTGGCCATTCGGTGTGGGTGTGAAATGTTTGTGTATTTCAATTCACGTCAAATTCTAAAAACTAGTGAAGGTAAACAAACGAAAAAAGGGGTATTTATACTTCTTTTGCTGTAAGGAGTCTCGATTGAATTGTCTGTTATAACACTGATATTAGGGAAAGAAAAACGTTTCCTCTTTTTGCTTCAAAGTGTGTTCACTTCATCATTTTAATTCATCACACAATTTTAGAGCTTAAGGGTAAAAGTAACCAAAAATAATTTAACTACAGCAAACCAGATCAAAACAAAGCACTGCAACCGGGGCAGTTGTCCCGGGAGACAGCAAACTAATCTGTTTATTGGTGTAGATGTAGATGAAGGAGGCTAATCTCAAAATTTGCCCTGGACACCAAATGTCAAGTTTCGTGACTGATTAGGTTACCATATTTTTAGAGCGTGAAATCGGGACATTTTTCTGAAATATTAAGAATATATGATAATTATTGACAATTTACTTTAAAGTGAAATTTAAGCTTCAAGAGCAAGGCTTAAAATTTAAAGTGGGCTGGGCCGGCAAATCAGTGTCCTGTTAGAGTTCAGTTCCTGTTTCTGTGCGACGTTTGTCTAAGATGATTTGTCCTTGTCCATCACTTTATACTTTATTATTATTATTATTATTATTATTACCAAAGAACTATTTATATTATTATGCGATATTAAACCGAATCTGGAACTTGTAATATTTATTTACTTCCATCATTCCATCCGGCAAATTAGTGTGATCTGCCGTGCTATAACTTAGCTTAGCCTTATCTCAAGTAAATGCAGACGTGTCGGAAGGTTTGATTCTTGTAGATTCACTAGTTCAAACGCGGTCGAAAATGAGCTCTAGAGAAGATGACTCTCAACGAACAACATTCGAACAAATTTGTCAAGAATGTTTTGAAATATGCAAAGAAAATGGTCTTGAAATTCTAGACCGGAAACACAAACTATAGGGGTTCCCCGTGGAAACTAACTAGACATTCGCCATCGAAATATCACAAATTCATTTTGGATGAATCTCTTCCTTCATTGGAGGCAGAAAACGAATTTTCTAAAGATAATATACTAAGAGACATTTTTCTGCCTACTAGTGATAAGGCAATCACTGAGACGGAAAACCGCTTTGGATTATGTAGCAAAATTATTATAGCAATCACCACTCTACATTTAAAAAGTGAAAACTTTCTAAATTACAACATTGTGGGGCCTATGGTCCAGCATTATGGGAGTGATCTGGAAATATTGAAATGTGAACTCAAAATTCTCCCAAACACAATTAAGTTGTATGAAGACGAGAGAAAACCAAACCTGATTCTTTGAAGAACTTCGTTGATCTTTGTGTCTATAAAAACGCTTTCCTAGAAACCTACAAGCTAGGTAGCATCTCTGTGACTACACCTATATCAGTTTCTAGTGCTACATGTGAAAGGTCATTCTCATGTTTGAAAATATTAAAGACATATACACATTTCAGTGACTGGTGATAGGTTGAAAAACTTAGGTTTACTTTCCATTGAGAAGAAAACTGCTAAATTGTTAGATCTTGAAGTTGGTGATAAGTTTGCTGCTCCTCACAAGAATAGAAAGATCATTCGTTTTAAGTAGAGGTATGAACCCATAAAGTTTTTTTTTTCTTTACCTGTAAAAGTGTATTTCTCTGCTTCCACTTAAATCAACCAACCACACATATTTTAAACGCAGTGATTAAATAATTATTTATTTATATTAGAAATCAATTGTATTAATGTATTCTAGTTGTTTGAGGTAGTAAATTCTTACCCCCACCCCTGAAAAAATTCCAGCTACGCTACTGGTAATGAGACTTTCGGAACACCTGTATATGAATTGGTTATCCTATAGTCTGGTTCTAAATCAATTCTAAATAACCTTTCCAGTATGGAAGAGATTATTTACGTCTAAACATGCTTTATTATTTACTAAGAGCCTACATAAAAATAGTTTATACAGCATATTCTTTTTCTAAACACAACAGTTGTCATTCTAAATTTTTCTTCAAGTTCAAAGAAACCCACATTTGAGAAAGGGATTTTAACATTTGTTCTCGTTTTGAAGAACAAAGATAATTAATTATTTGTTTAGTTAAAACGCCAAGTTCGTATCTTCAAGATATGTAGATATTAAAATCCTGTATTTTACTGAAATGTTAAGAGCTGTGTATTTATTCTTCCTTCTGTGTACGTTTTGTGGGTGTAATATAAAACGTAAACTTCGCAGTGCCATCTGTTTTCCTGCGCTTTTAGTTTTTTTAAAATTAGTTATTTTCTACATTGTCGGCACTTGGATGTTAAATTAGCGTATGTTCTTTGAGTCTGTTTTAAAACGTTCCGTAAAATTCTTTTCAAAGGAAAACGATGTTTTGAATCTATTCATCGAATCATTTTGTTTCTGTTCCCTTTTTCCTTTTCTGTTGCCTTATCGTTTTTACAACATATTATATATGACATTTTGAAGTTTTCATGGTGGAATTAACGTGTAGACTACACTAATAATAAAGCACTTTCGTATGTGTATAGACTAAACATTTAGTAGGCACACAACCAGCAGCAAATGTTAGAAGAGAGGATACTTTTATTTTGTGCTGTTACCATAGGCTACCATTTTTTAAAGGATAAGACCATGTTTTGCCTATAATACAAAATACATAAGCTGCATCTCGACCTTTATAAAATGGTTTCGACCTAAGTAAATAAATATATCAATCATCATTATACGTCTTATGGATTGTTTTGGGCTTTTCTTCTCTGTCTGCAGAGAAAACTAAATACATGGAAGTGCGTCGGGACCGTAATAGGGCAAATTGTGGAGGCGTTAAAATATTAAATAATACTTTTGATAAAGTGAATACTTTCAAATATTTAGGATCAATATTAACAGACGAAAATCATATTCACGAAGAAATTAAATGTCGACTAAAAGCAGGGAATTCGTGTTACTATTCGGTTCAAAATCTCTTGTCGTCGCGAATTCTGTCGAGGAATTTGAAGCTTAAAATATATAAAACGATAATCATGCCTGTTGTTCTGTATGGTTGCGAAACATGGTCGCTTACTCTGAGGGAAGAACATAGACTGAAAGTATTTGAGAACAGGATCCTGAGAAGAATATTCGGACCCAAGAGGAACGAGAATGGGGAATGGCGGAAGCTTCATAACGAGGAACTACATAGTTTATACGGTTTACCCAACATTGTTAGGGTCGTCAAGTCTAGGAGGCTTAGGTGGGCAGGTCATGTAGCTAGAATGGAAGAAAGTAGAAACGCTTTTAAAGTCTCGACTGGTAGACCCATAGGAAAACGACCATTAGGAAGACCTAGGCGCAGATGGGAGGATAATATTAAGATGGATCTCGCAGAGATAGGAATACAAAGTAGAAACTGGATCCAATTAGCTAAGAATAGAAGTCAGTGGAGAGCTTTTGTGAACGCGGCACTGAACCTCCGGGTTCCATAGGCCATAGAGTTAGTTAGTTTTCTTCTCTGTCACGCCGATTTCTGCTTAAATTTGCGGGGGAAGGATATATTCAGGTTTGTCAGATGATTTTAATACAAATGCGTCGGCCCAAGCAAACTTTAGGCGGGCAGATCCCTTCGTCTCTCCGAGGATCTGCGCTCATGCTTTTCCTATAGCAGTCATATTGAAGAAATACAAGTAAATAATATTTGAACTATTAGTCTGGTGCAAATGAAATGTTTGATTTTACGCCTGGTGGGTAACTCACCTCAGGAATGGACTATGGTAACACGTTTGTCACAAAACTAGTATACGTCCAGCATACAAGCTGGGATACCCAGAGCGTCAGAAGGAAAGTTCTATGAAAGCGCACAATGGAATCATACAATTGCGAAAGATTTTTCTTTACGAGCTCAAACTGGGATATTTTGCACAGCAAGGCAAATTAAACATTAACAATGTATTTTGGGTAGGCATGGCGAACGAACTCACCATTTGCGGTTGGCTTGTCAAATTTTGTTCCGACGACGCCGACCAACATCATGTTTAAATGAGCTCCTCAGAAACATCGTGGAAGCGAAGCGTTGGAAAAGTGTTCCATGCCATTGTAGCAGTGGCGGATCCAGAAGAGGGTGCAGGGAGCGTGTGCCCCCCCCCCCCCGCTGAAGAGCAAAATAACTTTTTGTGTTATATTTAAGAGACGAGACGACAAAATATTTTTCTGTCAATATATTAGACCAATAGTTTGTTCTTAATCTCATTTTACTACGACCTTGCTAATAGCCCCAAATGCTACAGGAGATAATATTATGCGTCCCCTCCAAACATTCCATCCTCTTGCACAAGAATGAAGAGAGGTAAACTCTTGGTGGGTCAGTGCGAATCCAGAAATGGTTGTGCGCGCCCTTAAGCAAAAATGTAACCTATTTTGTGTTCTTTCAACTAGACAAGACGTCAAAACTATTTTTGCTATCAATATATTATATCAAGAAGTACTAATGAGAATTTGAGAGCTCGGATTCGATGATTTCATCCACAAATAGAAACTCTCATTTTGCATGACAAATGCTTGCACTTACACAAGTGTATTGGCAACTGAGAAGATTCAGTGCTTTGGTATCAGTGTCATACCTCATTCGGCAAATAGTCCAGCTTTTGGTCCATAAGATTTTTATCTCTTTCTAAAATTTAAGAAACATCAATGTGGACTTAATTTTGATGCAGTGGACTGAAGCAAGAAATCAGGCTGTTGTTCAATCAAAATTGCCATTTTTGCAATGACGGGATTGTGAAACTGGTCACATGCTGGCGGAAGTGTGTTGACGCCCAAAGAATTACGTGGAGAAATAATTATTGTATTCTGCCAAAATGAAATTAAATCTAAGTTTTACGTCCCAAGATTATGCCGGCTAAGTTAAAGGAGGCGGTGATGAGAAATGAAGGAAATGATGGAATGAAGAAAATGTGAGGAAATGGGAGAACCCCGAGAAAAGTATTCTGTAGATTAAATGTCTGTATTGTATATTAGATTGTACAAACAGAACAAGAAGGCATTATTTTTCAGCATGCTCTCGGATCTTATTAATCGCACAAAAGTTTCGATTTAGAAACCATTTATGATTACTTTTCCGATTTAAGAAGCTTTTAGACACAATTTCCAGCTGGTTTAATTCACAATCTTGAATGTGTACAGTAGATTTATGCAAGTGTCTGTCACTTTGAAAAACACAATCCCCTGTTAATGTCCAGCACGAGACAACTGCTATATACCCCTCCTTTCTATAAGAATAACTGTTTTTAACGAAAAAGCATCACTCGTTTTTGCAAGACCAGTTATTTTGGCGTGGGAGACCCGGGTTCGATTCCCGGCGGGAGCTCATGTGGTTCGTATTCCACGTTAATCAGTAGGTCCACGTCTTATATAGCCTCGCTGCTTAACACGACGCTAAACTAAAATCAACTCAAGTTAGACTTAAAAATAAAACTGTTTTGGAACTGGGCCCTACATCTATTATACAGTATGTTGGTCTGTTGTAGTTTAAGAGGCTCTTTGCAGCAGTGAGGCTATACAAGACGTGAACCTACAGTTTAAAATGGAATCCAAACCACCGTAATACATTTAAGGCTCTCTAACTGGCAATCAAAACTAGGATCCCGTGCACCAAAAATGCATCCACTCGAAACAAGACCAGAAGAGAGGGTTAATGTAGAGTTACCAGAAAGATACTATATGCTTCAGAACTAATGAATGAATGACTCTAGTTTAATGGGGACACTATCAGGTTGCGGAAATAGGAACCTCATCAAGGGACAGGGTTACCAACTCTGGAAAATAAAAAAAAACCGGCACCCTCTCAAAATACCCTATGATTTAGTTCTAAGTGTGAAGTATCTCTGTTCGGATCTATCCATGGGAAGGAAATTCACTATCGTGAACAAAAATGCACTAGCACCTGTATTCTGCATATTCTTAGTACAGTGGACAGATGACGAGATGAACCCTAGCAGAAGTAGTATGACGTAGGTATGGGCTCGCGCACTTTTCGCACGGGGTTTCAAATGACACCACGGAATAGCACACATATAACTTTACCCGGAGTAGCAGACGACATCTAAGTATAGACCACACCTCAAAAACCGAAAATGGACTTGACCGTGTCGTTGACCTTTCCCCGCTACCCCTGTTTCAGGGCTCTTCTCGTCATCTGTCAGCAATACGTTCACTAATAAGCTTAATAGATACATTGTGCTATAAATGAGAAACTGAAATCGACATTGATTACTTTATTGTATTTACCAGTAAGTGCCACTTCTTTAAAATTATCGAAATAGATGAACAAAAGAATATTAATCTTTACGTGACAATTTTGGACTTGGAAAGTAAAATTCATTCTTTAAAACTATACTTCAACTACATGAAATTACTTTAAGAAGTCATATTTCACTCTCAATAGATGTATGAATTTCCTTACAAGTAAATTTCAAATTTTCCCTGATACAGTACCTGTCATCTCTAAAATTAAAGAGATGAACAAAATATATTAACCGTTGATAGATAGTGAAAGGTGACAGTTTTGGATTTACAGAATGAAAGTTAGTTTTTAAATCTATACTTCGAACTGGATACAAATTTGAAAATGTGAGACCTGGGTTCGATTCCCGGCGGGAGCTCATGTGGTTCGGATTCCACGTTAATCAGTAGGTCCACGTCTCATATAGCCTCGCTGCTGAACGGGACGTTAAACTCAAAATCAACTGAACTCAACAAATTTGAAAAAAGGTCATAAAAAAGCTAGTAAAAAGTTTGTACCGGTCACCGGCTTTAATCAAAATAGCATCAACATTTCCGGCCAAGCCTGGTGAAAAACTGGCCAATTGGCAATCCTATCAAGGGAAAGGATCAAGCACATAATATTATATAAACACGCACTATTTGTGTATTCATATAAAGTTTCTTTTTTTAATTTTTTAAAATTATTTTACCGTTATATCTTGTAAAAGTGGATCTCTAACCTGTTAATCTTTCTTGTGCACACCACTGGGCTACGGATTAAGTTTCATTTCTAAAATATAATCATAAATTTCTGAACAAACTGTATTTATTAATGAGAAGTAGTATGAAGGGGAAATATAACAACATGAATTTCCTGTTAAACTCATGTTGCTTCCTGTATTCATTAAATACTCATCCAAACGGAAAAAAGGCGAGAAAGGAACTTCAACTTGTGCGTAGAAAGTAGAACAGTGACTTTAAATGAGTAATGTTATGAACTCCAATAATCAGGTAAGTTACGTCACGTCGTAAAACTACTAGGTAGCGTTAAGATTTTTCAGTTGAACAGCTAATAACCTATATAGCTGTCCTTGGCGTATTTCTTTCATTGGCACGACTACTAACAGGAAAAGCTTATCTTTTTTTTTTTTTTTTTTAAGCATTATGGAATATTACTTGTACATTGCGTATTATTTCCGAAGTGTCTATCCTATAAATTAGTGGCGTTTGGTGCTGTTTCCGTCCGGGGAACAAGTCATAAAAGACAACACACACTTCGCCAGCAAGACAAATTCTAGGTCAATAGTACTACCTTTTGATCTAGCGGCTAGCGTATGTGCCTTTAGTTTACGTAGATCCGGACTCGATTTCCGGTGAGAGAGCATAAAAATTTTAATTTCACAGTAATTCACTTTCATTAATCATCTATTAGCCTAATTGTCATAAACGTGGAACTTTAAACTAAAGATTTATCTTCATTTTTATATGTACTAGTCCAAAATTGCAGCTGATCAATTTCCAGTAACATCTGTGAATTACAGAAATCTTACTTCTACCAGTGTTGTCACGTCGTATATATTCTAACAACGTTGAAAGCTGCGACTTATTTGCTATGTCTGTTACTTTGTTACGTATTATTTATTAGGTCAGTTTTATTTTGTTTAGGTTTGAGATATTCTACCAGTTCAATGTGGCTACTTTTATTCACTGACTTGCTACCGTTTTTATCTATATACAGCCTTGGTCTAAAGTACTGAGGTTAACGTTGAATTTTGGGAAGAATATCAAATGAAACGAAATTGAAATAATGTGTATAGGTTGATAATGTTTATTATGTACAAAAAATCAATATTTAGTAGTCCCACTCTTCGCCTTAATTACAGCAGAAATTCGTTTTGGTAGAGCCCACAAACTTCTTACAATATTCGGGACTTCTAGCGTTCCACTCTATGCGCAAGCAATCCTTTAACTCGTCTTTGGAAATAATTGTGTGGCGCCTGACGTTGCGCTTTAATAAACCCTATAAATGTTCTATGGGGTTCAGGTCCGGTGATTGTGCAGGCCAGTTCAGGAGCTCAATATCATTTTCACGCAACTATGTCATTGTGCTAACAGGCTGTGGAACTTAATGCCGTCCATGTTTGTATCGCCAAAAAGTGATGTAAAATAGGGATGTGTAATGCAGATTCGAGGACGTTTATGTATTACCTAGAGTTCATACGGCCTTCACACACGTAAATTTGTCCCATTCCAGCAGCGATTATGCAGCCCGAGATCATAACGCTGCCTCCGCCGTGTTTTACGGTCGGTACCACACACACTGGTTTACATTCCTCGCCTACCCGGCGACGGACATAGGTCACACCCAGTGTACCAAAAATCTGAAATGTGAATACATATTGTAGAGGCTTTCACGCATTACTGTTTATTGAATTTTCTAATCACATTGTTAAAAGGTGATAGAACATCAAATTGACTAACTTGAAGTCTGACTCGTCTGATTACATGATATCTGACCAATTTTGTTCGGTGAAGCTTCGATATTTTAGAGTCCACTCATACCATGCCTTTCTATTCTTGTCAGATAGCCATGTCTTCTTCCTAGCTTTACATCCTTTTAGACCAGATGCTTGAAGCCGTCTACGAGTGGTCCGAGCAGATATTGTTTTATTTTATTGAAAACTTCTGACAACTCAGCTGCGAGGACTGATGACGGTTTCTTTCTATTTTTTAAAGACTCTCTGACAATCTGTCGGTTCTCACGGTCTGTCGTGATCCGTTTGCGCCCGGTTTTGGGCCTAGTAACATGTGATTCGGTCATGCCGAATTGCTCAATAGCATATTGAACAGGTCGGAGCGAATATTTCACCATTTTCGAAATCTGTAACTGCGATTTCCATTGCTCGTGTAAAAGTTGTATCTGCACACGTTTCTCTACACTAAGAACGTTTCTTTTTGGCATATTAAAACAATATCACTAATTGTCAGAAATCGAAACTCTAAAAACATATTGGATCACATTAGCGATCTTCAAAATAAATAAATAAAAAATTAAAATTACACATTTTATTACACCAGGTATTTTATTCGTAGCTTTGACGTGGCTCATTGTTTTTCTACTTTCTTAGATGCCAACAAAATACTTCCTAACCAACAGGGTTCATTTACTGCTTTGGTTCTCGCACACCTGCAAAATTTGTAGGATGCTCAATAATTTTGGCCAAGGCTGTATGTAAAAACGAAAGTGACTATATTTGTGACTTAACAACTGTTGAACCACCCAACCAATCTTGATTAAGTTTTCAACATAGATAGGGTTCAGGCCTAGGATTTTTGTTGTTGTTGTTGTTGTTGATTTTAACATTTCTTTCAGCAGGGAGGCTATACGAGACGGGACCTACTGATTAGCGTGGAATCCGAACCACATGAGTTCCCGCCGGGAACCGAACCCGGGCTTCTCACGCCAAAGGCAGGATGCTGTTTATCATTTCACTTTGACAGTCCAACTTAGGGGAGAGGAAGCTATATAAAAATGTTCGAAAATGACTGATATTAGTGTCAAATCCATAGTTTTCGGGGTCGCTCAGATGAACAATGACACTTCCGATGCCGTTTAAATCCAAATTTAGCCCTGCAATTTGGGGGAGAGAAGATATATAAAAAAGTCATCGAAAATGACTATCAGAGATCGCTTCAGTAATAGTAAAAGGTAACTGACTAATGGAACATGCTACTAATTGTTCTTATTTCAACCCAGCGAAGCGGGTGATTGACACTAGTGTCTTCTAAATTCTAATTCCTACTTTGAAAAAGGAAATCTGTGGTACTATTCAGACGTTCCAATACGTATCATAGAATGTTCATCACTTTATATCCGAACGTTTTAACGGGTACTCACATTAAGAAATACCGCACCGCCACACCGATCATGTTCTATTAGACTTCCAGCATTGTGGACTATCACACGGCATCGCAGTTTCCATTGCAGCAAGTTCTGGCGCAGAACAAGCATGGGAATTATGTCCCACTTCTCCTTGTACGCTTTCCATAGACCATCTAGGGTGAGCCGGCGGTGATGTTCAAGACGTCGTTTCAACAGTCGAAATGCCCAAAAATCCACTGGATTGGCGTCTGGGTTTTTCAAAGGAATGTCTTCAGACGGAATGACACGAATTCCTAATTCCTTTGCCATTTCCTGATAAAAACGTAGTGATGTTCTGGCAGTATGAATCGAAGCCTTGTCTATATGGATCCATCGCGCGTCCATGCCATTCAATTACAGGATGTCTCTCCGATAGATAGGTATCTGAATAGTTTCTTGGAAGTATCTTACATTCACTTTCACGTTTTTGTCCACTTTGCGTATCAGCAACTTACCCTAATATCCGAATCCAGTAACAGAGATGGACATATGATGCATCCATTGTGACAATCCATTTGGTACTTTTCATAAAGTTTCCTGCAGTTCGTCTTATGTTCGGCAATGTGACGCGGTAGCAGCTGATGCACACGGACCTTCCGCATACACTTCAACCTGAGGAGCTTGTGAATTGTTTTGTTCACAGTTGACGGTGCGAGATGGAATCTGTGGCCCATATCACGTTAGGTCGGTGGATTTTCTTGGCAAGTCAACCGACGGATTCCCGTTAGCATAAAGGTGTCACTTCGCTTGCAGCGCTTCTGGTGGTTCTCGTGGGTGAATGTTTCAAAAGAGGAGCCTGTTGCGTGTAAAGGATCACAATAGCTTTCGCAGTTGTCACGCCAAGTGTTTCACAATGTGTACGTACGAGAACTTAGCATGGAAAAGGGACATTACTAACCCTCCCAATACCGGTTGATTTTCTGCACCATTTGATAACACTCACGCACTTACAAGGTCAGACACAACATTGCTCCCACCAGCAAACCCATAGTTCCAGCATGGTACGCCAGGTGATAGCACAGAATCAAAAATGGTCGGATATACAGGAAAAAATCTTCTGTATGAATACTGTGTGATGGCAATATTACACACCCACTTGAGTGCCGATCCTTACATAATCGAATGTTTTTAAGAAAGTAATTAATGGAGATGTCTTTGGGAGTATTCATATGGTTTACTATCTAAATGAAAATTATTTTATCACTGACTTCTGAGAAGTTTTAAACTCATTTCTCTGTAACAAAATAGATCTGGAATCAAATGTATATGAATTAAGATAGATATGGATTAAGTGATGAATCATCACTTAATGAGTATATGGTTAGCCATTTTGCAAAAGTAAGTATTTTATAAATGCCCAGTGAGATTTTCTTTCGATTTTAAATTCCGTAAGATGAACTGGAATTTTAAATAAACATACCAGTTAGACTAGAAGCAACCCTACCATCTTATAAAATTCAGTGAACCAAAAGAACACTTTATTCTGGATCTCTCAATGGCTGGTTGAATTCTGTTACTGTCTGTAATTTTAATTCAAAGCAAAATTCCCAAGTCCATGCACTTGGAACTGCCTGACTTCACCTGTTTCGTTGTAGTCTTATTTGCAAGATTTAACTGGGAGTATATGGAAACCATGACTCTGATTTTTTTTTTCCAAAAAATGATAAAAAATATCACACACAACGTTATAACAAAGGATGAACAAACTGGTGCATTGTTTATCAAAGTGAAATTACATGATCGAATCGAAGTGGATGAAACGCTAGCTTTCCACTATGTTCAATACACGGAAGGGAAGCACTCAACAACAGAGATTCCACTGCTTCCTAGTTAGATTCGTGAAGTTCATGTTCGCTCAGTTTCATGCGGAAGAAAACATCCTTCTCACTTGAATTTGGAGTGCTGATGACAAAAGTGAACACGGCACGGCGCTTGCTTCTAGTACGCCAGCAAATTGACTTAAGCACACATGAAAGGAAATAGGTCGTTCCGTCTGTTCCATGTACTGCTATAAAGTAAACATTAGTGTGTATAATTTTCCTGAATGATTTTTATATTTTTGTGTATTTAATTTTATTTAACATTTTTTTTTAAAATATAATAATTTAAGTTTCCATTCAGGACCGTAACTTGTGGGGGGCGGGGGACAACTGCCTCCCAGGGAAGCTCTCCGCTGTTCAAGAAGGGTCTACTTTAAGACATAATTTTTTTTACTCCATATAAGATACGAACATAAATTATAAATGAAGCATAAAACAGGTTCACTACATTACATAAACAAAATAGCACACAAAAGATAAGTAAAACGAGTCATGAGCCCATTTCAGTAAAAAATGTCTACTATTAGGGACCCTAGAAATAATATTTGTTAGTATGGCTTTGAGATTTGTCAATATTGTCCCCTTAATTGATTTGTAAGGAGGCCACAAAGATTAAGAGAAAGATTGGAAAAAAGGTCTATTTTCGAATTTTGCGGGAGGGTCCAAAGCAACTTTTTCTAGGGGCCCAAATATTAATGCTTGCCCCCTCCCTTAGAAAAATCTAATTTACGGCGCTGTTTCCATTATAATCTTCGGACGCATTGCAGATCGTCGCAGCTTGCTAGCAGAAACAGTGATTACCACTAGTCTTGTTAGGAAACATTTTTTTCTCATAGGTACTTATAAAAACAGTGGTCCTCCACAGGCAGGTTTTAAGGCGCAGGTTGAGCGGTTGCACCCATCAGGTTATTTGAGGTTATTTGGAGGGAAATAATTTTTCATTGAAAATGGAACAAATCAAACTGGGGGAAATGGTAAATTTGTGTGAATTTCGTCCAAGGCTTTAGAGGAATTGGCACGTGGCACCTCTGCGTGTATAATACATATACGCAAAGGTGCCAAGTGCGTATATATACGCAGAGTGGCAATATATATCGCTAAAATTTTGGACGATGCATATATCGACAGAGAGGAATGCCCTACAATACTACTAGACTGATAGAGTTGCCAACTATTTTATTTTATAAATAGCACTACATCAGATTATTCCGAATCTACGTATTAAAAAAAATTACAATAAACAATGCCACACATACTATTCAGCGTTTCAAGCCAAGAACACTACAGTATAACAATCATCCAAATTTTGGAGGCTTCTACAACATTGATGAGACTCAAGTGAGACGAGCATATAATGCACATAAAAGAATCTGATTTTCGAAAGCTATGATTATGATATGATATATTTGAAATAGATACAAACTAAGTTACAAGGATTTCAAAAATTGATCTTCGAAATGGTTTAGTTTGAAGAAATGTTAATTAAGTATCATATTCAATCATGTAGGGTAGTTTTCTAAAGATATAATACCGTTTACAGCAATATGATATCTCAAACCGTCCCGGGCATATTAGAAATATGGGTGGGAATTGTCAACTGTTAAAAATTACGTTTGTGTGGGACATTTTAATAATATTTGTTACTTTCCTGTACTTCTAACCATTACAGCTAAAGCTTTTTTTTTTTTTAAAAAAAAAAAAAAAGACTTCCAAAGTATACTATGCATAAGTGTCGAAAGTCTTAAATGGTTTTGTCCGTCCATCCGTCTGCTGACAGGTGTCAGAGCAAAACGGTAAGAGGCATCGAGATGCAGCTTTTTGCATTCAGCATGCTAAGGATAGCTTCCATCTCTTCCGTTAAGTCTCTATTGAAACCGGAAGTGGTTCAAATTAGTCATTTCAAGTTGCAACCTTTATCAGCATTTTGCAAACGATTCAGCGTCTCAAGATAATATATCATGACCAGTGTTTCTTCCAGACCTGTTTTTGGGGGGCACTGCCCCCCGGAGCTCTGAGAGTGCCCCCCCCGGAGGAGACCAAAATAATACGTCTATAATATAATAATAAATAGAATAGTATCAGCAGCGCCCCTCCGGAGTACTAAGTGTGCCCCCCCCCCGGAACATTGATTCCGAAAGAAACACTGGACAATTTACAATACTCTATCAAACCCAGAAGTGCTTCTACTTTACTGTTACTTCTGGTTTCAATGCAGGTTTCAACGATTATCGCCATAGAGCAAAAATGATAAGGGATACTGAGAACTGGTTTTCTACAAACGATTCAGTATCTCAAGGAAACATATGACCACCTACCACTCTATCGAAACCGAAAGTGGTTCAAATTTACAATTACCTCTGGTTTCAATACTGAATTCCATAGAGCAATAACGGTAAGCGCTATAAAGATTTTTTTTATCTTTTTATTTTTTATTTTATTTTATTTTATTTTATTTTATTTTTTTTTACAATCGATTCAGAGTCTCAAGGGTAAGTTCCATCTTGTCCGTTAACAAGTCTCTACATCAAATCAGAAGTTGTTAAAATTAGTCATTTCAGATTTTTCGACGTTTATCGTCATAGAACGAAAACGGTAACACATAACGAGAAGCGGTTTTCTATCTTTTACGATTGTTTTATAGCGTGGAGGCACGGTGGCTTGTGGGTAGAGCGTTCATATCTAATTCTAGGGAGTCCCTGGTTCGATTCCAGTTCAAGTAAGTGGTGGACAACCTTGTGTCTGTGGGCTTTCTCTGGATTATCTCGTTTCCTCCCATATTCCCATTCTACAAATTCTCTCATAACCATTTACGTTCATTATTTACTCGTCTCTTTTAACGTATAACGTACATACCAGTGGTACAGTGGAACGTTAAATTCGAAAATTTATTTCATTTTGTTTTTGTCGCAAAAATTGTTGATTTTAGTACAATCTTAAGTGCGCATCATACTTATTTTCCTATCTACTTTTTATTCACACTGCACTTCTATGATTTTGTGTAAGAAATCTTTCCTTTCAATTGCAGGAAAAATAACTATCCATTCCGTTTTGTCCTTCATCTACACAGCTCCTGCTTTAGTTGCAGAACACTTACTTACTCATCCACGTATATTCATAGTAACATCAAAGAAAAAAGTATTAATAACAGCACGAAGGATTAAGCGCTTTGTTCGAATAAGCGTACCTTTTTCACGAATCTGAAACATGAGACTTTTACGAAAAGAAAATTGCAGGTATTAGAAATGTGATGATCACAAGAAGTGCTACTCGTACGTACGTCATGATCAGAAGGGGGAAAAAATAACAAGAGGTTTAATAAAAGGAGCAAGTGAAAATTGATGCATTTCAGCTATGATAGAGTTTTAGAAAAAGGAGGAAAAAAGAAGATTAATGTAGAACTGACAGTGAAAATAGAAGGATAAAACACAAGTGGAACGAAGAAAGAAGCATTTGATTGTTAATAAGGAAGGTCTTATAAAAGATCAAACAATAGCTCTGATTAGTAAAAAAGAACCTTTCCCATCATTCATTATCCTTTTTGGATCAGGAGGAAAGAAGACAAAGGATTACAAATTAGTTAGCGATTTGATTACAAGTTATTGAAAAATAATACTTTGACCTTTTCTAAATACATATATATTTTCGCTCTGTTCTTTCCTCAAAGTTATGTAAATTCGACGATGAATTAAAGAAGCAACGATGCAACGAAATATTGAATGACGAAGTGTTAGGTGAAGGAATGCAAAACTATGAAAGACAAATCGTTCAATACCAAATTATTTAGACCGATATTTTCGGAACGTTACATAGATATGGTACAGTTATGAACAAAAGTACTTTCCATTATCGAAAGTAACTTTTTGTAAACAGTTAAGAATAACTGTGAACAAGTACACTAAATATACCTTTTACACAGAAAAAAAGACTATAGTAATTCAAACAAGATTTCTCAGATACTTGGACAGGCCTCCTCTTCCAATACCGTTTTTAAAAAATATTACATTCTTAGTCTGTTTAAATGAGATTCAATGTGGCCAGAGCCAAGTAGTATAAAGAAAATAGGGTAGCCAAAGAAATGTTACCTAGCGTCATTACATCCAAATAATGACAGAAATACCAGAAGAGAAAAGACAGTGAAATTGAGTGCATTTTAAAATACTGATAATGACGTTGGAACTCTGTGCCTAGACAGCTACTGATTTGACTCATGTATAAGGAGTATTCAAACAGAGAGGTACGAAACGCTATATACACGACTCCAAAAGTGCATTGCCACCTGCAATTCTCCATTTCCTGCAATAATAGGCAACCCAAAACACTGGTGTTGGGGTGGTTGAGAATTAGAAAGGCGTTGAACCAAACCTCAATTTTGTTACAAATATAGCAGTGTGGCAAACTGAAATAAGAGAATAAAATAAATTGTTAAGAATGACGCTTTTTTATCGTGAGGGCAATGGATGACATAAAAAGTTACAAAATATTCTTACATAAGAAGTTCGACAAAGACGAATGGTAAGAAATAGATATAAGATTAAAGCAGTTTCTCTTCTTTTTTCAAAAAAAAATCTCATAAAAAAAGAAAAAGGTTACTTAATGTAAAATCTTAATATAAAAGCCTAACAGCACAAAAACAAACATCCACACGAGACGGAGAGACAAACACAAAATACGGGACGTCAGTGGCGTAGCAAACTTGCGGGTAATAATAATAATAATAATAATAATAATAATAATAATAATAATAATAATAATAATAATACGAATATATAGAGGATGCTTGAAACATTCATTAAGTCACTTTCAAAATGAATGCGAAACTTAATGGTCAAATAAAATACTCTACTTCCAATAAAACTGTAGATCTCCGAGACACACACAGCATAATATCAAACGTTTAACACATTCTTTGTATCCGCGTGGTTCGGTTGCAAATTGGGTAGTGTTCATTGGACGTACTGATCCGAAATACATTCTAATAAACTCAATAGGTAGCGTAGATCATACCTTAAATTCAAGATTACTAATGCGAACTGAACAGAAAGAAAGGAAGAAAACATAGGAAAAGAAAGAGAAAATGAATGAATGCTATTTTACTGCTAATTTTCTTTCAGAAACACCCTATATTAAAATTCCAAACTGTATCATAATGATAAGTCACAAATGTTCAAAAGGAAAATTGGATGTTCCTTATAGATGTAGCAGACCTTGCATGTTTCAAATTTCAAATGTGAATAAAACACATTGAATTATAGGATGGAAACAAATTTTGTGTCAAACTAATAGAAATCAAATGTTGTTTTCAAATAACCAAAGAGGGGGGTCATTTTCTAGTCATCTCCGAAAATTTATCTGTTCCGAACGATTTCATCCACTGCGGATATAACGTTGTAATTCGCACAGTTGGAGCCATTGTTTTATTTTATGCGGAAAAATTATATTACCTGACGGGGAATCAAACCGAAATTTTCCACGTGGAAGTCTTGTACGATAATCACTACACCAACGATTGCTCTACCCAAACTTTGCTTAACAAGTGGTGTGGTGTTTCTTTCTGAGAACGAAAACACGAAAAGTGCTGCAGATCAATGAAGTGTTTCGAATATCCTTGTAATTTCCTTGCCTTTCCCAACCAACATTCGTAAAGTGTCTCTATCATGATACAGGTGTTTTCTTCCACATTCTTAAGGATTGCTCGTTCAGTATGAGAAGTCGATTCTTCACGATCACTTTATTATGAAAAACAACTTGGGCGTGAACAGGACTCCAACCTAGGTTGGATAAGCGTACTACTTGTAAGTCTGCTACGTTGCCAATACACTATCATGCCACATAAGAATAAACACCAAATATTACTAAGTTCAGCTTTGGAACGAACGGTTTCTACTTGTAGGGTTATTTACATCAAAATGCACAACGAAATTCATTTAGTCGACGACCTACAGACAAATTAGTTCCCACTAATAAGCGAAATAACATACAATCCAGGAAAACTTACAGAAATAGTAACATATTATGCAGTAATTTTGATGTGCAAGTTCAAAAGCAGTTGAATAATAATAATAATAATAATAATAATAATAATGTACTACCATGAGCAAAATAAATGACGCGTCTCTTTATTCTGAAGTTTTTTGAAAATATCTCTGTTTTCTTTATATGTTCGAAATTTCGGAAGGTTTCCCCAGCAGGACGGGTTAATAACAAACCCGTTTTTAATATTTGTGTTAGATATTAGCTTAAAATAAATAAATTAGAAGCAAAAAACATTAAATCGACAGAAATCTCGAGAATTACCAACTCTGCTAAAGAGGGAAATTTTCAAGAACGCGAGGGAATTCTGCAGTTCAACACGAAGCAACGACATCTATGTCATTGAGAGAGACGTGGATTAGATCTACAAACGAAACTTTTAACGAAACATTTCTAATGGGTCTTATTACATGCATTATCAGCGAACTCCAAATATATGAATCTATGCTAAGTATTAACGTATAGATAGAGCAAATAGTGGAAATTACCTATGGAAAAAGACGAATTCTTAGCACAATCGTAATGAAAAATCGTCTTTACCGTAGAACAGGTGCATTTCACGTAAGAAAACAAGTAGCTCAGTTAGTTAAAGCAACTAGTCTGTATGCCGAAGGTATTGGGTTCGAATCCCATGGAAGTGCCGTTGTAATTTTTATTACTGTGGTTATTTTATTTATTTTTTATGTGGGAAAAAAATCAAATTGTAACATATGTGTAAAACTCATGACGATACCAAAAAAAAATGCCGTTCTCGCACTTGCATTGGTGTCTCTAATTTTCGTTTGCAAATAGTTTCGTAATAATTTCCCCTGTGCTCACTACATGCTCACTGGTGCATAACGAATGTTTTCCAGTAAATGTTAATTCTAATTTGGAGAATTTTATAAAGTTTAACAATGTTTCTCGCTTGATAGTCTTCTATCTTTTTTTTTTGGACACTTTGATAATAGATTTCCCTATTAAATATTTAATTTCCCCTATATATATTTAATTACAGAAAAGTTTTACATGTATTTGTCTTAAATTGAAATTGTTTTGAATTTACCACATGAGGTAAGTAGCCCGAAGGAGGAGAACTGAAGTAACTGATATTCTACGTAAACGCAACCTATTGTAGAATGATTATGCTTCTTAACTTCAGCACATTATCTTTACGTTGGTCAGACAGAGAAAAACCCTGTTTTTTCCTCTCCTATGACCACTCATCTTAAAGCTCTACATGTAATGATTCGTGTCACATAATTTCGGCTCTCCAAAGACATTTATTATCATTATTATTATTATTATTATTATTATTATTATAATTATTCCTGAATATGCCACCCTTACATAATTTAACTTAAGATATCTTGGTTTAAAGTGCTTTCTTTAGTAATAATTTGAGCAACCATGTAACAAAATTTAAAATGTATGAGGGGGCACGAAGTTTTATTTCCACCCCCCCTCTTTTCAGCACCGTCCCAACAGAAAGTATATAATTTCTAACAAGCAGAGTAGACAAAATGAATAAGAAATATATTTAAAGTAACCTTTCCTCTTTCGTGAATGGAATATCACGTAACATTTTTTATTCTACTGAAGACGACCCTAGGCCGTTATGGTTAGGTAACAAAAGTTGCTGTGACCAACTGAGTTTCGATTTCTTACGCGAAAGAAGTCTGTTATATTACGAGGCATGCTTTTCATTAGCAAAACTGTTCGAAGTAATGCGAACATGGCTCAAGAACAGAGACCGAACTGAATTACCACTCGACTGACCTTGAGGCCAAATCACCAAAGAGTAGCTATAAACGCATTCAATAAGTTGTTGTTCAGCATGCATTTCTGTGGAGTTCTGTTCAGTATTCCTATCTGCCAATCACGCTTGTTTCTAAGAGTAATATTTTACAAACCTAACCTTTCGATAGAGCACAATAGCAAAAGAATAAAAGGGAAGGAATTCTTGCCCTTGTGAACGTTGGATACCACCATGTGCAATAAAACTGTCGCGTCTCCTTGAAGTGATATTTTATCGAAAATAACTATTTTCCCTTTATATATCCGAAGTTTTTGAGGGTTTGAAAATGAGGAAACGTTACTGACAAACAAGGACGCATTTAGGGGTGGGTACAGGGGGTCCGGACCCCCTCTGAAATCCCAACTTTTCTGTAAATTTAGCCTAATTTTTGGGATTATGTTTTAAAATTTTATTATAATTTATCCTAATATTGAAGTCGGGCCCCTTCCGAAATAAATTACTGTATACGTGCCTGCTGACAATTTTCAATATATTCGTTAAATAATAAAGTAAAATAATTAAATTAGGAGCAAAAAGCTTCAACACGGGCTAACTTTTGTCCACTGCCAATATTGTTAGAAGGGATATTAATAGCAAAAACTGCTAGTCAATGCTGAACCTTGAAACTTCACCCCGAACAGCAAGCCTATTATTGAGAACTACATATGAAACATTTTATCAAAACTTATCTAGCTTTTATCTGGCATGAAATTATTATATACACTAAAATGCACTATCCTAAAATGTGTATCTAAACATTGCCCTACGTATCTACGAAGCAATGAAAATTTTTTATCGAAATATTTGGGCAGGAAACTCTAACAGCCAGCCATTTTATTTAAATCGTAATAAACCCTGTAACCGTGCGTTAACGTGAAGACAAAGCTTGGTCCATTGGTAATGTGTTGGAAGAATGAAAACTCAATGTTCGTAGGTTCGAATTTCTCCACTCACCAGAACATTTTATTCTTATGTGTAACGATGAAATAAGAAAGAAAAAAATGTATAACCGTTAAGACAAAACTTCAACCAAGTCTGAAGAGAACAATACTAAAATAGTAACACAATGACGTCAACCAAGAATTATTTCATGTAGCGTTTGGACGAAATTACAACTGTCAACAATTGCAGAAGTAAAAACAGGCTGATAGGCGTAATGTAGTCTAGACTTCTGAATGCATTTACTTCCTCAAAACTTCCGTCTCGTCATTGGTATGCCGTTAGTCATGGTAAAACCTTTCAATTGGAAGTGAAATGACAAACTAAAACAGTTTTAAATCAATAAATGTCTATGTGTAAAAGTAGGTGTCTCTTATCTGTAGTTCAGAGTTCCTTTTACTTTGAAGTGACAAATGAGAGAAGAAAGTATGGTGATCGAAAAAAAATCAAATTTGAGATTTCAACGAATTTACACGTATTATAGCCCCTAATACCGAAAAAGTTATTTTTTGATACATGTCCATCTGTTCGTCCGTCCGTTCGCTACACTTTTCTGTGCACTCGCCTAGAGGCCAACCGTTCAACTTATCTGCACCAAATTTTAGTTTAAGATTTTCATAGTATTTCCTATAGTTTCTTTTATTTCCCTCCTACTCCCAAAACAAGGGTAGTTTCCTGTGCGATAAAAATAGAAAAAAATATATTTTCTAATAACTGGCTCTAACGATCTTGTTTTCTTTCTTTTTTTTATAAATCAATATTTAATTAGCAACCCTATTTTGTGGTATAAGGCATTTATCTGTGAAAAATCTACAAGGGGTAGTTTATACTTAGGGGTGAGTTTTTTCTCAGTGATTTTTCTCAAAATGGACTCAAGTGTTTTCGTTCATATTTCAGAAATAAATATTTCATTAATAACTTAACAATATGGCATAAATAACTCGTTTGTCCTAAAAAAAATGTGAGGGGTAGTTTATTCTTGGGGTGTTTTTCCTCCACGGTTTTCTCTAAAATGAATCAAGCAATTTTGTTCGTACTCAGAAATAAATATTTCATTAAAAACCTAATAATATGGAATAACTCGCTTGCCCTGAAAGAGTCCTCAAGAGATAGTTTATTCGGGGAGTTATTTTTCCCTCACGATTTTCTCAAAACTTACGTGGACAATTTTGTTGATAATTCATAAATAAATATTTCATTAATAACCCTATATTTTAGTATAAGTCATTTCTATGAAAAACAATTACGACGGATAGATTATTTTGGGGGTCAAGGTTTTTCCCAACAATTTTCTCGAACGACAGGCGATTTTGTTCAAATTTCGCAAATAAATATTTCATTAATAAGCAAAAGTATATCTTAACTCATTGTTCGAAACAATTCACAAGAGGTAGGTTACTTCTGACATATTCTTTTTGAACGACTTTCTCGAAAATGACTCATTTGATTTTTTCATATTTCATAAACAATTATTACATTAATTGCTCTATTATATGTCTAATGAAAATGTGCTCAAAGTGTGAGTTAGTTTTGTAGTGTGGATTTTCTTCAATCGAAGTTTTTTATTCGATAATCTGACATTCGATGTATTTGAATAATATGATTTTTTTTTCGTATTATCCAAATACACACTTCAGTAACAACTGCGGCCTAACACAGTTAAGAAATTGAATTGAAAAAGTTTAGTGCGGTGGCCCTGTAATTGAATATTTTTTTGTAAACACCCTAGCTTTTTTTGGTAAACTCAGGCTTTTCTTTTTCGAGCGACAAAAGAGAGAAGAAAAAATGGTGATTGTGAAAATAGTATATCAAATTCAGATTTCAACGGATTTACATACTTCATGGCGTCTACATACCGGAAATGTGATTTTTCGATACCCGTCCTTCCGGTCCGTCCGTTCGGTACACTTTTCTGTGCACTCGCCTAGAGGCCATACCGTTCAACGTATCTACACCAAATTTTAAACTTAGGGTTTACATAGTATTCCTACAGGAGATTTTCCCATTTTTTTCCTACCGCCTAAAATAAGTGTGGTTTACTAACAGCCGAAAATCGAAAAAAGCTATTTTCTCCAAAATGGTTTTAACAATTTTGTATATTTTTCATTAATCAATATTTAATTAACAACCCTATATTGCAGTATCAGATATTTCTCTTAGAAAAATATACGAGGGGTAGTTTATTCTTGGAGGTGACTTTTTCTCGACGATGTTCTCAGAAAGGACACTGGCAAATTTTCTACACACTTCATAAACAAATATTTAACCTTGCAGCATGGTATAAGTCAATTGACCTGTAGTAGCTTATTCTTGGAGTTGAATTTATTTCCAGTGAGTTTCTCAAACACGACCAGTTGGCAACCCTGTATCTCGACAACGAAGCTGAACTCGAAAACTGCAAGAGGGCTATTTGTCTCCTTTTGATGTCACGAATCATCTCCCGAAGTTTGTGGACATCTTTCAGGTTCACCTTTAATGAAGCTTCTTTTCGAAAAGTTAACTATTAACTTTAGACATTGTTTATTTTTATAAAAAATCACAAATGCCGTTATTAATTTTAAGGCAGAGAGCTACTTTTGAGAGAATAGATCTTTAAAAATAATTTTAAAACTTAGACTTTTGTTTTCGAGACATTCCAGACAAGACGAGTCATTTTAAAAGCTATCTCGTGTCCAAAACATTTGTTACGTCTTCTTTTGGATGTCACAAAGCGCGTCTCGTCTCTTTCTCGAGACATGTCTTATCTCGTGCGCATTCGTTAACACTTGGGAAGGATTATCTTTCTACTCAAAGCATTGTTTTTATAATGGTTACATATTTATGATAATTGCCGTCAACATAAATTACAGTTCTTTCAGTTGAATTAATTGTTTATTATTATTATTGAAATTAAAATTAAATGGAATATCTAGTTTAACGTTGCATGATTATGCACCTACGCTAAGGGAGAATGATGATGAATGAAATGATGAAATGAAGAAAGTGGGAGGAAAATGGAAAATTCCAAGAAAACACATACCGATGCACACGGTATTTGTCTACCTCAAATTTCACTTGGCGCGAAGTGGAGTCGAGCCACGGACCCCATGAATGCTCTATTATTATTATTATTATTATTATTATTATTATTATTATTATTATTATTATTATTATTATTATTATTATTATTATTATTATTATTAATATAATAATAATAATAATAATAATAATAATAATAATAATAATAATAATAATAATAATAATAATTGAAGTGAGCTTAACGAGTTTCAACCGTCCGACTCAACCAATGTTTGGGTGCCTGTTCGTTCGTCTACTCCATGACAACTTTTCATAAAAGACATTTCCTTTTAATGAAACTAGTAAGTGCCTTTTAGCTTTGAGAAGTAACTATGCTTGGAATTTGAAATCTGCAAAATATAATAAGTAAAATTAACCAAATGGTGCAAGTTTACACTAATGTATACAAAACAATTTTGCAATATCAATTACGTGAATCTTGTCCCATAAAGAAGCCGAAACCCCTACACCAAAGAGCCCTCCGAGATTTGATAATTGTCCACAAGGACTGAAATTGTCATTTGAAGCCAAGACTTTAATATGAAGCCAATAATTTCTTTAAAATAGACAATAAATTCGAAAGTTATAAGCATGTTCATATTTTTGCCTTTTCCCATAATGGAGCCGTAGCACACTATACTGATGAACCCCCCCGACTCCAGGATTTGATCATTCTCCATCGGACTGAAATTGCCATTTGGAACCAACACTTTAATACAAAGCCCAACAATTCTTTAAAATAGAAGAAAAATTCGAACGTTAAAAACATTTTAATATTTTTGCCTTTTCTCATAAGGGGCCCGTATTAGCCTACACTGAAGAGCCCCACGAGATTTGATCCTTGACCACTGGGACTGAAATTTTCATTTGAAACCAAAACTTTAATATGAAGCCAAAAATTAAACTTTTACATCAATTTAAACTGACTGGGTTCCAGTTCACCCCACTATTATGTTTAGTTTAGTTAAGTGGTAATTTGTGACAGCTTCACATCATCAAAAGAATCTTTCACTACCCCCCTCCCAGAAGTTTGTGCTGGATCCGCCACTGGATTCAATAGACATTTTTCCTATTCTTTTTATCACCTTGTTGGGGTTCCCTCGTACAAATAAAGAAGCGGTAATATTACAATCAAGGGGCGCTATATATTAGGTATTTCTTTAGTTACCTACCCCTAACCGCACAGGGCCATCTTTGGTAGAATAAAAAAATGCTACGTGATATTCCAATCATGAAAGGGGAGAGGATGCTGTAAATATATTTCTTATTCATTTTGTCTACCCTGCTTATGAGAAATTACTTTCTGTTGGAAGGGTACTGAAATGAGAGGGGCAAAATAAAACGCCGTACACCCTCCTACATGGTTGTTCAAATAATTACTAAAGAAAGCACTTTAGACTAAGATATCTAAGATTTAAACTAAGAAACTAAGATATCCTTACATTATGTAAGGATGGCATATTCAGAATTATTATTATTATTATTATTATTATTATTATTATTATTATTATTATTATTATTATTATTATATGAATGTTTTTGGAGCATCGAAATTTTGTGAGACGAACAATGGAATGTAGAGGTTTAAGATGGGTGGTCATAGGGAGGAAAAACCAGAATTTTTTTCTGTCTGACTCTCTAACGTGAAGATTATGTGTTGATGGCAAGAAGTATCATTATTCTACAATAGGTAGCTTTTACGTAGAATATCAATTACTTGAGTTTTCCTCCTTCGAGCTACTTATCTCATGTGGTAAATTCAAAACAATTTGAATTTAATACAAATACATTGTAAAACTTTTCCGTAATTAAACATCTAGGGAAAATTAAACATTTAATAGGGAAATCTGTTATCAAAATATCCAAACAAGTGATAGAAGACTATCTAGTGAGAAATATTGTGAAACTTTATAAAATTCTCCAAATTAGGATTAACATTTACTGGGAAACAACGCGCCAGCGAGCATTACGTATAGTGAGCAGTGAGCACAGGGGAAATAATTACTAAACTTTTTGCAAACAAAATTAGGGATGCTAATGCAAGTGCGACAACATTTCTTCTTTTTTTGGTATCGTCATGAATTTTACACATATGTTACAATTTGATTCTTTCCCACATAAAAAAATAAATAAAATAACCATAATAATAAAAATGACAACGTCACTTCCATCTGGATTCGAACCCGCTACCTCCGGCATACAGACTAGTTGCTTTAACTAACTGAACTATTTGTTTCCTTACGTGAACTGACCCTGTTCTACGGTAAAGACGATTTTTCATTACGGTCGCGCTACCAATTCGTCCTTTTCCATAGACAATTTCACCTTTTTGCTCTATCTTTACGTTAATACTTGGCATAGATTCATATATTTGGAGTTTGCAGATAATGCACGAAATAAGACATATTAGAAATATTTCGTTAAAAGTTTCGTTTGTAGATTTTATCCACATTTCTCTCAGTGACATAGATGTCGCTGCTTCGTGTTGAACTGCAGAATTCCCTCGCGTTCTTGAAAATTTCCCACTTTAGCAGAGTTGGTAATTCTCGAGATTTCTGTCGATTTAATGTTTTTTGCTTCTAATTTATTTATTTTAAGCTAATATCTAACACAAATATTAAAAACGGGTTTGTTATTAACCCGTCCTGCTGGGGAAACCTTCCGAAATTTCGAACATATAAAGAAAACAGAGATATTTTCAAAAAAATTCAAAATAAAGAGACGCGTCATTTATTTTGCTCATGGTAGTACATCTATACTGTTAAGGTGAACAATTATTATTATTACTCGCGTACTTTTGAACTTGCATGGCGAAATTACTGCATGTCATTAATTCTGTATTTTTTCCTGCATTGTATGTTATTTCATTTATTAATGGGTCTAATTTTTCTCCAGTTAATCGAATAAATAAATTTAGTTGTATCGTGCCGGACGTAAGTCCTTGATCAGGTAATGACGACTACTTATGAACCAAATGCAGAGTATAAGAATTAAATCTGTCATATCTTTAGTTTTGTGTGAAGAAAAAATTAAATTGTGACGAAAGATTTAAGAATAACTCATGTTATTAATATAAATTGCCAAAGATTATTGACTTATAGCATGATAAAAGAAATACGAAAGACGTTTTGAAACGAAGAAAAATAACGTATAACTTGTGTTCCCAAATACGATTTGGGGTTTTGGTAACATTCCACCCACCACTATTTTACGCCCCTTGCCTCCCAAAAGAGGAGCGTTACCCAAAATAATGTTCCAGACGACTATAGTAATATTGCGGATGAGTGTTATTGTATTTTGTAGCCATAATATTCATGTGCCCCAAATTCGTTACCAATAATCATTGGGGAAGACTGCGTCAAAAATTTTACATTAAATCTCCCGAAGAAAAATGAACTTCAGTGCTTTCACCCCAAAAGAGGAACTAAAGAATGACTTTCTCTCATTTAGTATTGAAGTTTAAAACATAAGACATTTTTAAATAAGAATTCCAAATTTCACATTAATAGTGTGAAAACTTCATGTTCTTCCAGTACTGTAGAAAAGTATACGAATTATGGAACAGGCTATATTATATATATAATGGTCAGAAATAGGGGACTATAGGGTTTTAATCCAAAATTTGCACTACATAATGGCAGTTGAATTCACTAGACAACTAGACAATAGAAACCAGGGATGGAAAAAGTTTAAAAAAAAAAAAAAAAAAAAGAACAAAACATGTCTTTAAAACATGAAAAAGATGCTTAAAATGTTAAAGAGAGAGAGTGAGATACTAGATGGATAGGTAGAAAGATACATATAACTCTCTTTAGAACCAAACCATACAAGGTAGACAAAAGCAATTTTTTTACTGGTTACAACAAGTGACAAGCAAAGACCTACACAGCATTCTAATGCAAGGTGTGACGAAATTAGGAACTACTGCGAATATCTTGGAAACAAATTACCCGAGATAGATGGTTGTCAAAAAGTATTGGAAAGACCTTAATCCAGCAATAGATCGACAAGTGTTGATAATGATATGTATGCGTTTTAACTCTCACCGTTACACTCGTGTGATCCCAGTTCTTATTCATAATATCTGGGCATTTGAGATTAAGAAATACACCACTTTGTTCAGCGGAATCATATGTTTAACCCTTTAGCTGTAAGAATTTCTGAAAACAAAGATAGTTAAACTAAAATTTACGGTTCATGGTTATATCTGGGTAAAATTTACTGTTATGTCTGGGTGTGACAAAAGGTTATGCGAATTCGAAATTTTTCAACAACCGGTTCTAGCGAACGGCTGAATAGCATCACTGCTTACAGCCGACCTTTTTATTTATATTATGCTGGTTATGACTACACTGTGTTGGGTACAGAATATTTCAATATAGATTAGTAATTGTCAACTTATTTCATATCAGTACTCCCTTTTATTACACCCTCGTGCCCATGACTCTCATAAGTACTTTCTTCGTTCCAATAAGCTTTTTAGGTAGGTTTTAAAATCTATCTATTATGGGGATTTCACACAATCTATCAATATACATCGTGAAATGAAAGTCCTCACCACTCGTGTGTGTTTAGAACGAATTGCGGTTGAGGGAGAATGATGAAATTTGTTTGCGGTCTGGCACATTAGACGGAACTATCAAACATCATGGCGGCCATTTTTGATTGGTATTCGAAATTTCAAATGCAAAGAGTCATGTTAGATGTTGTAAGGCTAGAAGTTTACCAGAACTAACCTTGTGCGGTTACTTTAGTCCTAAAACAAGTCATTTCGCAGTTACTGCCTCTGAAAGTTTTATAATTATGCCCTTATAGGGTAAACTCGCGTTTCATGGAAGCGGGTGAGATTTTAGTTGCAAAAGTTTATTGCTATTTCAGAACACTGATGCTAATAAAGTTATTTTAAAATAATAAATTTTCGAAAAGTAATGTTTGAAGTATACTTCATGTTGTACTAATTTTAGAATATTTTCTGCAATCCTATGTAATTGGTTGTTCTTTAAAGTCAATAATTTATTGATGAAAAATAATATTTGGGGCGTTCAGAGCACAATGGATCCAAGTCCAGTTTCAATAAGGTTCAATTTTACTCAGAAAATGTATTCTATCTCAAAACGTAATATCTCCGCAGTAAAAGTCCGAGATAAATATAAAGAAAACCACGTAAAAGGGCGTAGCATAGGTTCGTATGACAGTCTTCCGTCAATGAGGTAAAAAGGTAGCCGCCTGCACCTCCATTCTGAATTACAGATTTTGGGGGCGGTAAGGCAGTTTTAGAAACCTTTTAATAAGGAAAGTCCAACAAAAGAAATTTCAGGTCTTTACACCGAATAAATACGGAGCAAATATTGATCAAGACTGGAAAGTTGCTTAGGCACAATTTCCAGAATTTTAAGCAGACCATAGCAAACTCGAAAGTAGAGCCATCTTTGGAATTCTTAAGCCAAAAAATATACACATATACAATAGGCCTATAGCTCCTTACGGGCAATAGAAATAGATTATAACTGACCAAACTTCGTACTTATTCGGTCTAAGGACTTCATATTTTTTCTGTGGACTTTCCTCGGCTAAAGGTTTCTAAATCTGCATTACTGCTCCCAATATTAAAAATTCAGGCTAGAGGGCGGATGACCTCTAAACGGACGCCCCTCTCTAGCGGCAATCATATAAAACTTTAGATTGCACCTTGTCGCGTAGTTTTTCTTTCTTTCATTTCGGATTCTTTCTTTCTCTAAAGCTGTATATATGAAGACTGACAACCAACACTGTATCAACGAATGCCTGCGATATTTCAGAAGCGCAATTCAGCAAAGAACTGTTTGTTTGGTTTCTGAGTACAACACAAAAACTTGTTTCCATGATAATTCTTTAATTTATTTTTTAATATCAGTTTCTGCAAGTAGTTCAACCTTCGAGTACGACACTTTCTCGCAAGTTAACTGACAAGCATTTAAACAATACAAGAAACGCAAAAAAAAAAAAAAAAAAAAAAAAAAAGACGACATAAATTGAAGATCACCAAATTGACCTCCTGTTGCCACGAGAAAGCAAATCATTTAGATGGGAACAAAATAATCTCCAGAATGGGAAGCACTTTTCTTTCTCTGGCAGATTTTTAGTTTTCAAAAATAAAATAAAACGAAAATAAACATATGTTTAAAACAAGTCTTAAAAATACACGTGTTTAAAACAAAATTTTTAAAACGTATATAAAATGTGTTTTAAACAAAATCAATTGTTTAAAACAAGTTTCAATCATTTGTTTCAAACAAAACAACCCTGATAGAAACATCAACTACAGCTTAGCTACTAGCCGTGTTCTAAAACCTGGTTAACCGGTTTGGGTTCGATTTAAGTTGAATGTGTCGGTTTATTTTAGAAACCGAACCGTAATTTAGTTCAGTTTTGTTTGAAAACCGACACTAAATTTCCTTTTTTTTTTCAGAATATTCATACATATTTTGGAAAAGTTCCGAAAGATATGTAATTGTTTCGTTTTAAGTTAAGGTATTATGCATGTGCTGTTTCACTTTTGAATGGAATTACGATACTTCATATTTTTCTCTCTATTTTTTTTTTTTTTTTTTTTTTTTTTGAAAACACGTTAATGAACAATAGAATATACAACTTTTTCGGTTCGGTTTGGTTCCGGTTAACCGTTTGAAAACTAAATGAAACATTTGCTTTTAATGTTCCACGATTATAACTGTTACATTGAGGGAGACCATGATTAAAACAAGCGAAGCATGATGGACGAGTTGGTGGAATGAGAGAGTGGGAGGAAAAGGGAGTGTCTCGAGAAAACCCACGAGCACGAGTTGTTCACCTCAAGCTCACTTGCCTTGGGAACGAACCAGGTACCTCACCCATCAGCTACTTCAGTGGTCGGGGTTCCAGGGTCGATTCCCAGTGGGAGTGCCTTTGAAATTTTAAATGTCCTCGATGTATGTGTTTGTGTTTCTGTCGTTCAAGGTTACTGGATATAGCTGTAAAATGAGTATAACTGAGTATAATAGATACAAGTTACAGATATACTTTCGGTGAATCAGACAAAAAAGTGGTTTGAGGCACCAGGTTCCAGTTAAGAGCTCGAATTACTTTTAAGACCACTTTCTTCTTGATGTCTTTGCTTGTTCGTATGTCTTTCTTTAATTTAAATTTGAATTCTCTACAAGCTAGTATTTTAACATGACCGAAATCAGTGTGTTTCATCCTTAATAAAATATTGGAATCGGAATAGGACTTAATATTGAGATCTCAAATCTTCAGTAATAATAATAATAATAATAATAATAATAATAATAATAATAATAATAATAATAATAATAATAATAATAATAATAATAATAATAATAATAATAATAATATAGAAGAAAAATTCCGTATGAGGACAGATTGTATTAAAATCTGTAAAATCACTCCTAACATTAGGTTAAAGTTACAACATAGTCGGAATTTCAAAGAAGTGTCTGGACCACCAAAACATACCCTCTGCGTACGTCCCTACAACTAGCTAAATGTTAAACGAAAGGTTTCCAGGCAAATTTCATGTAGAAAATAGGGCTTCTGAACTCACAAGAACCGTAAGAAAAATTGTTTTTAAGTTTTACGTTCCATGGTTATGCCGGCTAAGCTAAAGGAAACGTCGATAATGAGAATGAAATAAATAGTTGGATAAAAAAAAGTGGGAGAAAATAGGACCCGAGAAAACCTACACACGCGCCGTTTGTTTAACACATTGCCCACTGGGTGGGAGCTGGGTGGAACAGGGTGAACCATTACATTCACAAACGTCAGTGATAGTAATAATAATAAATATTATTAATAATAATGGTATTAAAATTTTTAATGTTGACCTAAAATTAGGCAAAACTTACAGAAAAGTCGGGATTTCGGGGAGAGAGGACCGTATCTCCATGATACACCTCTGCAAATACCCAAATTTTAAACCAAAGCGTTTACTAAAGTTTCATGTAGAAAGTGTTCTACTGTACGTTTTAAGGGAAATAACTAATAAAAGTAACTGAATATCACTGAACAGTAAGGCATATAATAAAATAACTTTTAGAATATTCAAAATTAATTATAAAAGCTTTGCTACAAAAATAACTACACAGACCATAACTCGATGAGCTCCGAAATACGAAGTAAAAAATAGAATTTAAGATTCAGTCTACACAGCATTTGTTACTTAAAGAATGGTCATACACTATTTCGAGAATCGAGATAAGACGAGAAATGTTTACGATACTTTTCGTCTCGTCTCTCATCTAAAAGCGAGACGATAATTTGAGTTCGTCTTGTCTCGTCTCGAATGTAAAATGTTAATTCTCGTCTCGATTTTGCTTGTTTTGCTTTAGAAACAAAATGAGAAATTCCTCTTCTCGCTGGCAACATTAAAAAAAACCGAAATATTCTTGTGAAAGGTCACGCTTCTGCTTATAATGGTGTGAAATGAGCGCTAATAAGCTTCTATATTTTAATCTTCTACGAGACAATAGTAATAATAAATCGTTTATTACTATTACTATTATTCTTCCCGAAGATTTGATAGTTCAAGTATTGAAACATCCGAGTATTCAAATATCTGAAGATAACAAAACGTGTCATCGCCATGTAATCGCCACCAAAAATACTTAAAAAAAACTACTTCTTGACGTGGATCCGAACCGAGAACCTCGAGATTACTGGCAAGGCGCCTTGACCACTAAACCACGATCACTACGTGATGAATGATTCGTCTTTATTGTATTTACGTTAGGTATCCTTGCCTCCGCTTACAATGTTATTTTTCTTCGTTTCAAAACATCTTTAGTAATTCTTTTATAATGCTATAAGTCAATAATCTTTGGCATTTGTTCTTAAACCTTTCGTTCACAATTTAGTTTCTTCTCCACACCAAACTACATATATGACAGATTTAATTCTTATACTCTGCATTTAGCTCCGAATCAGTCTCCATTACCTGGTCAAGGACTTATGTCTGTCACGTATATTTGCGGATCCCATACGTTTCATTTAAAATCTGATCTTATTGGCTGATACAAATAGGATATCAAGAGTCATGATCTAAATATAGCAGAAAATAAACGCTAAATGCTGTCGGTCCTCGTAGCAGACCCTGCTATCGCAAACCCGGCCCAAGGAAAGTTCTTTTTTATTTTCTTTAAATTTTCATAACACTATTTTCACTAAAATAAGATTGAAAATAATACTTAAAAAAGTGATTTACCGATTTTTAAAAAAAAATTCATAACACTTTTTTTTTATTAAAATAACCTTGCAGTTTTATTATACGGATCCGTAGTAATAGTAGTATTTAAAGTACCAATAGTAATACTACTACTAGTAGTAGTAGTTAGAAGCTCCGCAGGGGTTGGTTGGGTTCTGTTCTCGACATCAAATAGGCAAATTAAAGACTTCCACATTTTTTCTGTAGACTTTACATGACCAACTTAAAACAGCTGGCTAGGGAAGCGGGCGAAAATAATATAGGGCAGCACGCGAATACTGAAACATTTGGGATCAGCAAAAATGCGTCCGGCACTATACATTTTGGTGTAAATAACCTTACAGAATGAAGCCGATTCGTTCCGAAGCTGAAGCTAGTAATATTTGGATTAGCTTCATGTGACATGAAAGTGTATTGGTAACGTAGCAGACTTACAAGCAGTACACTTATCCAACCTAGGTTGGAGTCCTGTTCACACCCAAGTTGTTTTTTATAACAAAGTGATCGTGAAGAATCGACTTCTCATACTGGACGAGCAATCCTTAAGAATGTGAAAGAAAACACCTGTATCATGATAGAGACACTTTACGAATGTTGGTTGGGAAAGGCAAGGAAATTACAAGGATATTCGAAACACTTCATTGATCTGCAGCACTTTTCGTGTTTTCGTTTTCAGAAAGAAACACCACACCACTTGTTAAGCAAAGTTTGGGTAGAGCAATCGTTGGCGTAGTGGCTATCGTACAAGACTTCCACGTGGAAAATTTCGGATTGATTCCCCGTCAGGTAATATTTTTTCCGCATAAAATAAAATAATGGCTCCAACTGTGCGAATTACAGCGTTATATCCACAGTGGATGAAATCGTTCGGAACAGATAAATCTTCGGAGATGACTAGAAAATGACCCCCCTCTTTGGTTATTTGAAAACAACATTTGATTTCTATTAGTTTGACACAAAATTTGTTTCCATCCTATAATTCAATGTGTTTTATTCACATTTGAAATTTGAAACATGCAAGGTCTGCTACATCTATAAGGAACATCCAATTTTCCTTCTGAACATTTGTGACTTTTCATTATGATACAGTTTGGAATTTTAATATAGGGTGTTTCTGATAGAAAATTAGCAGTAAAATAGCATTCATTCATTTTCTCTTCCTTTCTTTCTTTTTCCTTTGTTTTCTTCCCTCCTTTCTTTCTTTCTGTTCAGTTCGCAATAGTAGTCTGGGATTGAAGGTATGCCCTATTGTGTTTATTAGAATGTATTTCGGATCAGTACATACAATCAACACTACCGAATTTGCAACTGAACCACGCGGATACAAAGCATGTGTTAAGCGTTTGACATCATGCTAGATGTGTCTCGGAGATCTACAGTTCTATTGGAAGTTGAGTATTTTATTTGACCATTAAGTTTCGCATTCATTTTGAAAGTGACTTAATAAATGTTTCAAGCATCTTCTATATATTCGTATTATTATTATTGCATCATTTCTCGGATCTAGGCCTATACGATATGTCGATATCATTGATATTGACACATATCAACATTCGATATCGCGAATATATAGAGATCGATATATCAACATAATAAATTTTCGATATTGATATTCGAAGGGCGAGGTATAGGAGGTCCCTAAGACTTGCTATGGATGTAGAAATAAAACTTAATTTTTAGAATAATTTCTAATGACAATTTCTTTATGACCACAGGTTGCAATGTAAATAAATCCACTTGCAAATTTACAATATTATATACTGTAACTTCTTAGCCACCAGAATTTTTCTGTTCCAGAAAAAAAAAAAGAAAAAAGCACCTGTTGAAAGCAAGTACTTCGAACTTTGATCTAGAATTTATGTTAAGAAATGTTTGTTCCTCTCTCATCGCTTTTGGCCTTTGGGATCGGTCATTGACAAAAAGTGCACACATGACCATTATATGTACACATGCTTTTAGCCAGAATCAGAGCTTTTGAAAGGAAAACGAATTTTTAATAATACTTCTACTACTACTACTACTACTACTACTACTAGGGTTTACAACTAGGGTCCCATCTGTTTATCTTGCATGTGAAGGTTACAAGTCTGCTATGCCACTAGTGTCCCTTATTCTGTGTTCGTCGCTCTTTCCGTTTAGTGTGGATGTTTATTTTTGTGCTGTTAGGCTTTTATATTAAAGCTTTTATATTAAGTAACCTTTTTCTGTTTGTTTCCGAGATTTTTTTGAAAAAGGAGAGAAACTGCTTTCCTTTTATATCTATTTCTTACCATTCGTCTTGTGTGAACTTCTTAAGTAAGAACATTTTGTAACTTTTTATGTCATCCATTTCCCTCACGATAAAAAAAAAGGGCATCATTCTTAACAATTTATTTTATTCTCTTATTTGCAGTTTGCCACACTGCTATATTTGTAACACAATTGAGGTTGGGTCCAACGCCTTACTAATTCTCAACCACCCCGACGGCATTGTTTTTCGAGTGGCCTGCTATTGCAGGAAAGGGAGAATTGCAGGTGATAATGCACTTTTGAAGTTGTCCATACAAATCAAACCGGTTGAAATAGGAATATGCCGCTTTGGGATAACATAGTGCGACACCTAGGAAAGATAATGTAGAGCCTGGCGTGGTTGTGCGCATGCGCGGGCGTCTCTCGCATGACGCAGGAAAGAATCAGGTTATGTGTTCTGTCCAATTGACGTGGCAGTGCGTGTGGGGAAATCATGGCGTTCATGTTGAAAAATTCGGCACGTGAGAACCAACGAAATGTTATCAAATTTCTAACTCCGGAAAAGGTTAAATCAGCCGTATTCATTGCCGAATGGTGGTTGTATATGGGGGAGACTGTGTGTCCGATTAGTCAGTAAGAAAGTAAATACTCGTTTTTGTGAAGGCCGGGAGAGTTTGAGTGATGACCCGAGACTAAGCCAGGCAAACATGACCGAACTCATCGCAAAGGTGAACGACCTGCTGAGAAGTGACCGGAGTGTAACAATGCTAATGCTGGCAGTGATACTGGGAGCCAACGTTGTGGACGATTGTGCACAACAGGTTGGGTTACCGGAAGTTGTGCGCGCAGTGACCTCCGAAGATGATCAGCGAACCGCAAAAGGAACTACGTATAGGGAACCGCAAAAGGAACTACGTAGCATGCGGGCATACCTGTTCCGGTATCATGAAGACCCCGTATTCATGGAGTGATCAGCGGCGGTGACTAGAGCTGGAGCCGTAACTTCAATTCAGAGACAAAGCGAGAGCGTATGCAATTTAAGCAAGCACTGTCACCTCCTCCTAAAAGATTCAAAGCAGTGCCCTTAGCAGGCAAGGTGATGCTCACCGTCTTTTCCGACGTTCCAGGTCCGATACTCATCGAACTCCTCGAGCACGGAAAAACCATTAACAATGACTACGGAGATACTCCGTAGCCTACGCAAGTCCATCAAGAGCAAACGGCCTGGGCTGCTCACGGAGGGAGTGATTCCGCAACATGGTAACGATCGTTCATATGTCTCCCAGACCACACAAAGTGTACTGGACAAGTTCAAGTCGGAGCAGCTTCAGCATCCGCCCTACAGCCCGGACATGTCGACCTGCGATTTCTGTCTTTCAGTCCACTAAAAAAAATCTTAAAAGGGAAGCACTTCAACTAGGACAACGAACTGAAGGATACAGTGGAGGACTGGCTGCCGTCACAGCCACAGGAATTTTGGTAACAGAGAATCCTTCGGTTCGTGACACAGTGGGATAGTTGTGCTTAGGCCGCTGGTGATTACTTTTAAATACAGTCTTCGATTATGCCCACTATGTCGTTTCGTATTTTTTTTATTTGAACACACTTCGTATTCTGCTATATTTTTTTCTTTTTTGTTATTCAGACATTATTGTTCAATGTGCTGGCATTACATCAATTCGCTGAACTTTGAATCTTCGACGAGCGTTCAATAAGTTATCTACCTAGAAAGAAAGGAATACAGATAGGACCACATGGTAATCCATGTTTTTCGATGTGGTCCCCATGGAGGTCCATGTACTGTCGCCAGATTGTGGGCAGCGAAGAAACCCCAGAGAAAAAAATAGTCATTGTCATGGCTTGCAAACCATTTCGTAAAAGCCTGTTGGACCTCGTTGTCCGATGAAAAAAGTTGTCTCCGCATGTATTTCTTCAAGTCTCTTCAGGTGTTCACTGCATGGACTACTCCTTGCTCTCAAGATCCTAATAGTGGATCTAGGTTTTATCCCCTGTCACTAGTTGAGCCAGGAATTTGTTCTGATCCTCCTCAAAAAAGTCCAACAAGTCTTGGGTCAGCTACATGCGGTACTGCTTCCGTGCAGGCATGAGTATCCTGGGGATCCAACGAGCACAGACCTTTGACATGCCCAAGCAGTCATGCACAATCATCAGAAAGATCCTTTGGATATGCCACATTCTGCTGCAATCTCGGCAACCTTCATACGGCGATCCTGCAGGACCATGTCCTTAATTTTGCGGCACATTTCCGTGGCGACTACATGCACGGATCTTCCAGAGCGGGAGTCATTCTCAATGGACTCCATTCCCCACTTGAATTGCTTTGTCCAGTGTTTGACCTGAAATTCTGACGCTGCTACATCCTGGTAACTTTCAGCTCGCTCATGGAACTCCTTTGGTCTCTTCTTTAGTGAGAAACTTGATGGCCTGGTTGTGTTTCAACTTCTTAAATCCATTGTGTGTCACACGAACATTTGCTACACGGTATAACACAAACACACTGCTCACGCCCATGGCGTTGCTCCGACTGACCTCAAACTACACAACGTGGATCTCCACAGTGACCTTGGTATACACGTCAGGTGTCATTATGCTCCGCCCCTTCCTTACTGTCTAGGTAGATAACTTATTGGATGCCCCTTTCTTTTAAGAATTACTTGTATACGGCAGGATAATTAATTAGTTTGTCAACAAAATGTAATATGTTCGTTTTCGATAATGACTGGATTTTCTCTCGTCAAAGGCAAGTGTCCATTGCTGACACTAAAAGGAAGAGGGCACGGTGGTCAGTGGTAGAGCTCTTACCTATGGTGATTAAGGTCTCTGGTTCGATCCCGTCCAAGTAAGATTGTGGTGGACAATATCGTGTCCGTGAGTTTTGTCCGGGTACTTCCGTTTCCTCCTACATTTCATTTCATCAATTCTTCCATCACCATTTCCTTGGCTTAATCATTGGTCTCTCTTAGCCAAAAGGGCATAATCGAAGGACGTCAAACTGAAACATTCCATTTTCATTTTTTGGCACTAAAAGATTGTCATTTCTGGTACGTACACTTCGATTTCTCGCGTGTTCCATACTAGTATAGTTGCAGATCACTAAAACAAAACAATATCTAGTTTCCAGTAGGCTCACAGCCAACTTCGCTCAGGAATTCTACAAGGGTCTAATTCTGTAACAGTCTCTGCAGAAAGTTTGCTGACTTCAAAGAAACGCAAGTAATTCAACAAGTATTTTATAGCTGTTGTATGAACTACCGTAAACTAAAACGCAAATTTTACGTTGTGTTCACGCAAACCGCAATGCAATGAGTCCCAAGAAAAGGAACAGGATGTCAAACGAACAAACTTCCATAGTGCTCTGATAAAAAGTACAAAAAACCCGTTACGTGCCAATTATTGGTACATTTGACTTAACATTCTGTTGTGTAAAGAGAACGTTCGCTTATGGGTACTGACATCACACTAAATCTACTTCATTTTTGGCATGGCATCTGGCCACATTGCGTCTGGTACGTTATTATCGTGACAACGTTTTGAAAATTCAACCCGGAATGGATAAAATAGCAACGAAATCTTTCCTGTTATTATTATTACATGATCCTATTGCACCGTTGAAAGCAGCATCTCAAAATCTGATATCAGTTTTGGATTCAAAGAACTAATTCAAATATTGGGTTAAATTCCAAAGTTGGGCGTCCGTTTCCAGCGAAATTTTTAAAATTTACAGGAAAAATATGGATAATTTGATCGTTTGTGTGCTTGATAATATATGAGTCTCGAAAAATCTGTTTATTTGTTATATATAAGCGGTTATAAACATGGGACTATACGGCGAGCGGATGGAACTACTTGGCGTAAGGTAACCGAACAGTTGCATTGTGGGAAAGAAACGAGCATTTATGTTATCAACATGGCGAATGTACAAGGGGAATTAACTAGCAGTTTTAACATTTGTGAAGCAATACGTTGATAACGAGCAAAATATTTTAAAAGTTTGTGAAGAGCACGGATTAATGAACCTAATAACAAATTGCAGAAAGTGTGGAAAGGAGATAACAGCGAAAAAAAACTTGACGAAAGCGGACGCCCAACTTCGGAATAAATGCAAAAATATTATTAACTTTCAAGATCGAAGAAGGGTCTAAAACGGTCCATGGGATATACAAATAGTAATTAATGGATCATTATCAATCAACAACAACAGTACAAAAGGAAAATGGAAGAATTCAATCCATGCTTCTATTAAAGGTACTATCTCGGAATTTGATTAAGCTGAAAAAATTAAAGAAAACTTTCAATCGGCATGGCATGCCTCTGGATTTAAACCTAGCACCTTCGGATTACGAACTAAGATGCAATGCTTGCCACACAAAATTCAGTCATTCACTTGCATGAATTCAGTATAGATGAACACTGTTGGGGATTGTGATAGCTTTCTCTCAGTTCCACGGAACAATTTTGAAACCGGCAATTCATCAGTAATGTTAAAATTCAACAATAATGTTCAGAAAAGACCAAAACATTGAAAGCTGTTAAGATTTTTTTGTGTGTGATTTCCTACGTACTATTGTATTTCCATACATTCGTGGCTCTTACTTCTGTAACTTGGAAAATTCTCGATTTTGTAATAAGTATACGTATATACGTATTGTTGTTGGCAGGTCACTACGGATGTAAATAAAACGATGATTTTTTTATGAGTTTGTTTCTGAAGCCTTCATTTTGTGTCTAGATAAATGATTATTTTACTTATTATTATTAATATAAAATGTAGGCCTACTTAAGTAATTCTGAAACTTCCGGAGATTTGACTTAAAAATGTTGGATAGAATAACATAATTCTTGGGTGCCTATCTTGACTTCCTATCTACTAAGAGACTTAGCATGGCTCTAAATGAGCCTCTAAACATCTTTCAACAATTTCAATGATAGTCTTTCATACATTCTTTCCGACTTTTAAACTCAAAATAATATGAAATATCGAGCCTAGTACTGCAGAATGTTTTGAAACAAAATCCAAGAATCCAAACTAACATTATAAAAATGTCTACAGGATTTTTGTATTACATCTTTGTACTCTTTCATTATGCAATTGTCGTTTTAAATTTTACGTTCCATGGTTATGCTGGCTAGGCTAAAGGAGACAGTGATAAGAAATGAATGAAATGGTGGAATAAAGAAAGTGAGAGGAAACGGGAGAACTCCGAGAAAACCCATGCACATGGTGTTTGTCCACCACAAAGCTCACTTGGCGCGGACTGGGATCGAACAAAGGACACCATGCACAAAAGCTGAACGTTCTACCACCGAACCACCACACTCCTATGCAACGGTCGTTTCTGACATCGTTGAAAGATGTAATATTCGTATGTGCTGATTTTTCGATAACTGTCGTTATTGTGAATTATAATTTGTTCTGTAGATTATTAATTGAATACATCCCATGTATCAGACATTGATTTCACCCATTGTCGGCGTGTTTGCAATGGATATTTTAAATATTTTTTTTTTTTTTTTGATCATTCTTTTTCTTCCTTTATTTATTGCGATTCGTGCAACTAGACAAAATTGTGTATAGACCTATTCTGATGTAGTGTAAGAGGTAATTTAGTTCTTTAGTTGTTCAGATTTTGATTTTATACGTTATCTATTCAAATTGTTTTCAATGACAATCGTGATTTGGTGAAGCTGATGACTTTTATCTCTTATGAATTCATGATATTTTTTTTTTTACTAATTATTTTGATTGATTAGAAGGTTAATGGGAATGTTAGTAACATTATAAAACGTCAAACTATTTGTCCCCGTCATTCAACCTGTTGCAACCAACTTGATAAATTGCTTCATACACATGTTTCCTTTATGGTAGCAGTTTCATCGCTGACATTGAAATAAGAAAAACAATCTGATACATGTGACTACCATTTTCTTGAAATATTATCGATTTAACATTTTTTGCTCATTGGAATTTGTGAAATACATAGGATGTAAGGTACTACTAATGAAAGATGTCTGAAAATTCGAAGTAAAAAAGAGAGGAATGGTGGTTGCAATTATAAGATATCATCTTGGAATTAATTAAGTTTAGAGACATGAAATATGGTATTCAGACAATTAAAAAACATGTTTCAGGGTTATTTTGATATTTACACTAGAAGGAAAGAAAGGAGGTGGGAAGAAAAGGGGTGGGACAGCAATAATTAGATAAATTATGATAATGTCTCGAAATCCCTGAAACAAGGGCTAATTCGGTAACTGGCGTGAATTGCAGAAATGTTTGGAGCGTTTAGAAACCTCTGCTCACGTAGTGAGAAACTGTACTTTCCACGCCAATATAAGAATTAACAGACATTATTAGATTGTTAAAATAAATGAAATCATTGTAATAGGATAGATTACAAGGTTGGTACGAAATTAGATTTAGTGTTTGAAAGGAGAAATTAAGATCTGGTTTAGTAGACTACAAACGTACTTTGAAGATAACAGAAGATTAAAGTATTACCATTAATACTTGGATCAAGGAGTGCATTAAGGATGTCATAAAGAAATATATATTTAAAAAGCTAAATATATTTAAAAAGTTCACACAAAACGAAACTGATCAGCACATATGATCTGCAATAGAAATTTAATGCACGCTTAGATTATGCTGGTTAAAGATTGTTAACTGTAATTTTAATTAGGAAATAGTAATTAATACCGGTATATGCAGTTTAAGGTGAGTTGTGCCTATGTCAAAGTTAAGTGTCGGAAAATTTTATGATGTGTATTGGTTATATGTATGTAAGCTGGATGTGAAGTATGCTATTTTATTAATTTTTTGTTATATTTGAAAAGAAAAGAAAAGAAGTTTCTATAGATAATTTCTTAAATAATTTAAAATTTTAAATAATTTATTTATTATAATATGGTTTAATAACTTTATGGTTTGTTGTTGTCGATGAAAGTTATGTATATAGCTATTAAAAAGCTGACACAGGCCTGTATTTGTACTGTAACTATAAACTGTATGCGTGTTTAACTGCGTGTTTTGTGCATACTTTCAACCACTAGCTTTTTTCTAATGATTAATTTATGTCTGACCTCTGTTTCTTTTAATTTGCGGTTGCAGGATGTTAAACTAAAATCAGATAATTTCATTTATCTAATAGTAGACCCTATAGTTTCTAATCGATGTATACTATTAATAACAATATAGTGTATAGTCTCCAATCGATGTCTTTGAATATAAGCCAATAAAACAAGTTAGAAATGAAATAATCCAAGTTAGGAATTTCCAAGCTACTATTTCGAACGAAGCTCTTACTTCTTTCTTCATTGTCGATACTAAAAACACACGTATTCCGTTATCAATAAAACGTTCTATTCCTTTTATTTTCCAAATGTTTGTGGATCAAATTAGACAGTTTCAAGATTTGAATAATAGCCGGGGAGCTTTGTGTCCCTGATTCGAATCTATCTAGAATTCTCTAATAACCGCGAAAATCGACATCAAGAAAATATCGGAGTTTGATTGATATATCGAAAACTACCGAGACATCGAGCACTGATGTGAGTTGCTGATGTCGGCGATAACTCAGGAGTGAGGTGCCGTTAGTCTCCACTTCTTCGATCATTGTCGATTGTAAAGATAGACTACTATACTATCAATAAAATTTTTCGGTCCTGTGGTTTTCCAGTTGATTGATACTTTCAATAGTGAATATCAGTCGGAGACGCTTTGTGGTCCTAATACTAATCTATCTAGGGTTTTGTGATATCCAAATTTGGATGTCTGAAATCGAAACTTATCGATACGTTCCGATGTCTGAAATAGGAACGTATCGATATATCGAAACATATCGAAATATTGAAAGATCTCGAAAAAATATTGGTACGAGCTCTCGATATCGGTGACAAATCGCCAGAGGCTTGCCCCTGGTAATATACGAGGGTTGGGGCCAGTGGCGGCGATTGGACGTTAAAAGTGGGGGGGGCAAGACATGATCTGAATATTTGTATATCAATGTTAATATACGAATTTCCCTTGTTGAAACTATATACATTAATAGGCCATTTCAGAAAAGTGGGGGGGGGGGCAACTGCCCCCCTTTGCCCCCCCTAATCGCCGCCCATGGTTGGGGCAAAAGTCATGGCAACTATTTTTTTTTCTTGCAGATACGTGAGCGGATCATAAACTTCTATGTGTCGTGTGGAAGTTCTGCAAGCATAGTGTGTATGCAGAACAACAGATGGCTCTGTGATAGCTGGTAGTAGCACAGCGAGGCCTGTGAAATCAGTCAGTTGGTGAGTGTCGTGCGAGATGGAAGTAACCCGTGTTGAACATTGCGCTTCCATCAAAATAGCCGTTTTCCGAGGGTGAAATGCGATGGAATGTCACAGTGAATTAGTGGAAGCGCTTGGTAATAATGCCCTACCATACCGGACAGTAGCACAGTGGGTAGGAAAGTTTCAGCAAGGACTTGTGTCAATCAGTGATGAGCAATGTTCGGGACGACCTGTCAGTGTGCGGACCGACGTGGCACGTGTCGTCATCCACCCACCGTACTCTCCTGACATATCGTCCGGTGACTTTGATCTCATTCGAAAGATTAAGGAACCACTATGTGGTAGGCGGTTTACAACACGCGAGGACATTGCTAATGCTGTGCGCGAACAGGTGACCCGATTCACACATGGTGTGGCAAATGCTGAGGCGGATGGTATTCAACGCCTCCCACATCGTTGGCAGCGCGTGGTGCAAGTAGCAGGGGACTACTTTGAGGGTTTCTATGCTCAGGTTTGTCATGTCAACTGTATGCGTACTGTGTTGTCATTCTTTTGCACCGTGAAGGCCATATAGCCCTGTATACTACCGTAATAAATTAGTGTGTTACGATATTTCAGTGGTATTCATTGTCCACACATGTAGGTAACACCTTGTCCTTTCGTATGTATATGTCAGATTTTCCAACCGGACTGGTATCTTCAAGACAAAAAATAGTTGCCATGACTTTTGCCCCAACCCTCGTATATTAAATCTTAATTTTATAGTATTCCTCTAAAGACATTCTCATGGTCTTTTTTTTTTTTTTTTTTTTTTTTTTTAGAAAGAATGTTTTATTGGTAATTGTTTACGGAAAAATTCGTTTCTCGCAGGCTGGACCTTAACGGCTTTTTAATGTCTCTACATTTGATTTTAAAAAAATATTTAATACTCACACCAGTAATCAATCTTTGGTTATGTAAACGATGAACACGGAATATATTTAACATTTATAGTATTCACGATCAAAAAGTACTAAAACTTCCTAACAGCTGATAAAGAAGGAAATAACCAGAATATTTCCAAATAGCCTACGCATACTATGTGTATGCAATACATAAACTTTGATTCTTAACTGCCGGTATTTTTTTGCTCTCCGGAATGTCCATTTTTATTTTCTGGTGCTTTTGTTTTTCATTCTATCAGTGCTTTGCGTCATTTAGATAACACAAGGAAATGACATAGCATTAATTGAGCGTTCATTCAACGGTGCTATAGCTATCTGAACATTGCCAAGCGAACAAGTATATAAACAGGTAGTTAATTACTTAAAGCAGTGAGCACGTGTGTTATCACGATTCTATAAAAATAGGTTAGGTGTTGCCATAGACTCCCTGTTCGTGTGACATACCAAAGTCTGTTATCAGGCAACTGTTTTATTATTAGTATGTGTGTCAGGTAAAGATAATTTTCGTATTTCACATTCCATGTATAGTTAGTTACCAATTGAATTAATATTTTCCCTTTCCATACAAAGAACACTCCAACAAAATATCTGTAACGAAGGGAAAAGGAGAGAAATTTCGAAAGACCCGTAAAATGTATGCATATCTGTTCAATAAAATGATATATTTATTTTAACTTCCCACAGCTATGTTGTCATTTGCAAGAAATATATATAGGGTAACCAAGCAAACTAGACCATCTAAGACTTTTAAAGTTTTGAGAAATACGCAAAAGGAAGTTTGAATAAAAACTGAAAATAAACTCCTTATAGCCTTCGCTTACCTCCCGTCTTTTTTAAAGTTTCGTAGCTTTCTTCTCCGATAGAATGGTCCACTTGATTTTTTTTTTTTATCGTCAGCCATTATTATACACGAAAAACAAAGCACTATTAAAAAGTGAAAACACATCATTATAAATATAAAAAATAATAATAATACGACTCAGGGTAGAAACTAAAATGTTGAAAGTGACAAATGGATCAATAGACATTAACAAAGTGAGCATTAAGCAGTGGGGAGCGATTGTGAGCCAGTGATATTAGGAACTTAAGTTAATATGTCCCTCAAAAATGGTAAAAAATCAATTTGTACCGCCCGTTTTTTCTCAGTATTCGCCCCCGTCCCTGGACCAATGGACAACAAAAGCCTAGTCGCTTCAACTTCGATAATGTGCATTTCATTTACGCTGAACTTTCTCAACACTTAGCTATGGTCATTGGAACCGAAGCACCATGAAGAGACGCTGTTTATGACAAGACGGAGCTCCCTTGAAGACATTTCTTTCTACTGTAATAGAGCTCTTTTGTGGCTAAGAGGTTGGCATACGCGCCTTTGGCGTGGGGAACCCGGGTTCGATTCCCGGCGGGAGCTCATGTGGTTCGGATTCCACGTTAATCAGTAGGTCCACGTCTCATATAGCCTCGCTGCTGAAAGGGACGCTAAACTAAAATCAACTCAATTTCTACTGTAATAATGACACTCAATCCATAAGCAACACATGCAGTCGACTTCCTTTTGTTTGTTGATCCATTTTTATTTCAAAGACATATTTGGAATGATATTCTCTAGCAAGGTCGGGGAAGAGTCGTAGGGAGAGGAATGAAGAGTATGTTATATTTGTATTTTGTGCATATGGAAGGACTGAAAAGAATGCCGCTGTCTTTAGTCGTACTTACGTAGTGTTTAATATGACATCTATTGAAAAGCTGAATATCCCTACATTTTATCTCATATTCGTAAAATCTCCCGTTTTCTTCTCTTTACAAAATAATCTTTCCTAAATCTCGCTGCACCGCGGGAAATTTTTCTCAAACTAGTATCAATTGTGAGTGTAGCATTGGCGACAATTGAGATACGAGTCCATTTCAATTGTAACGGGGTGTTTTACAGTCAAACACGCAAAGATTCGATTTTATTATCTTTTGGATGCATTTTTTATCTATATCTCAATCTGTACAATATTTATTTGAATCTATTTGGAGAAGTTTGCAACATATCATTTTCTCTAATAAATATTCATATTTAAAACATAAAATTGCTTTCCAAGTTTGGCGCCCTCTTCACCTGGAGCCTCCTGCGAATGCGTAGTTAGCAGGATTCTAGATCCGGCCCTGCAAAGGCCTCTCCTCTTGATCTCTTCTGTTTTTGTTCCTTTCGCAACTCATATTGCCCTTTTCTCACAGCCCTGCCACTTTAGTACTGACTTCAAGTTGGTGAGCATGGAATTCCGATAATGCATTACTATTTGCCTCAGGAATTTGTACCTTGACTACTAACACTCAAATTATCTTCCACTAATGGTTTATTCTTATTATTTTCAGTAGTAGGCAGCCACACACAATTTAAAATACCATATTCAGAATTGTTTCATTTGCACTCAACAACGCAGTTACTTTTTCGAGGAAAAGAACCGCACATTTTCGCGATATTTCAGACGTACGACTGTTCCCATCAGGTATTAACAGCGACAAATTCATATCTGAAATCGGCTAAGGATTATTGCTCCTTGTATAAATAATTCACGTTTCCTTCTGTGCAAATTGAGATCATGTATTGTGATATGCACATTACGCGTATACACTCTACAACTGTTGGTATCTTTACATCGTCTTAATTTCCATGACAATAATTTCTTGTTTGAGAACTGATTATCTGTTAGAGCAGATCTCAAATCATAAGGTTACAGTGGAAAAACTGCAGACCCACCTAGTGACAACAACATTTATTACGCTATTGTGGTCTGCCCAATGCGAAATATCTTATGATCTTAGAAAAAAACTACAGTAGTCAAGAAATTCGCCCGCATGAATCAACTTACCCCTCGAACGTTTCTGCAGGACAAATGAATTATGCCATATTATCAGACTGTTAACGAAATGTTTAATTATGAAATATAAACAAAATCGCGTAAGTAATCAGTTTTTCAGGAAATCATTCTGAAGATAAACTATCCCTTCTCGATTTTACTCAGAGAAATGAGTTACATTAACACAGTATGAGGCTATTATTGACAAATTGATTTCTGAAATATAGATAAAACCATTAGAGCAGTTTTCAAGAACATTGCATCTTTTTATTTTCACCCTTAAGTAAACTACCCTTACTTTCAGGGGTAGAAAGAAAATTCGAAACATCTTTCTTGGCAATCACGTAAAAAATCTTCATTTTAAAATTCCGTCTCGATACATTGAACGGTATGGCTTCTAGGTGAATGTACACTCATGTCCAAAATTATTGTACCATATCTGTAACTGTCTTCTTGTAAGAATATAATTTGATAATGATTTTGCAGGTTACTTTTAATACTAACTTTATGTGTATAATCGGAAAATGTATATTTGTGGTAAATTTCTAGGGATGCGCACGAGACGAGTCGAGACAGAATTTTCCTGACAAAATTCGAGTCGAGACGCAGCACTTCCAATAAAGAAGAATACATTTTTCGAGTCGAGACATCACTTTTACAGCACATTTTCGAGACGAGACAGCCTCAAATCTTGTCTCGTGCGCATCCTTATAAATTTCATAGGAAAAGAAACGAAAATTAGAGTGAGTAAAACAAAATGTTGCTAAATGCAGAAGAAAGTTTTATTTTCGTTTTATTGTTCTTATTTACTGCTCTTTTGACATGAAATTTGCCACATACATGTCTTTGCCGACTATACACATACTAACATTATAAGAAATACCGAGCGAATTCGTTATCAAATCATATTCCTACAACAACATTTTTATAGACATGCAACAATAATTTTGGACATGAGTTTACAACATGATGAACAGACGGACAAATGTTGAAAAATAACTTTTTCAGTATATATGGGGCACGAAGCATGTATATCCGTTGAAATCATCTTAAAATCCGTTAAAATCTCAATTTCAAAAATTCTACTCCCCCCCCCCCACGATCACCAAATTTTCTTCTCTTTTTTGTCGCTCGAAAGTAAATAAATTAACCTATTGATCAATATGAAAATAATGTATTATTTAAAATTTTATAAAATCTATGTAAATACAATATTATATAAATTAAATTAAGAGAGTGTTGGGTATAAGACGTGGTCACCGCTAATGTTAATGTTCAAATTTTTCTTTATGTCCTTTGAGCACTCAGCTTATGCACTAGAAGTATAAAGAAGAGTCCTGAAGTTCCACCATTAGAAAAGTTTCCAGGGTCGATAAATGTATTCAAAATAAAACTTCTTGTTGCCCTCTTGGCATTATACCCTTGCTTCTACATTGCTTTCATGGTATTTTGACACTTTATTTACTATAATTTCGTTTTCAAAGCGTTCCATCTCTTACAAGGTTTAAGTCTTCTTCCAGCCAAGGCTAATCCTTCCATTAGAATACACACAAGTCTTCCATAACACACTGTAGCGTTCTTACTTCTCCGAAGTATCTGCTACCAATACTTTTCACGCCTAGTTTTGTTGCATATTGTCCAATTCCCTGTTGAGTAATGAATCAGTTCTCTGCTTAGCTGAAAATAATCTATAGCCATTCTTTCCATAGTATTGGAACAAAAGGATGTTCTTCATGTTAATTTATTCTGCCAGTCTTTCTGCCATGAGTCGATTATGCACATATTAACATACTGTATATCTTTTATTGCATTCTTACTTATCCTTTCAAAGTTTTCAGCATCTTGTTCCTTTAACCAAGATTTGTATATTCTTTTGTGCAATTTCAGATTATTGGTGGCAATGTTGATGAATTTACATTTTTCCGGAAGGTACTTTCAAAATATGGGTTATGAAAAGTAGTACTGCAAAAATACTGGTAATCTACGTTAAACATGATTGAAAATACATGGTAACAGAAATTTCTTTTTTGATCAAAAGTTGTAATTTAATGATACCATCGTGCAGAAGTACACATATTAAAAATATAAGGAAAATATTTCCTAGTTACGGAGATATAAAGTTTCAAACAATACAAAACTGCAATGCTTACGTCATCATGGCAACAGCAACGAGCTGCTTTGGAGTGACATCAATATGTCGTTTTCCCTCTCTTAACAGAATTGAAGCTTCAGGGAATCCTTCCATATTGTAGTTTCTTACTGTAAACTACAAATAAATTTAGTGGTATATACAATGAAAGGAAAGTGACAAAATAATTAAAGGACCCTTCTTGACACCAATTGTGGAGAATTTATAATATTTTATGTTTCATTTCCTCCACTTCTATAAGGATGACATCATCACCCACTTACACTATTAGACTATATCTTTTGGGCCTTTCTCATATTTTTAAGTTTTAAAAACATCTCTGAGAGGGTAGGTTATGTCCTTAAAAAAACTGGACTGAAAACCGATTTTTCATGGACATACTCGATTTCTTATTTCCTCAAGTCTTCTTCTAGTATTACGTTTATATTTCTCCTAGAGTTTGATATAGTTATCCGAAGTAATTTTTGTTTCTCAGTCTTTCATATCAAGTGCGAACGCCATAAACTATAGAAATCTCCGCGTGTATCCACAGACATTTCTACAAAATATTTTACCTTTGTTCCTGAAGGGCTGTAAAGAACTTAGTTTATAGCTACTTCTGTTGATTCAGACTACCTTTCCTGCAGCCAGATTGATTTCTAAATTTTCCATGAATTTCCCGTATTTTTCATGAATGTGTTGGAGATTAGTTTTCAATTATTTTCACCAGTGAATTCAGTAGAACTATCGATTTACACTATATCTCTGGGTTTAGTGGGTCTTTATCCTCTCGGCAATGATTAGTTCACACAGTAGTGAGGCATAGTATACCCTGGTAATTGTGGTACCCTTTGCCTGGAAATCAAGTAGTAATACAACCATACTTATCATAAATGAACGTGATCATCACTTTGGTTACTCAGAGTTGAACATGGACTTCCTTTGGCGGTGGTACGTTTTGTTTTGAGTTATTAAATCGATGTATTCGATTGCTATTTATTTATAAGCAAGGGATTTCACTCAAGGAACGGTTCGGACCTCCAACTCCTGGATCACATCGGTCCTTGAGGTGGGTCTAGCATTTGGGAAGGAAACAGTCCTGGCCTTCTAGAAGGTACCATCCCGGCCGGTGGGAGTGAAGAAAAGCAGGAAAAACCTAGTCAAACCAATGACACGTGGCAAACCAACAAAGGAAGTCCGTGTTCAACTCTGAGTGACCAAAGTGATTGATGATCACGTTTATGTGGGATCACCACGAAGTATTACTACTTAGTTTCCAAGTAGAGGATACCACAGTTACAAGGATATACTATATCTCACTGCTGCGTACGTTGTGGGATTCTGTGAAATCCCTGAGCGTGACATGCTGACAAAAGGTGTTCGACTCCTGGAAAACAACGCACCTGTTCACTGGTCGAACGTTGGTCAGACAAATGCACGACCCTGGGTGTGAAATCCGTCATAGTTCGCGTTTTCTCTTGACTGCACACTATCTTCATTCCACCTCTTCCCAACCAATCATTTCCTAGGAACAAGTACTTCTGTGATGTTACCACGTTGCTTTCTGAGGTGCAGTAACGTATTTTGGACCACTACGCCTTATTTTACATTCGGACCTATAACACAGTAATGGTGCAGAGTTACGAGCTGTACATTACCACATGACCTGCAGCGGTATGCAGGACTACACGTGTACAATTTCATGCCTATGATATGTGGAAGTGGGTCAGGACAAAACTTTCTCAAGCACCTCTCGTTAGGCGGCAAATTTCACACATGCACATTACTCAGAAACTATTGATTTTCGAGCCCCGGTTCATATAGGTGAAAATGTTCCAAAGTACTTGTAGAAGGTCTCCTTGCAAGCAATGCATTGAATTACCAGCCACCCTAGTGTTTCAAAACAACACTGACAATGTTTGGCAGCTGATTACTGACGCCAAAATAAAAAGTATAGACCAACCTAGGTGCACGAATGCTTCCTTTTGGAGTTACAGGCTGCTGAAAACATGAAAAAATGAACTTGAGAAAGGTCCATAGCTCCACAACTATGAGATCTACCGTAGTCGGGTCTAGACTTCACTTAGGAAGTATGTGCCCTGTCCAAATATCTATGTATCAGAATCCTGAAGTACTTCCGCAACAATTTTTATGGTAGTAGTTGGTGAGTACTTCAAATTATATGTCCGTAGCCAAACTACCTCTATAAAATTGTTGCGTGACTACCTTAAGATTCTGAAACATGTACTTTTAGATAGCACACATACTAGTTCCTGAGTAAAGTCTTGACCCGACTACGCCCTAACAGCACAATTACATAGCAGGCACATGCCTATCACGTTCCCTCAGGTACATGGAAATGTGTCCAGTATGTGCCTTATGTACCTCTGAAAGAGAAATCACATGGATCGCAACTGATAGTCACACTCTATGTTCGCCCCTAGGCACATGCCTGACATGTACCTAGGGAATGTGCTTAGTATGTTAAATCGCCCATATGCATAATGTGTTTACATTAAGGTGAGTCTAAAAAACACTTTAAACAAGTAAAAAATGTACCTCAGGGTGGGTGCGAACCACCAACCTTTGGATTACTAGCCGCGTGCTGTTCTGACTTGGCCACGGAGGGGATGAAGAGAACGTCGTTTGTAGAGGAATAAATTGTTGAGGTCTTTTGATTTTGGCTAATCGATGTGCTCCTTTAACCGCGTATATTAGACGATAACCGTTTGGGATCAGATAAAATCTGCTCGCCATGTAATTTTATAACAGAATGACGAGTGTCTATTTACTTTATTGTATGGTTCTTCAATATTCACTTTCAAATGATCGGCGACAATTGTCATCTAATAAAGTTGATGCGTTTGTTGCTTCTAGTACACAATCGCTTAGAAAAAGAAGCAACAAATGCATCAAATGTGGGAGATGAATTTAGAACACCTAAATGGCGCATACCTAGCGCATCTTGTGCTGTTAAGGTATCTGAAACAATATGTACCTAAAGGACGTACCTAGAACATGACAGATATATGTTCCAAGTGATGGCATAAAAACAAGTAACTGTTATAGTACGAAACTGAGCCAGGTATATAAATGTTATATTTGTGGTACATAGTTGCCTAAAACTCTAGGTAGTTGAAGTACATACTTAGCACATGAATATCATATATGCCAAGTGTCGGGTACCTAAAAAGTAGCTGGGGTACCTAAATGGCACATGCCTAGCACATATTGTGTTGTTAGGGCGGTAGGTCCCATAGTTTTAGAGCTATGAACCTTCAAAGTCCATTTTTTCACGTTTTCGGCAGCCTATAACTCCGAAAGGAAGCATTTGTGCACCCAATTTAGTCTCGCCTCCCAAACGTTGTCGACGTTGTTTTGGAACATACTGTATATATTCATCATGAGGCCTATTGTTCAATGTATCAGTACAAAATTTTAAACTCTATTTTTTGTTAAATATGATTCTTCAGGCAGGTTTCTCGCAATTTTTTTCTGCCTCTAAAAATACGAGTTGTGTACTGGAGTGTGAAAATAAAAGAAACGCCATTTTCTCGAAAATTGCTCTAGCCGTAATACGCAAGGCTCTAGCCGTTTTCTTTATACTTCATAAGTCAGTATTTAATTAACGACAGTATAATATGGCGTAAGTAATTTTCTGAAAAAAATTCAGAAGACATAGTTAAGCCTTGGGTAAGTTTCCTATTTCTTTTTTCAAACAACTCCTGCAATTTTGTTCATAAACATACTACGTACTTCAAATATTTCAATATGACATAACTTATTTCTCGTAAGAAAATCCGGAAGAGATAATTTACTATTTGTTTTCTTTTTACAATTTTTGCAATAACACCTCACGTGATTTTCATTTCATAAATAACTCTCTTCTTTTTTCTCTGTCTTTTTTCATTTAAATGTAGTCTTCGTCGCTGATGAGTCTTCTCTATAAAGTCCTGTACAGGAATTGTTGTTAATGTAAATGTACTATTATTATTATTGTGATTACTTTAGAGGAAGAACAGAACTGAAGTCTCATGCGAAAATAAATAAGTAGTTTCCACGGATTTATGGGGTTTTTTGATTATACATATGCTTAAGAATTAGCTTCTGGATTCCATCCTTCTGTTCATTTCTATATGCAAAGGCCTTATTAAAACCACACCATTCAACCATTGTTTTAAATAGGACTGTTGTGTTTGTATCATATTTCTTAAGCAATTTTAAAGTTATGCTTCAACGTATTAAAACAAAATTTTAAAACATATTTTTAAAAGATTCTTCCAGGGAATTGTTTCGAATTTTCTTTCTTTCTCTCTCTCTCTCTCTCTCTCTCTCTCTCTCTCTCTCTCTAACTATCTATCTATCTCGAGAAAGAAAAGAGAAACAAAGCAACTAAGCAACCGAAGATTGTTTTTGGACGATTTTCTCAAAAACGACTCAGGCGTTCATGAAGTATTTGGGAAATACAAAAACGACTCTTTGTATTTCCCAAATACTTCATGAACAAGCTAACATCATGGCATAAGCCGTTTCCCTTGAATAATGCAGGAGGGGTAGTTGATCGTTGGGGTGAGTTTTTCAGGTAATTTTCTCGAAAGCGGCTCAGCTGATTTTGTTTATATTTCACAAGTAAATATTATACTAACAATACTACACTACAACGTAATTTGCCTTGGAAGAAGTCAGAAGCGATAGTTTACTTATACTAGGTTCTTTGTTGTTTCTGAAGACTGTGAAGATTAACAAAATTAGTTTGTTTTAACACCTTCAGTTAAAACATCATTACTACCTGCTACTTTTTGAGCGAAGTCGTTGTGTTGACATAAGAGGCACAGAGCAGAGCAAAACTGCTCGCCAGACAATGACAGGAATCTCATTCGATCACTGTGTGGTGTTTGTGCGCAGAATGAGTAAAGGCCAGCCTTGTATCAGAGTTTGATAAGGACTAGATTGTGATAACCAGACGACTGGGAACAACCATCTCGGAAGCAGTACAGCTGCTAAAGTAGGAGAAAATATGGCCAAATCAGTATCAAACCAGAAGACCATATCTCATTATAAATGTAGTTGACTCTCAAAGTTGATACAGGGCCGTCGCGTGGATTGTAAGCGCCGAGGGCGAGAATTCCTAGCCCCCCCTCCCAGTGTATTATGGAAAACAACCAGAGTTCATTCTGTTCTCCTAGATTTAAATGTGAACGTAAGATCAGAATGTAAGATAAAAGAAGTTAGTAGTATGTCAATTTTTTAAAGAGAATGACTTTTGTTGTTAAAACATAAAAGTTAATGAAAACATGGCATCGAATGATTGAAATCGAGTGCTATTCTTGTTTACTTTGAACTTTATACACATCAACATAGTAATAGCATAGAATATACAAATAACGATACAAATATTAAATTCCAAGATAAAAACTCTTCTCACAGAGAGCTGGAAAGAGTTCCAGCTGAATAATCCTAGACGATGTTTTACACTACCGGTAAAATTCAAGTTCAATACTCTATCGGGAGTCCCTCAAGGATCTAATCTAAGTCCCCTTTTGTTTCTCTTGTTATCAATGATATTCCTCTGTGTATTAAAACTTCTCAAGTTGTTCTTTTTGCGACGATCTCAAATTATACTCTAAGTAAGTTCAATTGATAACCGTGAAACTTCAACAGGATCTACAGAGAATCTATAGGTACAACACGTTGACGCAATAACAAGCAGTGCATATAGAAATCTAGGTTTAATTTATAGCATAGGACAGGATTGCTACAAAGAATCAACATTTATGAGGTTATATTTTTCGTATGTGGGGTCAAAATTAGAATACTGTTGTACTGTTTGAACACCGAATGTCACTAAATACTTTGATGCAATAGAAAACAAACAGTTTAATTCTTTTTTTAAATGCTCGCATACCTGAAAACTTGTTTCTACCCAAAATATGTCCCCTATGAAGTCTTAGTAACGATTTTTACTTTTCAAACACTAGAAAAAAGGAGATGGGTTTTTGATTTGTTGTTCTTACATAAATTATTAAACGGTAAATTGACTGTCCAGAATTAGTTTCAGAAGTATTATGACGTGTCCCAAAAGGTAAGACTAGAACAGCAAACAATGGGATATTCTATTGTAGAAAATCAAGAACAAGGGGCGGATCCAGGACCGACTATTGGGGGGAGGGCGGTGGGTTGTCATAATGGTACTTTTAAGGACTCCAAACTCTGGAATGGATTTTATATATATATATATATATATATATATATATATATATATATATATATATATATATATATAAAGAAGAAAGTTTCCTCTTCTGAATGGGGGGGGGGGCGATCACCACCCCTGGATCCGCCCCTGTCCTCTGTGGAGAATGTGTGTTTCATATAACGAAATGATTCGATTTCATGTAGTAGATGTATTTATTAGCATGTCCGAAATCAAGTTCAAAACAATTGTCAGGCAGTAAATTCTGCATAATAAGACGACATACGTATATTTGTGTATGTATAATAATAGTGTTATGTTAGATAATTATGTACACGACACTATAACTGCACATTAAGCTTGTTGTAGTCCTTATGAAATGAATAAATAAATAAATTTTACTTAGCCGTCGTCTGATCATTATTAAAATATCTGAATTAACATTATTTTTTTTTTTAAAAAAAAAAACATCATTTACCAACATAATCTGAATTCCTTAAATTTCGTTGATTTGTCGTCCCGGTGCTCCCCTAGTCGCGGCGTCCGGGGCAATCTCCCCGGTCGCTCCGACCACGCGACGGCCCTGAGTTGATACAACAGGACAGGGTCAAAATGTGGCACAATTAACAGTAAACTTTCGCAGTGGCCAAAGGTCGAGTGTACCTAAGCACACAGTTCACCGGATACTGTTAGATATGGGTCTCCGCAGGAGACGTCACACACATATACCAATGTTAATCATACAGCATTATCAATAACAATTGAAATGAACATGTGCTCACTGTCATTGGACTGCCGAACAATGCCACAACGCTGCATGGTTCGATGAACCACTATACCACGTTCATCACATCGATGGCCGGGTCAGAATCCGTCATATTCCAGGGAAAGAGCTGCACGTGACGTGCAGAGTAAGATTACGACAGGGCAGTGGTGGCGGATGAATTAAGGCCAATGAATGATGATGAGTAAGTATTGGTGGAATGAGAATGTGGAAGGAAACGGGAGTACCCCAAGAAAATCCACGCACATGATGTCCACCACAAGCTTACTTAGTCGGGAATGGTACCAAGGACCCCACGCACCAGAGGTAAGCGCCCAGCCATTGAGCCACTGTGCTCCCAAGAGAGAATTGATTTATTGGGTCAGTGCCAGAAAATCAGCCAGTAATGCTTGATTGTCAATAATATTTAGGCAGCAATATTGATGCCAATGATAATCGTACTGTAAGATACCATTTAGTTTCAATACATTGCACACGTTTATGCAGACATTATTGTTGACATTTTAATATTATTCCTGATCATGTGTGCCCAGTTCCTGTGTTTCTTCAACCGTTTTCCAAATGGCTTTATTAATCATTATATTCCATCCTATCTCACGTGCTATATGCATGATAAATATACAGTGCATCACTAATAAGTTGGTATCACTGCTTACATTATTACGTAATTCGACGTCATTTGGAGAGAATGCAGAATGCACGCTGTAAACATCATCCCATCCGCATGGAACAGAACCAAATAAAACGAGTTGAGTAACATGTGGTCAGGGACAAGCTGCCCTAGTTTTCAGAATCTCCCCTTGCTGAATTCATTGATTTTTTTTCTCCAATGCTAATTTGATTTACCCCTAGAATGAAACGTGTGGAATGTTTGCCCTTTGTGACGTATTATTGTACTCAACCAATGAGAATGTATCCGATCCCTGTTGCTTTCTTTCTTTCCCTTCTCCTCTGACTGGAAAATTTCCAGTTGGAATTCCAGAAATTTCAAACATCAGTAGTTTTCCAGGAAATATTATAATCTCTGTAATTCCATGGGTAACAGTTTAGTATGTTTGATAATACAGTATATCTCCAAATGTATGCAATCAGAATTTTATAGTAAGTGTTCAAAATAATCTTATGTAAATTCGAATATATATATTATTCGTAGATCTAAATCCTCTGTATTTGCAACACAGAGATTCAATTGACTTCATTATTCATAACACACGGATCCAGATAAATCCCAGTTATTTGTAACACTCAGATCAAAATATTCCTAGTTCTTAGTAATATAGAAATTCAAATTGGATTGGGTTATAGTTCGATGTCCTTTCCAGCAGCTAGGGTATATGAGAGAGGAACATACAGCTTCACATGGAATACAAATCTCATGAGCTCCCACTGGGAATGGAATCTGGGTCTCCTGTGTCAAAGATGCGTACACTAACCGTATAGCCACGAGGGACCTCCACAAATATTCAAGTTATCTCCATTATTCGTAACATAGATAAGTGAACGTAAATCATCCGACCGAGTTATTTGTAATACGGACTCGAATTATTTCCGTTATTCGTTACACAGATCCAAAAGATCGAGATATTCGTAAATCTCGGAAGGTTAAATGTGTTATACAATTATGCACGTACGCGTCTTTGGTGCGGGAGAATCATCAGAATGTATGGTTTGGGTCTCTTGTTAAGCTGTAGTTCCACATCTCATATAGTCTCCATGTTGATATGGTGCTAAACACCAACCCACTCCAGGGACGTGGTGGCTCAATGGTAGAGCGTTCACCTCTGGTGTATAGGGTCCTTGTCGATCCCAGCTCGCGCCAAGTGAAGTTTGTAGTGGACAAACGTCGTGTACGTGGGTTTTCTCTGATTCTTCCTTTTCCTCCCACTTTCATCATTCCGCCATTTAATTCATTTCTCATCAACACTGTTTCCTTTAGCTTAACCGGCATTAGTGTGAGACGTAAAACTTAACGATTTCATTTTTTCCCAACGCACTCCAATTATTATACATGAACCCAGGGGCGGCTCTGTAATATAGTAATAGGAACTAAACAGGCATTTTCTTTGACATGTTCAGGAAAAGCCTGGAAAGCCCTCAGTAAGCACCGAAAACAGGAAAAATGTGAACCACACGATCATGGCTAAATAGTGCAGCATTTGCTTAGTGTTGGAGACGTCCTTGGATCAATCCCAGCGATCTACCATCCACACTCAAGTTTCTCCAGGGATTGAATGTGGAATGAATATGTTAACAAAGCAATTATATTCGCAGTTTTTCCTTTTCGTATACAGCTACGTAGATTGGATTTTTTTTTTAAAAAAAACGAGAAGTTAAAAGAAAACTTCTGATCCAACAGTAAACTGGTATCATACGCCCACCAAAACTGCTTATAGCAAAATAGGTAGAATGATGAATGAATCACACGATCGCGTTATGTGTGTACAATTTCTTAATTGTTACCATTGCAAATTGAGCTTCCAAATAAGAAGAAAGTTCTACATTCAGTAGGTTTTCTCAATATTATAGAAGTCTACATTGAAAGCAAGAAATCAAAAAGAGAAGGAGAAATAACAAGGAAAGGAATCTTAAATTAGTTTTGGGCTGACAGCAGGGTGCGAAATCATAACAGTTGAAGTGTGTGAGTAGGAGCGGTGGGACAGAATTTAACCCTTTGACTACCATTTTTTTTTTAATGTGAGCATTCTTTTATGCGTACGATTCCTTTAATGTGGGATATTCCTGACATTTGCACAGTTTTGGAAACTACAGTCTCCTGGTCACATCTGACCCGATAAGAGAACAACATGTTTTTTTTTTTTTTTTTAATTTTCTAGAAACAAATTCCCAACGATGGTTGAATTATTCGCAAAGGACACATATATCCCATTGATAGTCAAAGGAGTAAAAGAAGAAGAAAATACCTCTTTGCACTTTGTTTCCACATGAAGAGTTCATATATTTGAATATTCATAATTATTAAAGTATATTATGCAAGATTAGGGATTCCATTAAACATTAAGTTACCCATTAACTAGACTTACAGTATATATTAATTATCCCTATGCATGTATTATTGTAATTAATTTGCAAGCTTCTAAAAACAGTAGCATTTTATTCACCTCCACAAAGTTTTTAATAAGGGGAAACTTTACCAAAACTAATAAGTGGGGAAATTCTCCTCATCCTCCAGGATTTAAAGCTCTGGCTGACAAATATACATCCTTAAAAAATAATGTTTGTGTGTGTGTTTAACCGGTAAACTAAAGTGCGTGTGTTTTATCTTGGCACGCTTCCCGCCAGTGCACTTGCTAGCCTTTTAAAGTACTTTCTGCTAGTACCCACGTGAACGTTTTAATCCAATAGACGTCTTATTGGCTCTGTCGTGTAGGTGACGTTAGTTGTCACCCAGCCCATCAAATGAGGTCATTGCTATTTGGCGGGTATTTGAAGTGCTTAGTTGCCACACGTGAACAAGTGTGTTACAATGACTTGTGTGGTGTGGCGTTTTGCTGTGTTTCCTAGCGTATTGTAACTCGCAACTTAACTGCGGCGTGGCAAGGACGCGTTGCACACAGATCCATCCTTTAGGCGGGAAGCGTTCCAAGATAAAACAAATGTACTCTAATCTATACCGCTGATTTAGCATAGTTCAAACTAATTTGGTATACGTATGTTAAATAAACAAGGAGACCAGTCAATTTTCAGTATATATTAGTTGACTCCGAAATAACAGGGTGGAATAGGATTGTCAACAGCGGCGCCGACTTCTGAATATCTTGGGGAGGTATTCATGAATGAGTATTTTATTACCTGATACCCAATCAAAGATATTCAGATCCCAGAGAGGCCAAAGAAACGTTGGTGGGCTCCGAGACCTTCGGTACTCTAGGACTAGCACCTGTAGTTGACAGACGACGTGTATGTACAGGATTGTACTGTATTTTACAATCTATTTTTTATCCTGTATGAAAGTCGAACATGAGATAGAGCGAGGCTTCGTTCCCCACACTACTTACTGATTTCGAGTATACATTTTTTTCTTTTGAATGTAAGGAGCAGATATGAAACACTTTCAATATTGAATAACAGAAGAACTATAATTTCATGTGTGATATCAATCTCTCACGTTTTCATATTATACTAGCAGAAATGCCCATTCTTCGCACAGACTCTTTGAACAATATGCAACTTATGATACAGTAGAGTAGTTTGTCTCTTCTAACTTATATGCTTCTGGGATACTCTATACTTTTTGAACCATTAGAATGTGTGACCTCCCCTTATCCCCTGGGTCAAAAATCAAAAACGATTTCGTACGCGATTAGAACTAATGAAGATCTATATACAAAATTCGGTGGCTCTAGATGACTCCCTTCTATGTGAAAATCTAACGACAGACACATGCACACGTTCTTTTATATATTACTAAGATGACTATAGTATACGGCAAGTTTAATATTTTTACATGCAAAATAGCTGTTTCACTCGTATATAAATATTTTAGACTTAAATAAAAGGTTTCATGTGTACACGATGTAACTTGTTAAAATGATTTGATAAGTACAGGGTAGGCCACGAAAAAATAGTCTCACCATTGTCTACGTTGCATGGGCGAACAACGTACAGAAATTTCTCTTGAAGTTAATAGGGAACCATTGCCAAAGGAGAGAAATATTCGTCATCTTCCGGCTACTTTGTGCCGTAAAGTTCAAGTGAATCAGTTTCGTGGGACCGAATTGGTTACTGTATCATTGTACGTTTCTAAGAAGCCTGACACTTATCGATGTTCCTTCTGAGGAACATTTTTGTTTGAGGAGGAAAGAAGTAGGAAGGGTGTTGTGGAGAGGGAGCGTACAAAATAGTTTAATTTTCTTCATTTAAGGCACCCTTTTCGTCTGGTGCGGATTTTTTAAGAGTGCAAGGTATTATACCTGTTTATTTTCATTTAGTGCTTTGGTAATATCTAAGGGTTATGTGCGTCCTAGGACTGGAGTTTCATTTCGAAAGGTTTATAATTACGTTTTGATTTTGTGTGCCGGTGGTGGTGGTGCCGGTGTTGTATCAATCTATGTAAGATTGATATTAAGAATTAACATACCTGTACTAATCTTCAGACTAAATGTTGAAAATAATCTTCATCAAAAGCATGGTTTAACAAATTCAAGTATCTTGTGTCAATTCTGACGGGGTAATACCGTATATCTGATACACGTCTTGATATTCTCCTTAACTTCGTCCATTGTGTGTAAATTGTTTTGATTTACTCTTTTTATATATTTCTCAAACAAAAGTCTCATGTAGAATAGTCTAGTGACTGAGCCGGCCACAAATCTCGTTCACTCAGCGGTACATAGTTTATGAACACGAACAAGTGATCTCTCAAATATGTAACACATCGGTTCACCCTGCTAGGAAAAGCGGTACTCATTTTCTTCTTCTGTAAGCTGTTGAGCAAAATCATCCATAATAATCAGGTAGACATCTAAATCTGTTGTATCAAAAAATCTTGGGCCAATAACACGCGTGGCAAGCACAACACGCCACACACTTAATCTCTGTCATGTAAGGATAACTCGTGTATTAGGTACGAATTTTCTGACACCAAATACTTGCTGTTCTAGGCATTTATGTATCTTGAAGAAACTACGCTCGTCTGACATGATAAATGTAAACGGGAAAACCGATCATCTGCAATCATACTCAACAATCACTGAGAAAAGAATCGCAAGTTTTCCATTGTTCGGGTCCTTTAATTGTTGTACAATAATGATGTAGTACGGTTTCAACTTCATAAACTCTTCAGGACATATCTCCAAATCGTTCTACTCTCCCTGATTGGTGACGATAATTTTCTGGTAGACTTTCAAGGACTACAAAGAATTACTTTAGAAATGTGTGCACAAAGTTTAGGACTCCGGACAGACGGAGCTCTGTTTGGCGCCATTTCTTCACAAATTGCCGAACACTGCGTTTAGCTCAAACGGCACGATTAAGAAACATTGTATGGAATAACTCTTCTGTTTCCTTCAAAGAATGGGTTCTTACGTACGAGTTTTCGCTCCGTCTAGTTTCGAATACACCGTTAACGCACAACACAGCATATCTCGCCATCTTTATCTCAGCAGACAACTATCCGTCGGAACAGGAAAGGGAGGGACGATCACGTGACTCACAGGGGGGATGTAGAAATGTACGCCCTCTTCCTTTGTTCCAATTTTCAATATCTATATTCAATATGCTATATTCTGGCGAGACTACTTTTTGTGGGCTACCCTGTATAAAATAATTGTATTATAGTGAAAAATCCTTATTATAAAAGCAAGATGCCTTACAGCTGGTATTTCAGTCACGCTTCTAGTAGTTCACAGCCAGACTAATAGGGTCTAGTTGTTGCTTGCTGCATTGCTTTCTACTTGACGCCAAATGATGACGCTAGCATGTAGATAATTTGCAGACAAGCCTAAGGATTGAGGAGATCAACTAAAGCGTGGGACCAGTTTCGGATCTAGAGAGTAAAAACTGGGGGCCAGCCAGAACAGAGTCTAATAGGTATACTATGAGTTTATTATAAACTTTCAAAAATATATAAATACTAGCTTAAATATAAGCTAAATACAAATTATTTTTGTCACTCAAAAAACTGGGGGCCTAGGCCCCCACCCCCGGGCTAAATCTGCCACTGCGTGGGACAGCCAATGGAGCGTGGGAAACTAAGGTTGTCACGGAATGTTGCCATATGCTAAAGAGCTGTGGTTAAGCGCACACACTACAGCGCAAACAGGTAAGAGATACATCTCGTTCTCTAACAACACTGCAGCCTTCTCATTGGCTAACAGCGTTTGAAAGGAATTAGGAGCGCTGCTTTCAAACGCCGTACCTTAACATAGTTTAAATAATTATTTAACTGTTAATTACAACTACACGATCTTTTCCATTATCAGGCAAGACAGTTAATAAAAGATGAAAATCGTTCGATAAACGTATACTTTTTTTTAATGTAACAATGTGACGATATTGTAACAGTGTGTTGTTATAACAAATTAACAATACAACACTTATTTCTTCCATCTGAAAAGTTCACTTCCTTGGGAACAAAGAAAAAAGAACGAAATACTTTTTTCTGGCGTTTATTTAATCTAACATTGCACTCTGATTCATCCCTAGATGACCTAGGATTGAATACCTATTTGGTTGGTATATTCTACAAGCATTTTGGAGTGTCTAGCAATACTAACGAAACAGGTGGACAGAACGATACAGTCAAATTTAAACTTTTATGTTGCTGGTAACGTCACTGCAAAGATAAATTTTCTTCATCGTTAGAAGAAAAATGTCACATTTCTGTTCTTATTCGTTAAGACAGTATGATTTTTTTAAAAAAGTTTAATCCACTCGAACTATCAACAAAACTTATTAAACCAACATCGACAATATCCTAGGTGAAGTATGCTCCTACGGAAGAAAAGTAGAACGTCTCGGTTCACCGTCTATGAGCTACGTCTAGATTTATCACCATGTTGTCTCTGAAACCCCAAGAACTAAGAACAAAATGAGTTAGGATAGTAAAATCTTCAGTTAGGGTATGTTGTAAACATCCAGGTGAGGGAAGGATGAAGCCTCTCTCACAAACACTGAACAAAGTTGTATTTCTCAGGAAGCAATTTCCAGGACAGCAACCAGAAGATGTGATAACTAAAACACTCCTGAAGAATATGCTTCTGACGACCAGGTGAGAAATGGTACCGGGGAAGAAGACAAGGACGCCCCGGACCACTAAAAGTAAACAAAGTTCAGATTTCTTCAGAACAGCAATCGAAAACCTGAAAAATAAATTACAATAAAAAAAAATCCTCTATGCCTCTAATGCCTAGATGAGGAGTGGTTCCGAGAAAGTTGAGAGTATGCCCCGGTCCAAGAAATATTTTAGATTGCTCAAGTAACAATATCCAGGACATCAACCAGAAGACATGGCAACTAAAACACTACTCTAGAACGTGCTTGAAACACACAGCTGAGAAGTGGTTATGGGGCAGGAGAGGAGGAAATTCTGGGCCACTAACAATGATTACAGCTTAATTGCTCACAAAATTAGTTCCACTAGAGCAACCAGAAGACATGACAACTAAAACAGTGAAATCCGTGTAAAATATACATTAAACGCTCAAATGAGTAGTTCCAGATGAGAATACCCCAGACTACAAACAATAAGCAAAATGTAGATTCCTCATAAATTGGCACCAGGACAAGAACCAGAAGACATAACAACCAAAAGACTCAAAATCCTCTAGAACATGCCTGATGCGCTCAGGTGGGGAGTGATCCCAGGGAATGGGAGGAGGACGCCCCGGGCCACCAACAGCAAACCAACGTTACATTTCAAGGAAGAGAATTCCGACACGAAGCCAACAAGTGAAGACATCAAGAGCCTCTAAAACATTCCTAATATCCTTAGGTGAGGAGTGGTCCAAGGGGATGGGAAGAGGACGTTCCGGGTCACCAACAGCAAACCAAGTTTGCATTTCGGAAGATAGTAATTTCGAAGGAGAGCAAACAAGTGGCACAAGAGATGGAGACTTGAAGAGCACCTGAAACATGTCTCATACGCCAATGTGAATAGTAGTTCCGGAATAGAGGAGGGGTGGTAGATATGTACCAGTAATATTTGTAAATAGTGTGTAAATATTGGTAAATAATGCATATATGCAATTTTGTAAATATATCAAGTACTTGTAAATATCTGTATTATACGTAAATAAACTTGTAAATATGTAAATATAAATATTGTTATATTGGTTGAAATTATTGATAAATAGAAACTAGTTGAACACGTTGTAGTTGAGCCCTGTTTACAGGTGACTACAATAATTGAAGTCGAACGATATGACTACAACAGTGGTAGGAAATAGTAGTGCCATGGGTTAATTGACGTATTTTGTACAAACTATTCGTGCATAATAGGGGCGCACCCACGCGAGGTTTTACTGGATGCGTCACTGTTAGGAGTATGATGTCTTAGATTAGGTTAGGAATTATATTTCTGGGCTTTCGGCATCTATAGCCATGTTAACCTGTCACATATGAGGGATGACGTCTCTCGGCAATCACACCAAGCCTGTATCCAGGGGGGGTCTAGGGGAACGCCCCCCTAAATTTTTGATGGCTCCCTAAAATTTTGACGCTAGGCTTGCAAATGAACTATAATATGGCGATGAACTATAATATGGTTGGATCGGCCCCCCTAACTTCAGCCGGGCCCCCAGACATTTTTGGGTTGGCTACGGGCCTGAATCACACCACCCGAGAAATCGGGGAAGAAGAAATGGGGAAGAAAAAAGGCGGCCATAGACTATTTTGTTAGATACCATCCCGGCATTTGCCTGCTGTGAAAGGAAAACCAAGGAAAATCTCATTCAGGATGGATACTCTGAAAAAGCTTTTACTGTACATTTTTCGAGCAAGTGTCCCCCCGCGAATCGAACCATGGAGTATAATGTGTACCATTGTTAAAATAGAAATAATAGATACAAACCGTATCCGTAGTGCATTTTTTTTTTTTTTTTTTTTTTACATAAATAAACAATTCGTTCCAGCACAACGATAACTACTTTCGAACTATGCTATGTATAGGAAGAATTTAATAACAGTTATGTCCGTCTGTTGACTATCAGATCAACAACGGTAAAAGTATACAGGAGGATAAATGGAGAAGTTTTTTTTTTTTTTTTTTAAATTACTCATTTGTTTATTTGTTTACTTAGTTATATGAAATATATAAATATTGCTCTCAAGCAGGGCTAAAATACTTGTAAAAATTTAATTATTCTTATTTTGAGAATTTCATGTTAAGTGTCAGTAATTTTACATTATATTCTGAAAATTCTCAATATATAAGAAATATGTAAATATTCTTCAACCACAGCGAAAATAAGATGCTTTGTAAAAATATTAAAACTGTATTATGCATGCACATATATTTTCATAAAAAAAAATCATCTCATCAGTCTGCACGATAAAACAGGAATAATTACGTTAGCAACATATATCAACATATATGTTCATAATAATGCTTAGCTAATACAACGACATTATTATTTTATTTTCTGTCTCACACTACTTTTAATTTGCCGATAAGTAATAGGTTTCAAAGTTTTGTGCATACTGCTTTTGCTGTACTTTATTTACATTACAAAACCCCACACTTGCACCACTTAAATTTGACTTGCGTCATCTATCGAAATACCTTAGTATCGATAAAAAGCTAAGATTCTGCTTCTTTGATTACGTTTGGTCTGTTTTTCTATATCTATGATAGTTTCATACCTATATGTAATAAAATGGGAAAAGAGACACACGAAAAACTAATTTTTACCAAAAGTTGTCGCATATGGCGGCAATATGTAAATACCATACCCACTTTTGATAATTCTACAATCAATTATCTTTAATTTGACACAAGAATGAAGTTTCAAACTTGTTTCTACGACAATATATTCCAGTTAAGTGTAATTCAGTGCATTCGCGTGGGCGCCATATTGAATATGAAACTTCCCAAGAAGGGTCACCAAATGGCTACCTTCGGTTTTTTTTTTTTTTTTTTTTTTTTTGTTTGAGCATCATCTAACAGATTCTGAAGAGATCTGCTGTCATATCTTCCATTTCTACAGTTCTTATGGGCAGAGTCTGGATTAGGTGATTTGAATACAACTTTAAGCAGTACATAGCCATGGGTGCTAAAAAGATGTTAAACTCCATTAATTAATTAAATAAGGATATGCTTAAATCTTTTCTTAAGTTTAACGTCCCACGATTATGCTCCGAAGCTATGGGAAACTGCGATGATGATGACGGTAATCGAGGAAATAGTAGAAGGAAGAAAGCCTACTATTCTCCTAGAAAACCTACGCACTCGGTGCTGGTCAACCACAAAACTCAGTTGGTGTGAGTTAGGATCTAACCAGATCTTCACATGAGAAATAAGCGCTCTATTATTGAGCTGTTGCGGCACCCACAGTTAAATTATGTACAAAATTTTATCAAATACTATTCCTATTTAAAAATATTCAAGAAACGAATAGAAATTAGACAACACAAAATATTCACGGAAAAATACGAAACAAATCTTAAAGTCAATATGTAACGAAATAATATCCATCATACAAGATAAAGGAACTGTCAGTCAAGCTTTAGAGTTTCAAGCGCAAATCATAACATGCTATAATTACATCTAAATGGCTTAATAATATATTCATATTGCATACGTGGAGATTAACTGTGTTAGAGAACCGTTCTTTCATGCAGCAAAAATTGAGAAGATAAATATTATTATGAATCTACTGAAGGCTAGAGGAAATGGTAATGACCCAAGACTTTATTATCATCATGGAATATGATTGTGATTTTTTTTCTCTCTTTCATTGTGCAAGGCTAAATGAGAGACAGGAAACAGTGACACATCTCAGCTATTATTATTATTATTATTATTATTATTGTGTTGTTATGATTTGACATTTCCTACTACAGAATAGGAACGTTTATGGCGTACTTTTATAATTATAATGTATGACGAATGCCCCATAACTCTTTTTCACTAAATTACTTGCTTATAAGATTTTACATGCTATCATTTTTATCCGCATTTTCCCATAGAAGTTGGAAGTATAAAAGGTGAATTGATTTGCAGTACCAAAATAGTAATTGCAAGTGGTATAAGCGTCACAGTTAGGAGCATATGAATCACCGTTAGAAGACAAATCACAATAGATACAGGGTTTGTTCGGAAAGTAGTAGGACTGAATTGTTTTAAAACACTGTATTCACAATACTGACACATCGACTTAATAGTTTATAAAATATGCGCTTTCTGCATCAAAGCAGCGTTTCGAGTGACTCTGCCAATCACTGAAGGCTCCCTGGAACACAGAAACTGGAATGCTCTTCAGCTCCCTCGTTATGGTCTCTTGAATGATCTGAACCAGCCGTGCTGACGTACTTTCATGAACCTTTTCAGTCGGGGGAAGAAGATGAAGTCTGCAGGAGCGACATCTGGGCTGTAAGGTGGCTGTGGAAGCTGTTTGATGTCATGTTTGGTCAGGAAGTCCATAACAGTAAAGGCGGTGTGGCTTGGCTCATTGTCGTGATGAGGTCTCCATAATCCAGCGATTGCTGGACGGACGCGGGCGACTCGTTTTCTGAGTCTTTCAAGTACTTTCACGTAGAATGTACCATTCACAGTCTGAGCAGACAGTACAAACTCTCTGTGAACCACTCCTTCTCAGTTAAAAATGATGATCAACATCAACTGCATTTTTGACTTGCTCATGTGGGCTTTTTTCCGGGTAAGGTGAGGCGGGGGTATGCCATTTAGAGCTTTGGCACTTTACCCAGTTTCCAACCTGATCGCGTTGCCAACCTGATCAGAAGATATTATCGTACGTAGCAGTTAAAATTATCGTTTTTATCCTAAAATTATCGTACCTTTCGTTTCCAGTTTCAATATCAAGCTGCTATTATTATTATTATTATTATTATTATTATTATTATTATTATTATTATTATTATTGAGACGAAAGTAACACGAATATTTACAGCTAAAACTTTATTTAAGAAGCTGTATATGAAACAAGATTGAAGCTTAATTCTTTACCAGCCTATCGAAAAAAAATCTGACTGTCCTTCAACACCCCTTCTTGATCGGCTTCCTATATGCGTGGTCGTGGTTCACGGTTTGATTACAGGTGGAAATACGTGTCTTCAGTACAAATATTAGTAGTGGTTTGAAGCAATCTTACAGTATCTTCCATCTCATATAGTATCGGTGTTTAAAGTGTATGTTAATTGATTGATTGATTTTGAATTTAACGTCCCTTTCAGCAGCGAGGCTATATGAGACGTGGGCCTACTGATTAACGTGGAATCCGAACCACATGAGCTCCCGCCAGGAATCGAACCCAGGTCTCCCACTCTAAAGGCGCGTATGCTAACCGCTTAGCCACGGAGGAGCTCCAAGTGTATGTTAAACTGCAATGATACGATTAACCAATTACCTAGTAGTGATAAACATGTGTAAGTAGGTGAATTAGTTTTACGATTTTAAAGTACGATAAACGTAAAATGTAGCTAACAGTGTAACATAAAAGTTTTAAATTACTATCCGATTACCTTCAATTTGCCTGCGTCATTTACCTTGTATGTTAAGTAATTTTGTCACATACTTGTATATTTCAAATTTCATATACTTTTTTACGCAATAAATCAATTTCTTTCGAATTTCAAATACAGTACTTTCAGAATTAGCCTTGCTTCTTATCAGGAATTATTAAATTATCGTATATTTTCCTATTATCGTACACCAACTATCGTACATCGTACAGAGGTTGAAATTATCGTATGATTCGATAATTATCGTACATGTTGGCAACGCTGCTTGGAGACGACTGGCGACTGGTGCGCTGGTAGCTATGACCACCAACCACCCAACCAGCGCAGTTAACATTCCCCTCCTTCACCACATTTCGGATGGAAAAAAAATCAGTCCTACTATTTTTCGGATAAATCCTGTATAATCTGCTGAAGGGAAATCGACAGACAACATAATCGCGAATACACAAACACACACTTTGCTGGATTACGTGTTGTTTGACAAGACTTGCTGTTGTTTGCTACAGTATTCTTACTGATTTATTTTATATCATAATTGTAAAGATTTATACGAAATAATTGGCCAATGGCGTGATATTTTCTCAATCAATACTGAAATCGGAAGTGGTAGATTTCTACCACTTACGGTTTTAGTAGAGAGAGAGAGAGAGAGAGAGAGAGAGAGAAAGAGATTAAAGTGGAGATAGAATATATTCCTGGGACGCTTAACTGATTGGTAAAACCGCTTACCGTTTCTTTTACTCTATAGTGCAATCAATGTTGAAACCGAAGTGTTTGATTTGTGCTACTGCTGGTTTAATAGAGGGTTAAGAGAGAAGATAGTAACTATTCTTAAAAGGCTACCCTTTCTTGCATCTCTAATCATCCTGTTCTATATAGATCAATATTGAAACCGGAAGTTGTAGCTCATTTCTATTGCTTTCAGTTTTACTAGAGAGTTATGAATCGAAATGAAATGTGTTCTTGGGACGCTTAGATCGATTACAGGAAACAGTAATCTTCTCGTTATCTATTAAAGTTTTTGGTCTATAGTGATGAAACTAGAAATAATTGATTTCTACTACTTCCTGTATATAGATCACCTCTATCAACGAACTCGGTTACTTGCTTTTGAGCCAAAAGTGATGCTTATCCACCACAGAGTTCTTGCAGGGACGGATCCAGGACCGACTTCTTGGGGGGGGGGGGGAGCGGTGGATTGTGATACTGCTACTTTTAAGGGCTCCAAACTTTGGGATGGGTTTTATATATATATATATATATATATATATATATATATATATATATATATATATAAAATAAGTAAGTTTCGTCTTCTGGGGCAGCCGATTGCCCCGATCGCCCCCCCTGGATCCGCCCCTGAGTTCTTGAGACTTTGCCTCTTCCGGACGGACATAATGACAGTGTAGCTATATACCTAGGTAAAGGAGCTTTTGGTAAAAGAATTTTCTTAATGATATGATACAAATAAGATTCATCAAATGTTAATGAATATTACTGTTTCCATTTATAAAACACAAAAATCCTATCTGTAAAAAAAAACGCTATTAAATTATTTCTTGTGATAAACCAATCCAACAAGGATTATTTTAACCCATTTCCAACCAGCGATGGCCATTTTACAATCGTGGCTTACTTTGGCTTAGGTTCGTTATACTTAATGGGTCTCACGCTCACTAACCTCAATGACGCTCAAGTTTAGCTCAGGCTAGCAGTCATTCAAACTTGCTCTCAATTGTTCCGACTTTGAGCTTGATTGAGCCTCAGGTCCGGGCTCACGTCTTTCGATATCTATGTTTCCAGCTTGTCAATCTTTCTCCTTAGCCTATTCAAATAACTCAAAGTTTTGAAGCCAAGGATTGTCCATTAGACAAGACAAGATAGAGCTCTGTATGAAGTTACAAGACAGAGTTCTTTCAACAGAAATAGACACACTTTCCAAGACGAGACATCACTTTCCAACGCATTTTCGACACGAGACAGTCTTAACTCTTGTCTCGAGTTCCCACAAGGCTAAGTGGTTAGCGTACGGGCCTTAGCGTGGGAGACTCAAAAATTAAATATTTGAGTTTTACGTCCCACGATTATGCCGGCTCGGCAAAAGGAGACGGTGATTATGAGAAATGAGTGAAATGGTGGAATGAAGAAAGTAGGAAGAAACGGGAGAACCCCGAGAAAACCCCCCACACACGGTGTTTGTCTACCACAAAGTTTACTTGGCTTGAGCAGGAATTGAGCCAAGGACCCCACGCACCAGAGGTGAACGCTCTACCACTGAGCCATCGCGGCCCATGGGAGACTCAAGTTCGAACCCCAGTGGGGCTCATGTTGTTCGGATTGCACGTTAAGGTGTAGGTCCACGTCTGATATAGTCTCACTGCTGAAAGAGAGAGAGAAAACTGAAAATCAAATCAACTCTTGTCTTGTAGACATCCAGTTAATATTTCGCGTATATTTGATAGATTTTGCGTATGATGCATGTCTCGATATAGTTATTTTCATTATAGTGTTTGATATTATTAATCTGGTATATCCAAATGGTTAACGCGCATGAGTTTGGTTGCAGATATGCATGATACGGAATTAGGCTCCAGATGTTAATACCGAGTTTATGGAGTCAAGGCTCAGGTATACTCAATCTAGTTAAATACAAACTTATTATTTGCTGAGTAAAACAATATTTTTACTTTAAAAAACGAAATACTTGTGACAGTTTCACCAACTAAATTTTTGGCTTCATCAGACATGGTGATATACAGCAGTAATGTACAATCTTGTATACAAACAACTGCTGAGACGTATTGCTTCTCTTGTACAGAGGTAGTTAGTGAGTACTTCAAATTGTATGCCGTAGTCAAACTGCCTCTATAAAAATTGTTACGTGAGTACCTTAGGTTTCTGAAACCTGTATTTTTGGATTGCGCACGTATTAGTTCCTGAATGAAGTCTTGACCTAACTACAGTAGATCTCATAGTTTCGGAACTATGGACCTTTAAACTTCAGTTTTGCATGTTTTCGGTGGCCTGTAACTCCATAAGGAAGCATTTGTGCCCCCACGTTGGTTATACTTTTCGTCTTATCTTGGTGTGAGGAATCACCTTCCAAATGTAGTCGGTGTTGTTTTGAAACATCCTGTATACGTGTTACAATCTGGGATCACAGCCAAGTATCCCATCCACTGCAATTATGACGCGGTGCTTCAAGTAATCGTTAATATATTTTCTTTCCTGAAATGAATAGAAATGGCATGTGACTATTTCATTTTAATAAAAAGAACCCCTTCCCTTCTTTGCCTTCCCTGAATAAGCATATAGCCTACCCACTTACATCTTCGAAAGTGAGGTATCGTCATAAATGTATATTAACCTTTCCTCATAAAGAGATTGTTGCAGTTTTGAGAATTTTAAAAAAGAACTGCAGTACTTCCCTCGTCGATATTATTTCAGAAACCTAATGGGAGGGTTTATATTATTAAGAGTTTAAACTTGGAACAAATATTAGTGAAACAGGGGAGATGATGATAGGGGTAAATAAGTAGATAGTACATAATGACAACATAACGAGTTTAAGGACAGCAATGATTTCATGACTCATCACGTGCAAGACATTTACAAGCCATAGATAATGAGACAATCAAGACGGTTATTGATACTGACAATGTCCAAATCTGAGAGGTATTGGTAAAAACAATCAGTAGCAGAGTAGACACTGGCGTAAATAGAAAGGAGCCAGAGAGTGGCTATGCCCCTCTAGATTACCATTGACCTCCTAGGACCTAGAATACCATTGGAACACAGGTCAAAACTGTGGTGTTAAGAATATTTTGAAAAGCAACAGCATGGAGATCAGTTGGGAAACTTTAAAACGGAGGTCAAGAAGGAATGCACCCTAGCTACCAGATTTTCAACTAAAAGCCGGGAGATCCTAAGAAAATCTACAATACAGCCATATTATATACTTTTTTTTTTGCCGAAATATCAGAATTAATTAGTTCTACACTCATTGAAAGTGATTGTCAGCAATTAGATTATTCCTATTAATTGAGTATCGATGATTAATAAATATTTTCAAAAATTTTTGCGAATGTTGTTTTGCAGAAAATCTGGGATATTTGGAGTTTTTATTTATTTATTTATTTATTTATTTATTTATTTTTTAGGTGACAGATGATATAAATCCGAGACGTCTGAGAGTCTAATCAAGACACAAAAAGCATCGCGACCCATGGAGTAATTCCTGCGTAAAAACTGGATAAATTATTTCTTCTCTTTCCCTGTACCCTTCATATTAAATATGTGCAAGTATGTAACCATAAACATATCAGAAAAATCTCATATAAGTCTTTAACGCCAGTGGTTTAACAAAAATATAATAATAATAATAATAATAATAATAATAATAATAATAATAATAATAATAAAACTGATATTTGCTCTCTCTCTCCAACTTTGGAGGTAAACTTCCAAGTATTCAAGGTTGCAGAAGTCTAACAAGTGTTAAACTATCACGATAAAAAAAATCCGATTACGAGGTAGTTTTCTTGTTTGATGCAGTTTTTTTGAAATTTTACTATCAAAAGTTTTATTTTTATACACAATAGGCCTAATTGTTGAACAATGAAACAAACAGTATAACAAAAGATACTGAAAAATAACGTTCTTATTTATCAAATCAATGTCTTTCTCCTATTTCGTAACATGAGATAAATCTAGAAGAAAAAAATTCCGCGCAGTATAAACGACGACAACCCTCAGGGAACACCAAAACTCAGAAACTCGTGTTTTCCATCTAAGAGATCTTGTAAACTCCTTGAACGTGTTAAGAGCAAGCAGGAACACTCTCAACGAGCACCGTCTAGGTTACGATAGATAAAAACTTTTCTCTATTTTCTGCCTAGGGAGAGCTCAACTCCATCGTCAACTTTTAGAGAAAAATGAGATTTGGGTCAGTAGGAAACAGCGCTTAAATCTGTTGCATTGATCTTCCATCACCAGGAAGAGAGAGAAAGAAAACGATTCCTCCTTTCAGACAACTCTAAAACGTGAAAAGGGAAGAACAGCATCCAATCATCTTTGCGTTGAAAAAGAAGACGACACAGCACTTTAGGACATTTTCATTCCTGCGTTTACTCAGAAAATTCTTTTATTTTTTTCTTTCTTTTTTCTAATGCGTTTGTGAAAGCACGAAAATTAGAATTGATCGGCTCCTTAAGTCTTTTAAAGAGAAGTCTGTACAGTTCAATCAACGGAAAGACAAGTTGAAAGTGTTAAAAAATTGCACTTCATACTGTAACTCGGAATAGCAAAATGGTGTTAACATTATGTTGTTTAGCAACGCACGTATCAATTACCTACTTTCATATGTTAAGAAAAAAAGTAGGTTTAATGTTGTACGCTTTTTCTGTGAAAAGTACAGAAAATTTCGAACCTACGGGAATATGAAATTTGGTATGAACAGGGGCGTCATTTAGGGGGGGCAGGAGGGGGCAATTGCCCCCAAGAGTTAAAGGAATACACATACTTTAATCGGTTGTCTACTAATATACTAGTACAAAATGCGAAAGTCTTACGTTAGTGGTGCTCTTCCCTTCCCCTCCAAGCGAAGTCCGAAATGACGCCCCTGGGTATGAAGCCGATGCAGTAACAATTTTCCTACGGTGTTGCACAAAAACACTTAGCTAGATGAAAACCTTTCATGTAAGAGTAGTCCAGATACTAAGTCTCCGACTATTTGTAGCGTTTGCAAAGCGTATTTATTGCTCATGCGTACGCTTGGAATACGCTGATCATGTACTTTAATGGCTAATCACAAACGCGAAAGCAATAAAAACGCGGAGAAATCATCAGCTCGAGCGTATTTGGTGCATTTCGGAACAATAGACCGCCTGCTGTTTAAAAGATGTCAAAAAGGAAGGAAAAAAGGAAAGCCGTGTTGCCAGGCAAGGGGATTTTAGCAAGAAAAGCTGCTTTGAAGATGCTTTGTGCAGAGTACTGGAACTCTGCTATTATAGACCTGGACTTGGCAAAAAGGACCTGGAAACCCAGACTGGCTCACAGTCTGTATTATAACTCTGGCAAAAATAAAGTTACCAAATAGCCACCTTGATCTCTTTCGCTCTAGGGGGTAACGCTTCGAAAACGCATTCTGAAATAGCCACAGACTAAGTTTCAAATAGCCACAGTATGAAGAGATGCTCATTAGCAGGGCCGGATTTCCCAATAGGCCCGGTAGGCCCGGGCCTATGGGCGCAAGCTCCTAGGGGGCGCACGGCAGAGAGAAAAAAAATAAATATCTAGAAATAAAAATAAATAGCCATAACTTAACATATTTTTTTTTGAATCGATTAAAAAAATCAGGCTAATAAAACATTTTGATTGTGAAGTTCATTGGAACAAATAGTATTTACTATTTGTACATACAAAATATCTAGTTTTACTTTAAAACAGTTTTTGTGTCACGTTATCAAAATACTTCATATAAGCTATGTTAATGAGATTAAAACTATTTTATAATGTATTACACAGTTTTTTTTATTTAATTGCCCAAATTGCTAAATTGAACAAAACCAAAGTTATTCACCAATCTTTTGTTAATACATTAACGGTATTTTGTTAAGCCCAGAACCAAGTAAATTCCTCAGAAAACTTGCAATGATAAAATTGCATCGTGGAGTGGTGTTTAACCAATTAACATATAGGCCTGATATAATTTTTTAATAAAAGTTTTTAGGAAAGTAACTTTAACCAGACTAGGGGGCGGAAAAAAATATTGGGCCTAGGGGCGCCAAAATGCTAAATCCGGCCCTGCTCATTAGTTGAGCTACTCCTCCTTTAGCCTAACTGCGGGACGAAAAACTGAAAGATTTAATTCAGAAACAGGTCAAACAGACCTTTCTGGATTAGGAAAATGTCTCAAAACGTTCCTCAAGTTGAGGCAGAGGTTTTAATGTTGATTCTGTAGCGTAGGAAGAAGAAAAATAGCAGATGTTATTTTGTAATTATTTAACTCTTAAGTACTCGCGCGGGGTATTCACAGACCACCAAACTGGTAAAGTGTATTCCATCTATACATGTGCAGTTTATATATAAAGGATGCCACTTTCTAGGTATGGGGGCTAGTGCCATAAATAAGTCATCGTCCGCGGAAACTTGTGGAAAACACCCCTGATAACTAAATGGCCAACCAGAACCTTCATTTCCAGCATTTGACAACCGGTCGTCAACTTAACGTGGAGTACTTAGTTGCCACAGTTCCAACCGCTGTCCTTTCAGTCAGTGATTAGAAGATTGTTGTCCAACATATATAATTTTCTTGTGTATATATTATATTCCATTGTAGCAAGATGTGGAGGCCCTGGGAACAAAGTTAAGCGAATGAACTTATAAATAACATGCGGCAAGGTGATCAGATTAACAACCAAGACAATAGTTTTATTAATGTAAGTAATAACGCGAGTGATAGTAAGCGTGAAATGGAATGTGTTGCTGGACCGAGTGGAGTAAGTAGTGAAAAATTATCTACATCAGAAGGAGAAAAGAAGTTCACTGGAGTACTTAGTAAACAAAGCCAGAAACTTGTTTTGAGTGCATATGACTACCTAGTGAAAAACAAATTTGGGAGGGGACCGTGCAGTGAAACTGGGAAGATTTTAGGAATTCACAGGAATACCATGAGAAAAATAGTAGATAGGGGAACCCCAAAGACACCAAAGAAATGTGGAAATAAAATGACACGCTTCTCAAAAATTGATAATTTTACGTGCGGTTTAGTCCTCCGAGAAATTTAGAAGTTCTATAGTAAGGGCAGGGCACCTACTTTAGACGAAACTGTGAGTCACCTTCGTGAAATATGTGACTTTCCTTATGGATGCCCCGCATTGCATCGACTTTTGAAACATTTAGGTTTCAAATAGGAAACGCTTAATAAGAGGAGGGTGATAATGGAATCGAGTAGAATCGTTGCTTGGCGATACACATATCTGAGCAAGTTAAGAGAGTTCCGCAGTGAAGGTAGAAAAATAATATTTAGATTAGACTTCGTACGATACCCACGATGTTTCAAGAAAGGGTTGGGATGATGGTTTGTGCGCTTGGACCCTGGGCAAAAGAATAATGGTCTAGCATGCTGGCAGTGATGACGGGTGGGTAAAAAAACTGTCTGTTTTTGTCAGCGAAAAATATTGGTGATGCAATGGCTGACAGTCACGACGATATGAATTCTGCGGCATTCGAGAAATGGTTCTCTGAGACCCTTATGGCTAATTTGCCAACAAATGAAAAGTGTGTGATTGGTTTAGATAATGCTGTATATCATTCACGCCTAAAACTGAAGACGCCGACCAATCAATGAATGTAAAAGACATTGTTCATTACATGCATGTCAACAATATCCCAGTACCCGACCCTCTCCCGATAAAGGCGGTCCTCTTGGATAAAATTAAACAGGCAAAAATAGGTAAAGCCTATGTGATTGATAATATCGCGCGCGACTATAGTCATTACGTTTTAAGACTTATGATTGCTGTCTTAACCCAATCGAAATTATTTGGTCAAAGCTCAAGTGAGACGTTACGAAGAAAAATGAAACACCATTAAATGCAAGTGTTAAGAGAGTGTGTTGACTTGATAAGCCCAAATGTGTGGAAGAAGTGTATTGACCACGTAAAGAAAATCGAAAATAGCTATCTTACACATGAGCAGCAGTCCAACGACAGTACATTTATTATTCAAATGGACTCTTCCGACAATGACGTAGAAACTGAAGAAGAGGACAGAACATAATCTCTAGTCAGGTAAGTTAGTTCAACTTTGATTAAATTCAAATTTACTTTGAAAGTATCAAATATCTGAAGTCACTATGTTATTCTTCTTCTTCTTCTTCTTCTTCTTCTTATTATTATTATTATTATTATTATTATTATTATTGAAAGTCGTGTATGAATAATAAAATTTCACACTTCTTTATAATATACATTGAAACTTGTTATTTATATTAATTATTCTATATCTACAAAATTGGCGAAAATGAGTAATAGCTAATAGCCACTAATACAGCAGATGCTCAAGTCTCTCTTTTCAGGAACCAATGATGATGACCGAACGAGCCTATGGATCAAGAAGAAGCAATTGCATGCCTTAAAAAAAGATTTTCACTAACAAAACACTTTCCTATTACAGACAACACAGATTTGCATAATGACAGATTAGCTGTTAGGTTTTGAAGATAAACAGTTTTATTAACTTAATATTACGGGCTCATTTACATGAATTTTTACCAGCCCTTCCCGTGTAGTTTTGCCATGTAAATAATCTAAGCATGTAGCATGACCGATTAAGGGATATTTTCCTGGTAGCCCAGGTTTTTGCACCTCTTATCAAAGCGTACAAAGTTAAAAACTCTTCTCGCGCTTTCCTATCCTCTTGTTTACCCTTCTTCTATCTATACATTTTCAGATTTGCGAGTGATGTCTTTCGATAAAGATGGACGCCGCGACATAGGCCTACACACTCCCCACCGACAAATACTATAGACTACTGACAGCACGTAGGAGAAGCATGTAGAGCGATAGTTGATGCTTCACTCTCTCAATTGCGCGGGCTTTCCCAAGGGGCGCTAGTAGTTCTAAAATTTTTTTTCTGTTTCTGTTACCCTTGTTCTTTAATAGAAGGGGACACGTTGATGGCTCAGTAGTTAGCCTTCCCCCCTGGTGTGGCTAGTGCGAGCGCTTTTGGTATACATACGTGTGATAAATCAGTTAACTTTAAAATATAAAAAAAGTGATAGAGCGCTCATTTTGGGTTCCGGGTATCCTTGGTTCAATCCCAAACCATGCTATTTTGTGGTGAACGAAAATCGTGCTCGTGGGTTTTCTCGGAATTCTCCCATTTTCTTATCCTACCTATTGAAATAAAATTTTCAGTTTAACATTCCACATTATTCAAACGAAACCTAATGAAGACAGATGGCGAAAGTGAACGATGATGAAAGAGGTGGTGAGACGAGATCCCTGTACAACCAGGAGTGATTATTAGAAATTAATCACTGCTGATACTCATGTAAGCAGACAAATCTGTTCTTCACAAGTTATTCGCATCATATATTAAATAAAAATTACAGATTTCCATTATTTTCCTTTTTGAAAGAAATGCCTGTTCCCAAGATTAGTTTCCTTGTTCATTGCCTGACATCTTTTTCTCATTAGCCATACATAGTATTGAGAGTGAGTGAGAGACAGACACAGTGGATGTTGAGACATTGCAACCCCGCACATGCGGTCAATGGGTTGGAGAGAGGATGGGATAGTGCTGTAAAATCCAGTAGGGTAACTTCAAACAATTTGCCGAACTGCACATGTAAAGAGAAAAATGAAAAAATGAAATTTTGAGTTTTACGTCCTATGGTTATGCCGGTTAGGCTAAAGGAGACGGTGATAATGAGTAATGAATGAAATGGTGGAATGAAGAAAGTGGGAGGAAACGGGAGAACCCCGAGAAAACCCACGCACACGGTGTTTGTCCACCACAAAGTTCACTTGGCGGGAGCAGGGTTTGAACCCGAGACCCCTAGCACCAGAGGTGAACGCTCTACCACTGAGCCACCGCGGACATGTAAAGAGAAAATACACTTTACGTACTTATTACACTACATTTTTGCTGTCATTTCAAATATGCTCACTAGATGACACTACCTCCGTGGGTTCATTTCCGTGGTGCCTGAAAGAGATTATGTTACATCCACTCAATGTGGGAACAAAGAGTAAGAGCAGACTAAAAATAGATGTAGATCCTATTTAAAGACGTTATGTAATTTAACGGTAGTCAACTAAATACTTTACTTTTCTAAAGCAACCATAGAAATATTGTTTAAAAAGTTTTATTTTATTGGAGCTCTAACCAGGTAGCTAGCACACTCTACCTCCTGACGCCTTAGACCAGGAACTCCTCATAGACTATCAAGTTCATGACCATCTTCCACTCATATTTCCATCATTTGCACGCTGAATCCATCTGCTACTAACAGAACTTCCATTGTCTACTTTGAAGCCTAGAGCACCCCCTAGGCAAGAAGATGATTTCATCTGTCGAACTAACACTTTTAGTGTTGTGATGTGATAGCACAGCAGGTAGCTAGCCATATAATACTGAGATAGGATAGTGATTTACGCGAGACGCGTGTTGTTAACGCTCCCGTAAACGTTCTTAAATTCAGTGGAAATAAACTCTTATTTTCCCCAAAAACTTTATTATCGTTCATCGGAACCTCTAGCGCGAGTATTGTGGAAGTTTCAGTGCAGTGCTAGTGTTATAAGTGGCTAAAGTGGCATGCAGCGTGATAGTAGCTAGTTGTAGCTTGCTGTAGTTAGCACAAAGAAGCACGCCACACAGCCGCCATTTCGATAGAGAAACTCAGTTTTGTTCAGGAAGTTGTGAGTACCCGAGACTGAGTGAACGACAAGCTCGACTCTGATTGGTCGGAGTACCACAACTTCGCTGGCCAATCACAGTCCCCCATTGCCCGCTCATAGTGTATATAAGTGAAGCCAGAGCCCAAGCATGAAGATTTCGGTGTCCACTGCGTGATTGACAATGGGGAGGAGCTGACGTACTCTGATGAAGAACAAGAAGAAAGTGTCCCTTTTCAGAGCCACGGAAAAACACACACAGGAGGAAACCTCACAGGTGAAAAGCCAACCACCACACAAAGAGAAAGACAAAACACAGGTGAAAAACCAACAAGAGGATCAACAACGACAGAAGAAGGAAGATTTCTATGCTAGCCCGGCTTTTAAAGAGAAACTTGAAGCCTTCAACAGAAAGTTTCCCCCAAAAGCAACACGGGCAGAAAACTCCACTCCTACCGAGAGCAGAAACAGCGTAAGCGGCCCTTCTCAGAGCCACAATGAAGAAGATGAAGAAACTGAGGGCTTCATAGAAGTCAAATCCCGAAGAAGAAAGACTACACAGCCAGAAATGCAGGAGAACCGGCCCTTTCCAGGCCCAGAAGAAAAAAGAAGCAAAGGTCCAAATCACAAACAGAGGCAGAAAACCCAAACGTTTACTTATGTTGTGAAAGGGATACCACCAGAAACAGACTTAGAATCTATTAAACAGGAATTACGCAAGCAGAGCATTGAATTCTCAAATATCATAAGAATACAATCAGCAGATGGGCCACTCCCGCTGCTACGGGTCTTCACAGCTAATCCAGAGCAGGTGTATTTTCTCATAATGGATGGAATACACATCAAGGGAAAGCACCACAAAATAGAGGAATCCAAAGTACAGGCAAGACCAGACCCATGCTGGAACTGTTACCAGTATGGGCACCGTAGGCAGCAGTGCAACCAGGAAAGAGTTTGCTTTCGTTGTGGGAAAGCTCATAGGAATACCTGTAACAGACCTATATCAAACATGTTCTGCGCAACTTGTGCTACGGACGGACATCGGACCGGAAGTGGCAGCTGTCCCAAACGGCCACGTCATCCAGAGCCTTCACAGAAAACAAGAACGATCTTCACCAAGAAGCATCCCAAAGAAAACAAACAAGAGGATCATCAAAATGTGACGCATAGACCACAAGAAAAACAGAAGACAAGACAAGAACCCAAAGAACCACAACAGCAGATACCAGTACCAGATCACATTAAACAATATGTTAATGAAGCCGTCAAAGAAGCCACTAATAAGATCATAGTGTGGGTGTCCAGCCTACTAACCAGTGCTACAAACCAAGAAACCAGTAGACAACTAACCAGAGATATCAAAATTGCCTCACTGAAAATCCTGAATGCACATCTACAGCCAATAACCAGTTCAGATGGATACATATACATCCCAGATCCAGAGTACATCGATCCAAAACAAAGGAGAGGGAGGAAGAAACCGACCATGACAAAACAAAGCCAAGCAGCAACGGGATGAAGGGGAAGAAGAAGAAGCCCAAACTGCATGCTAAAAAAATAACATAATGTCCCACTAACCAAAATAGCCCACCAAACTACAGACAATTAACAAGTTAGATTAAATCACACCCAGCTTTCAAAGTTGAAAATTACAGACAGTAAAATATGCTTTTACATGGTTTTTCCCACCCCTTCTTTGTGGTTTACCATGTAAATAACTTGAGCATGTGCATGACCGATAAAGGGGGTTTTCCTGGACTCCATGTGTTTCCGGGGTTTTTCCTCCTACTACCCAAGCCAATGGTGAGGTGAAAAATTCTTCACGCGCTTTCCTATCTTCTTTTTTACCCTTCTTTCTTTCTCTAATACACACTGTCCGGTAAATGTCTTAGGATAAAAACCGCGGCGCGACACCACAGACGACATGCTGCTTTAGATCTCTAACTGCATGTAGGAGGTGCACGTAGATATAGGTTGGTGCATCACTCAAGGGGGCGAGCTTTCTTGCTAAGGGGCCCTCTTTATTCTCTAATTTATTTCCGTATTTCCGTGAACTGTCGCAGTACGCTGCATACAGGACCACAGAATAAGTGTTCCAGTCAAAAGAAAAACTAGCTCCCTGACTAATAAACTCTTTCCCCCCAGTGAACTTTCAGAGCCAGCTTCAGTTAAATCCCAACAAACGCTAGATGACCAGCCACGTTCAGAGCAACGCCTCTGGCGCATCAAACTCAAGTGGAACCCCGCCCCCTCAAGCAGTGTGCCCGTAAGGAAGCCCCCCACACCCACGATGAGCTTAGCGGACCAGCTAAAAGCGCTACACTTCAGCAACTTAGGTGCAGTACAACGGCGCAGAACCGCCAACCCCCGCAAGCAAAGAACCACACCCAGCACACAGGACTCTCCACAAGATCATAGTATCCAACCAAGCCCCTGTGACGAGACATCAGCGCACCAGCCACTACCAACCGAAGACAACTTAGTCGACATGTCAGACCTAGCGTCCGACACTGACCCAGAGACACCAGAAGATCACAGCTCGGACGGGGAATTCCAGAAGCCAAAGAAGAGGGCACGCCGTGCTCGGGAGACCAAAGGAGTTAACTCCCACATTGAGTTTCGCAACAAATTTGCATCTCTAGAAAGCATTGATACCAGTGATGAACACGGATCCTCACGCAAGGAGCCAAACCCCCCTCCCCCCAAGAAGATGCAGACCAACGCTACCCAGCGAAGCACGTCCCACCTCTGTACATCTACGGAATCGTGAGAAGAATGACGTTCATCAAGACCATCTCAGCAACGTGCTCCATACCGCCAAAAGTCATCAACACCAGCCAGTGTGTTAAAATTCACTGCCGGAGCATGGCAGACTTCAGGAAAATCGAAGCGTACTGCACACAACAGCAGTGTGAATTCGCAACCGAACTCCCAAAGCCTTCCAGACCCATGAAGGTGGTCATACGAAAGCTACCAATGGATACTGACACCTAGGACATCATGAATGGCCTAAAAGCTCTGCAATACCCAGTCACTTCCGTCACGCAAATGAGGGGCAGGGCTGGACCCGATGGAAATCGCCCACTGTTCCCCCTATTCCTGGTTGCAATGGACAAACACCCAGAGAACAAAGACATTTATGAGATGAAGTACCTGCTTAACTGTAGAGTGGAAGTCGAAAACTACAGAGGGCAGGAAATTCTACAGTGCTTCCGCTGCCAGAGAGTAGGACACTCACAGCGAACATGCCGAGCAGCACCACGCTGTGTGAAGTGTGAGAACTCCCACCTCACATCAGAATGCCCGAAGACAAACAGAGATGAACCGGCGAAGTGCGTCAACTGCAAAGGAGACCACCCAGCCAATTACAAAGGATGCCCCATCCTGAAAGCCGCCAAAAACAAGAGGACGCAACAAGACACGCAAAACGACAAGCCCAACAAAACTCCAAGCAACGCCGACAAGAAGCCAACTAACAAGAAAAACAACAGCCCAGCAGAGCCACCAGCCAAGCAGACGCAGCACGACCGACAACAGGATACCACCACCAAGCAGCCCACCAGCCGCTCTAGACGCCCCGAAGCAAATCCAGAAGACACCGCCACTGACAGCCCAGCATCCGTTGTAGCCACCATAAAGGACATCATGGACCTCCTCCAAGGGCTCAACATAAAGAAGTTCTTGGACACAGTGAAGACAGGCCTACGAAAGATGCAAGATGCCAGAGACTCAGCGTCCAAGTTCACCATCATGTTCGAGATAGTCGCCTCACTCCTTGATGATGGCAGCCAATAAGAGGCAGAAAGTAGCACGCGACCTCAGGGTCATACATTGGAATGCGGATGGGATTCGCAAGCAAAAACCAAACCTCGAGGACTTCCTACAGCGTGAGCGTGTGGACATCGCATTGCTCACAGAAACCCACCTTAAACCCAACATACCATTCAAAATACGTAATTACACCTTCCATAGAACCGACCGCCAGGGACCAAAAGGCGGTACAGGTATACTCATCAAAACGTCGATTCCCCACGAGCCCCTTCCTCTCCCAACCCTTCACTCCCTCGAGGGCACTGGAATTATCCTGCACTCTCCGGACGGACCAGTCTACGTCATTGCTGCTTACAGACCACCGTTAGCAAGACTGGAACCACAAGACCTGCGGAACCTGAGGAGACTTGGCCATCGGGTACTCATAGGGGGCGACCTTAACTGCAAGCACCCCCTGTGGAACTCCAAAGTTTTCAACGCAAACGGCAACATACTCTTCCAAGCACTTAATCGGGTAGACCTAACACCAGCAGCACCTGTTGAGCCCACGCACTACCCCAAGAACGGAGGTGAACCTGATGTCCTAGACATGATCCTGACGTCTAACCTGGCACTCCTGGATGGACCCCACTCCATAATCGCCCTGGCTTCGGACCACGTACCAGTGTTGCAGACCATCTCAGTCAACCACCAACTCTCCACCCGAAGGCTTCCAACCATCACCACCACAGACTGGGACAACTACCGCCAGCTTCTTGCAGAACTTGTGGACACAAGGACCCCAGTCAATACACCAGAGGAAGTCGAAGAAGCAGTAATCAACCTCGCGGCATCCATAAGATCAGCATACAGGCTGGCATCTACATCAACCACCACCGAGCCCGAAAACAACAACCGCCCCGAGGAACTACGTACCGCTGCGCTCATTCAACTCAAACGATGGGCAAGAAAGCAGTGGCAACGCACCAGGGACCATCGATACAAATCGCTATGGAACAGCCTTACCACCAGGGTGCGGAAACGGTTGCAAAGGCTGAAGATCCAAAAATGGGAAAACAAACTCCAAGCCATGGAGACACCCAAGCAAGAGTTCTGGCGACTGGCGAAAACCATCTCACGACCGACCAGCGGCTCCAGATCCTACCCCCTGCAAGGACCGCAAGGATTACTGCACGACCCAGAGGAACAGGCGGAGCTCTTTGCAAACACACTCGAAGAGGTACTGCAGCAGAACGACACCCAGCCAGACGCCCGCATACTCCTCGGCGTCCACCACAGCATGGAGCATACACAACTAGAAGACCCACTACCGCCGAATGCACTCACAACGCCACGAGAAATCAGGACAGTTCTCAGGAAGATCCATCCCGGCAAGGCCCCTGGAATTGACCGAATACCTCCGTCAGCGCTGAGAGAAGCCCCAAGAAAAGCAATAGTACTGCTGTGTCGCATCTACAACAGTATACTGCGTACAGGACACTTCCCAACGACCTGGAAGGAAGCCAACATAGTGATGATCCCGAAACCGGGCACAGTACGGACCAACCCTACGAACTATCGGCCGATCAGCCTCCTATCGCACGTCAGCAAAGTATTCGAAAGAATACTCCAGAGGAGGTTGCAACAGCACATATCGGATCATCAACTACTCCCGGACCACCAGTTCGGATTCCGACCAGGACACAGTACCGAACATCAACTGGTCAGAGTAGCGGAAGTAATCACAGCACGGTTCAACGAGGGCGGCCACACCTTGGGACTATTTCTCGACATCGAAAAAGCGTTCGGTAAGGTGTGGCACGCAGGGCTCATCCACAAGCTGATCCAGCAGGAATTCCCGCACTATCAAATCCGAACAATCAGATCCTACCTGGCAGACAGAACATTCCGAGTAACATTCAACGGTAACACAACAGAACCAAGGACTGCAAGGGCAGGAGTACCTCAAGGATCCTGCATATCTCCTCTCCTGTACGCAGTATACACAGCCGATATTCCCACATCACCAAACACAACGATCGCCACATTTGCCGACGACACTGCAGTATTCGCCAGTCACTCCAATCTCAGGTACGCAACGCTGTATCTCCAGCGACACATCGACCACCTGGAAACCTGGACACGGAACTGGCGAATCAGGACCAACGCGAGAAAAACAGCTGTGGTGGACTTCACCCGTAACAGGAAGCGAAGAGAAGTAAATCTCACGATGGGAGGGACGGCACTCACAGTGACAGATACGGCGAAATATCTGGGAATCCACTTGGATAGACGCCTAACATTTGCCACTCACCTGCAGAACACCACCAAGAAGGCACTACAGCGCTTCATGGCTCTACTTCCAATGCTACTCGCAGCGTCCCTGTCTCAAAACATCAAGCGGCACATCTACAAGATGTCCATTAGACCGATACTACTATACGGGCACAATGCCTGGCAGCATACGTATAGAACACATCTACGTCCACTGCAGGTGTTGCAAAACAAGGTGATTAGGACCATAACCGGCCACTCCAGGGACACGCGAGTAGCACAACTGCACGAAGACCTGGACCTCTCGTTGCTTGAGGAAGTTAGACGCCATCAATCCACCAAATTCTGGAGAAAGAAAGAACTCTCAACCAACCCCACAATAAGAGCAATAGGAAATGCAAACCCACGAAGAAGACTTTACCGAATGCCACGACCCCCGTGATAGAATCGTAAACCAACAAACCAGCCACAGGGAAAAACACAGGAGGGCGCGACAGTAGCGACTCCACCACCACATATACGTCAGAAAACAAAGCCAAGGAAGACACAAAAGAAATGGAAGGCAGGGGCAATAGCCCGACACTTCAACAAATCAACACCCGCGAAGACAAGACTGAGACTGAGACTGAGGTAGCTAGCCCTTCGCAAAAAAAAGGGGGGGTATCCGTAGCTGGCGGAGGAAAATAAGCGAGTCCTTGGATTTCTATCCGCATTGGTTCAATCGTAATCGCGATCTTCTCATATACGGTTGGATTACTTACCTCTTTCAGGGTAAGGAAACAACCGTCAAATTGATTATAAGCCTCCACGGAGGTAAACAGACGTGATTGATCCTAAATTGACGACCTTGCAATTTCTTAGGCTTTTCGAGTTATTTGATTCTCTCCTCTTCGGAGGCAGAGCTTCTGAAAATCAGTTGACGACCTCGGCATCTCTACCGGCTAACGAATCCTTCCAATCATGGCAACGGGACTCCATCCAGAGTTACCTGCTCAAGTTCTTGATCCACCCGCTAGTGAAAAACGCAAAGCTCGCAGAAGAAATTCTACTACATTAATTCTTTATGCAATACCGGATCGTGTTCGATACGCTCGCGTTCTCGATCACCACTTGTGTCCGATAATTTTGTGCAACCAGGTACACCTCCATCAAAACGCCATCACACCAATCAAGACGCCAAAGACATCACTATCGATAACGATCAGGACTTCCCAACACTTGAGTAGACTCTGAAACCAAAGTGGTATCCCTTCAAACTAACAAACTACAATACTAAATTCGAAAATCCAAAACTTCTACTCCAGCAGATCACTAAATACCTTCGAAGGGAAGCTGTATCGGAAATTATCAAAACCCGGAATGACATTATTATTCGATCCACTGATCCTCGATTTGCAACTATCATTCGAAATAAATTCTCTTACGAGATTTTTGGTAAGCAAGCCAAACTTGAAACGCTCCAACCACCAACCGCTAAACAACCTCCGCCGCCTAGGAAAGCACCCTTCTTGTCTGTCGTTATCCGTGGCGTCGACCCTATCATCCAAGATGGCGAATTAGAGGAAGAACTAAAGCTAGAGGGCATTGACATCCATAAATGCATGCGTATTCGCAATAACCAAGGCCCGACCTACATGGTGAGAGTGCTAACCAATTCGCAAGATGCAATTGACACTCTACTTTCCAATGGCGCATACATCTTTAAGAAACGCCACCGTGTAGAACCTTCTCGAACTGCACAACCCTTACCGATTCGGTGTGAGAGGTGTCAAAAATATAACGACCATACTACAGCTAATTGTAAGAGCGCCTCGAAATGTGGTTATTGCTCCGGCCCCATGCTACTAATCAATGTACGAATTTGAAAACGCCACCTGTTTGTTCTGCCTGTCCCGAGAGTCATCCTACCTACAGTTTTAAATGTAAATCACGACCAGCACCTGACACCACAAAACCAAGGCTAGTCGTTCCAGTTCGGCTTCATACAACACAGCAAATTCAAATGCATCCTACACAAACGGAACAAACTGTAACTGTGGCTCAGCTACTCTCTTTCATAACCATCGCTTTTCAAAATATACATCCGTTCGATAGACCACATGTTCTTCAACAAATCCAATATGCTGCCCAAAATGTTTTTCATATTAACCTAACTGCTACTTATTCAGGACAATCTATTTCCATGCTGCACCACTCGAAACAGCAGTCTAAGCATAACGTGATTATGGAACTTGTACATATATTTCTTAATATCCGATCGCTACTAACGCACAAACTTTTATTTGAGCATCTTCTTCTTGAAGAAAAAGCTAACGCATTTCTATTGAATGAAACCTATCTTACATCCAAGCAAAGCTGTAAAATACCACATTATCAACTTCTACGTCATGAAAACACTGTTCCAGCACAACGTGCAAATGGCGGCGTCGCTATTGGCTATCCTGTTTCTCTTGCCATCCGACAACATTTCGTTTCATTTCATCTTCCGGAATATCTTATAGTTACGACCTATTTTCGCCAACTGTATGTCACTCTTGCAACCATCTATATACGCCCAGGTCACCATATTCCCTTTAACTTCTTCCAACACATCTCCAATAGCTTTCGTAATTATATCATTATGGCAGATATTAACATCCACAGTAGAACTGCGAGAGAGAAACAACGGTTCATTAACTTCATTGAAACAAACACGACAGGCATCATTCAACAACTTCCATCGCATACACGACCCATCTCACAAACTACCCCAGATATTGTGATTACCTCTGCCTCCCTTCATAATCGCTGTAATGTTACAGTTCTGGGGAATCTGGGAAGTGATCATTTACCAATTAAGTTAACAATCACGTGCCCGAAATCTGCTCAAATCCGATCCAATTCTACTGCTCGACGCATTCTTCGTTTCGATAAAGCGAACTGGGTCGCCTATAGAAATGACGTAACTACTGCGTTGGCAGAAACTCCTAGTCCTGAAACCGAAGAGGCACTGTACGATACACTAAATGCTATCAACACGGTAATTAAAAACGCCGGGGAGAAACACATCCATACTACCAAGGCTAACTTTCCATGCCGTCCTCCGTTACCTCCGCAATACTTACCTCTCATTCGACGTTCGAGAGATCTTTATAAAGAAGATATACATACCAGAAACGAAGTAGCTCTTCGGCATCATCGGCAGATGCATCACACAGTCTCTAATTACCTTAAAGCATATAAACTCCGAAACTGGGTAAAAGCCTGTAACTCACTTGCTGAAACAGCTCATCCTACACAATACTGGAAGCGGTTCCATCAGCTTACCGGGAAAACCACCCGTACTTCATACCCGTTAATAGATAACGACACTCCACTACAAAATGACAAGGATAAAGCCGATGCATTTGCAGCGTACCTCCAGGGAATCTTCACTCCGCTTCCGCCTGCTTTTTCTCAGCGTCACCATCCGGTTGAGAGACTTAATTTCGACACCTTCCGTCTCCAACCTGACATCCATCATACTATCTCTCACAATACTAAACTTACTAAACCGATTACAGTAACTGATATCACTCGCACTGTCCAGAACAAGAAAAATACAGCACCTGGTTTTGATGAGATTACTTATCGACATATTAAAGAAGCGCCCTATCAGTTGTTTTACCTTCTTGCTATCCTTTATACGTTCATCCTTCGTACAGGATTTATTCCTTGTGGGTGGAACACCTCAAAAACTCTCATGTTCCTCAAACCGCACAAATCACCAAATACTCTTATAGACCTATTCAACTTACTTCCGTGTATTGCAAAATTCTTGAAAGAATTATTGTCCGACGCCTCCATTCTTATCTATCAGAACGTAACATCATCCCTTTACATCAGGCTGGCTTCCGCCCCGGTTTTAGTATCAATGATTAGTTACTCCGTCTGTCAAATATTATTACCAATCAGTTTAATACAAAATTTTCATCTTGTCTAGTGCTCTTCGACCTGGAAAAGGCATTCGATAAGGCATGGCATGAAGCTCTCATATATAAACTTATCCGTCTGACACTTCCCATATCATACATCAGGTTTATATATAATTTTCTTCACAACCGTATTGCATATGTCGCTCTTAATGACACTCTCTCACACCCCATATTTATTTTCTCTGGAGTACCACAAGGGTCTGCCTTATCACCTTTGCTTTATCTTCTATATGTAGCAGATATGCCACCGTTTCCACCTAACACACACATTTTTCAATATGCAGATGATACTGCATTTCTTACATTGGGCCGAACAATCCATCGCATCAGTACTGAAATTAATACAGCAATTCAAAACTTTCTCACCTGGTGTACGAAATGGCGTTTGAAACAACCCAGATAAAACCCAAGCTATAGTTTTTCTCCCGCCAAAACGCAGATCTCGTGTACATCGAAATCCTTTGCTACTTAACATGCAAGTACATAACACGCGGGTTCATCCAACTAAACATGTCACATATCTGGGAATTATTTTTGATCAACACCTCACTTGGCGCCCTCACCTTCAGAATGTAATACAGAAAGCATATAATAGGTTTAATCTTCTCAAACGTCTCACAGGTACTACATGGGGACTACGAGCTAATACTGTTCTTAATACTTACAAAGTATTCCTACGACCAGTCCTGACATATGGCTTCACAGCATGGATATCCGCCCTCCAACCCCATTATGAAAAACTGAAAATACTTGAACGCCATGCCATACGACTAGCCTATAGAATAAAGCTCCCGAGTCCTACTCAAGAGCTTTATGAAGTCCTGCCTTTTCCACACCTTCTATTTCATATTGAAGCTTTACGATCGAAGTATATTACTAGCAGATTTGAGTCCCGACATCCATTACTCCTCGCTACCATGCAAGCAGACATTTCATACAATCCACCTCGCAAGCTATTGGAAACGCCTTTATCACTTCTGTTTGCACTTTACCGATATACACTCCCTCCTGATCACCCGGATTTGGACGCAATTACAGCATTTTCAACATTCATAGTTCCTCCATACATAGCACCATCATTTACTGCACAGTAAGAACCTCATGTCTTAACAGGAAACCCATTTGTCTTCATTACGTCCAGAGTCGCTTCTGGACAGAAGATAGATCACACTTGTTACACTAACCATTACCTGTGTGTTTTGTTGTTACAATGCACTTCATAATTCTCATTTTCATTCTTCCTTCTCTTTTCTCTTGTTTCAGATAAAGGATACAAATGAACCAGTCAACCAATAATATACAGCCTAAATCCCTTTTAATGAAATCAAAATAGAAACTTCTGCTCCCGCTCTACGAACATCCCTTAGCCCATCGAAAATTATAGATCTCCAATAATACGTTTAAATCTATTACCGCACAGAAGGCGCAACCTTCTACCGGTTGCTGGCTGATCGCCAGCATTGGGACAAAACAAATTGAAGGTCAAGATCAACAACTTTCGGCTTCGTGGCCTGAAAGCGCAATTTATTCGTGCATCATCAATAAATGCAACATACTTTATGTTGTAACTTTGCGACCAACTGGTGTTATCAATACAGAATTACAAACCACACACACATACATACACAAAGTATTGGGGACGAAATGTCTCGAAAGGATGCATCACAAAGTCATTTTTGGGAGTTTGATTTCCTCATACTGCGTTCTGGATTGTTATAACTAGAGCAACCCACATTATTCTTTATTTTTTGGTTAATTATGCTTTATATTTTTCCAAATTATGCTTTATTAATAATTTCAATCATTGTTTAACATAAATTGTGTATAATGTATAATACTTACTATACATTAAATATTCTAAATATCTTGATCGATTTATTAATATTTTATGCTCCCGGTTTCTTTCATATTTAATGAAATTTCTACTTGATGCACTTTTAAAGAGATATGCTTTACTCGAGTCAGTTTTTTTTTATCACTTGTCTGCAGGGGCAAAAGTGAGGGGGAATGCGAGGAGACGCCGCCCCCACCTCGAAAAAATATGTAATGCTCCCCCAGTTCCTAAAAAATTACAATGGGCAAAGATAGGCAAGGGGACGGCGTGACGTCATGCCGCTACCTACCGTCCCCTACCTTTTCAGATACAATTTTACCCCTGCTTGTGTGCCCCTTAGAGGTGCATATATGCAGAAAGGGAAAGTAAAAGATGCCACCAAAAGTGCTCAAGTTCACGAGGTACACATGTGGAGTTCTTGTGCACTTTTTGTACATTTCGAATCATCATACATAACTGCGCAGTTACACTTACACGGAATGTACTTGAACCTGAACCCACAAAGTGGGGGTGATGTATATATTTCCTGAATTGGGGAGGTCTCAAGCATTTCGCTTGAGGGCAGCACGTTACTCATTTTTATTAACACCTTTAAGCGTGTCTTAAAGTCCGTTGCAATTCCGAAAAATCTGAAACGGTGAGACAGATATGAAAACAGAAAAATGTCTTTAATCATTTCAAAAGTATAACGTATCAAAGTAAAATAAATTGTCCCGGAGTCCCCCGCAGGGTCCCAGATGGGGTCCAGCTCAAAATTTTTAAATGGAAAGGGGGTCAACTTGCATATCGTATGAAAGTTGGTGTTAAATAAAAGAAGATAAATAAAGTCGCGACTCTCTACGATAAGCCTGTGCAAAATAGCAGTGGATCAAAATATCAACACAATCTTTATTGCGAAGTCTATGGCCACTCGTATGTATCTGAAACGATGGAATAGGTTTAGAAAAAGTACGGATATATCATTATTTCAAAAGTATAATGATTCAAAGTAAAAAAAAATGTTCCAGGGTCCATCGCAGGGTCCCAGACGGGGTCCAACTCAAAATGTTGAAATGGAAAGGGGTTCAAATTGAGTATCGTATGAAAGCTTATGTTAAGCGAAAGAAGAGAAAACCAGTCTCAACTCTTGATGAAAAAGTTTAAATATATTTTATTATTAAAAAAATAATATCAATTTGAGGTTCTATTGGACTCCCATACGAGTACTGGTGTCGTAAAAAAGAGCGCGAGTACTTATGGGTTAAATTGTATCAAGATGTTCAAGAATATTAGTTAGGCTTCGTGATATTTTAGAGTAAAATATGATTAGCAAATGTATCATCTCCGTAACAAATACTTTAATCTGTCACCTTTACACGAAGAACTTGGAGCGTTGTCTTTTCGTAAGAAACTTCCAAGGTGGAGGGCTGTATTCGAGTCTTGTCGTGTGAATTAATTCTTCTCATACAATTTTCTTATTTAGGTAATTAGTATTTTACTTTTATTATTATTATTATTATTATTATTATTATTATTATTATTATTATAGTAGTAGTAGTAGTAGTAGTAGTAGTAGTGGTGGTGGTGGTGGTGCTCATTCGAAACTCTTTTACAGTGTATTTTCACATGTTGTGCACCACGTTATTATGAGCTCCAGATTGGAAACAACTAGTGTATACAGTTCTTGATTTGATCCCAGATCAAGTGACTTTTTGGTGGACAACAGCGTGTCCCTTGACTTTATCAGAGTTGCTCCGCCGTTTCCTCTTGCATTCTCATTCTACAAATCATTGCATATTCATTCACTTCCATCAAGCAACAGTTTCGTTTAGCCTACATTGCATAAGCATTGTATAAAACTAAAAGATTTGATTTTTCATTATGACTGGTGTGTATAGTAGTAACAGAACAATGCAATATACTTATATGCAATATAGAATTGTGTTTCAAAAGAAATTGTCACAATATAAAACTAAATATCATGACAGCTTTATTTATTTCAAATATAAAAGTTACTGGACATTTCTGTCTAAAAATCAATAAATCCATTTATCGGAAAATGAATATTAGATACATAACCATAAAAATAAAACTTAATGTTTGCATTTTTTTTTAAAGGTAGTTTATTGGAATAGTAAGATGTTTGTGATTGCAATTGCAGTGATATAAGGGAAATCCATTAAAAAAAAAAAAAAAAAAAAAACTTCTTTTCCACCACGCACACAATATCAATAAAAACTCTCAATGTTGGAGATCTTTAATGCTTACTTTCTAATATGCTGAACAATAATATAACATTGAGATAGAGAGATTAAAGTTAAATAAAATATTAATGTTCTAAGAGGGCAATAAATTCTTTTATTAGATATTATTTAGTATTATATATATATATATTTAAAAAAAAGAAACACTAAATTTTGCATTAAAAGATTAAATAATTAAAAGTCACTTGGGTAAGTAAGTTCCAGTTATTTAATTAATTGACCAGAAAGGTTATTACCATTTCATTTGTAATAAAAGGAAAAGTTAATGTACTCTGCACATTGTCAAATGCTTGAAATTAATCATGAATTTCAGAACTGAAATGACAAGACTTATAAAATCAGATAATACATTTCGATATTGATTAACAGAATTTAGTTTATATTTTCTTTACACAAAGGAAGAAATCCACACAGATTAGGCGTTCAAGTAAAAAGAAATATATAATTTCTTTACTGCACGTGCAAGGAAGTAGATAACAATGTATACTTAAATATACTTACATAAATAAATAAATTATACGTAAATAAATAAATAATAACGAAACCCACTTACTAAATAGTGAAACAGACCAGGCGCAAGACCTATGTAAAGGATTCGGCCGCATAGGGCGCTGATATTAAGAAGCGATATAGCCAAGTCAGCGGTCTCCATTCACAACTTTATACGTGACAAAATAAGCCATAGGTAGCCTTAACCTTTGCACAGTTTAGGGCAGTGCTATTCAACCGGGGGTACGCGAAGATGTTTCTGGGCCTACGTAATCCTAAAATAAGCATATTTCCAATATTTATTGAATGATAGTACGTAGCTGGAGAAAATACATGTTGTAAGTTCTAAAGTTACTTTTTGTTTTTGAGTTTTTAACATTGTCCTCAGTGTGCGAATTATCAGGGAGGATGAGGGGAAAATACCTCTCAGTAGAACTGGATGTCTCAAATAAGTTTTGAAATTTCTCATGTTAATTTTTTCGGATGTGCACTTTATCCCTCTGTAAATAGTCTTTTGATTGACACACTGATTGTCCTTTTGTTGGGTCTCTACTTGTCACCTTTTTTTAATCAACAGAACATGTGTATTAAGTTTAATAAGTTCATTTAGATTTAATTTATTTTAAACAGCTTCAGGGGTATACAATTGGATGGCGAACTGTGTTTAGGGATACGCGAGAAAAAAAAGGTTGAGTAACACTGCTCTAGAGCAAGCAAGCTCAGCGGGGCACTTCACTGGTTACATAACACAATATCAAAAGTAAAAGAGTCTAAGATATAAAATCACCAAGCAAATAGCGTATAATATTAGTCTCTATTTCAGCAGTGCCTTTGTTTAGAAATCGCCATATTACAGAGAGCTGTTCAACGCAAGTAAATATCTGAATCAAAAATAATAGAATGGTAAGGTTCTTTAAAAACAAATTTTGTTATAATTTTTGCTTTTGCTTGCCATGAGTTTAATAAATTCATTTTGATTATTTTTTTTCTGAACTACTGATCATTAATATCCTTATTTGCCACTTGGTGTAAAGTTACATCAAATATGCTTGACTAAATAAGTAGAAAAAAAAGCCACTAAAATTAGGGTTGAAATCTTTGCTATGACCTCTGAATGCTAAATTATGTGAAGCTAGAAACTGAACAATGGCTAGTAGCCTCTCTAAAATGTACAGCTAACTATGGCTGCCTCAGCTAAGCAGAATCTACTTTATGAAAATTCAGAAAACAATGATCCATGGAAGCAATTTTACCATGGATATTATCCAAGAAACACACGAAGGCTTACATTGTACAAATCTTTTGCTTACTACATAAAGTTGCAATCATTTGTGCATTTCCCTTGAATGTTAACATTTTTTCACTTCGTATCTCACCCTTCCCCGCCAGTTCAATGCTCTAGCTAGCTAGACTTTAAAGGTTCATCGTGCCACTCATTCCGATTTTATCGGGATAGTCCTGATTTTGGAGAAAATGTCCCCCGCATCCCGACATGGCTCTGTCAAGACTTTAAAACGTATCAACTTTCATAATTATTGATAAAATTGACAACTATTGTTATTATAGTTGAAACTTAGTTTCCATATTATTATACAGAGCCTTCAAAATAAGAGGAAACCTCACACCATTGACAGGCAGGTAGCAATGTGTAGCAAAGTTTAATATTTGTAATCGGTAAATATCTACTTTTCGGGTAACAACAAATAACCAGAAATATACATCTGAATGTGAGCAATAGCAGTAGTAGAAGTAGACCTGGGAGTGGCAGTAACTAAAGCGATAATGACATAGCCTATAAGAAACTCCTCAAAACACGAGGGATACTCAGTCCAAAAAGTATAAAAGCTTTTTCACATCAGACATCCTGAGTGAGGGTTTCCTCATTCACACCAGGAATGGTACCTAACATATAGGTCCCAGGCCGCTTTCTTTCTTCTCTTTCCCCGGATAGTGTGATCGCCGAGGGACATTATCCCTCATACGTGACGGGCTAAATGGCCATAGATGCCGAAAGTCCAGAAATCTAATTTCTAAATCCTAAATCCTCAACAGGTGATAGTGTTAATACGCTGTGTATGCTCACGTATAATTCTGTAGCGCGTAGGCCGATTTATATACACGATGGATCTTGTAACTTTGAAACTAATAGATACAAGACGCTGTATTCGTACTATGCAAATATCTGCAGGGGAGAATTGTTTGACACATTGCAATACAATCAGATTAACAGTGTTGCAAACCCAACGTAAAGTTGCATTTTTCAAGTGGTACTACGTCAGGTTATTACATAATTCTGATCTACATATTAAATGAAAACTAACAATAGCATACTTGTGATGTAGTATTGCGAACTATTGTGCTGCCAAAATGTCTTGAGCCGTGGCAAAAATGCGAACTAAAGATCATACCCTTACATCCACGCGTTGAGCCAATAAGGGTTCAGCTGTTGCTAAGCGAGAGAAAGCGAGTGGAATTCCTTCAGCCGATAGCAGCGCTTGCAACGGAAGACTAGGGATCAAGTCAATGTGGCATATCTTTAGGAAGGCTACATTATCACATACATCGAAAAACGACCAAATTTTGGAGGCTTTTACAACAGTAATAACGCAAAGTGAGACATACAGAGCAATGCATATCCAGAAGTTCCTTACTATCGAATACTACGGTCATCATATGACGTATTTCGAACAAGAATAAAGTAAGTTACTACAAGGAATTGACAATTTGAATTTTTTCAAAGGACTTTATTTCGAACAAATGTTTAGATAAGTATTATATCCAATAGTGGGGCAGATAACAAAAGAATCGTTCAAATGGTGATACAAGCATCAAAATTGGCATGGCAATTCTCGAAAGATCCCTTATCGAATCTGCCAAATTGATCACTTGAAATTCCAAGATGGCAGTTATTTTTCAATATGGCTGCCAAACTGGTTTGTTTAAGTTGATTTTCCTTTAAAAATATAAAGTTATTGGCCGATTCAAATGATCTTGGTACTGATTTATATCTTTTTAAGCATGAGAAGTTAATTTTTTCTCTGTTTTGATTTACTAATGAATGTGTTTCTTACATTAGAGCGCTTATTTTCTTATTTTTCTTTCTTTTTCAAGATTGAATAAGTGTTGATGCACCTTTTCTTAATTGATTATCAGGGACCACAGATCACACTGGTAACATTACTGGCGAGCAATTCAGAATCACTGTATCAGATTAGTAAATGATAGTTATATTGCATGAGTAAGTGTCCCAAGTGTTGCTTTAACTAGTTCCCATATCAGCCGTGAAGGTAGCAAAAAGTTAAAGTATAAAATTCAAAACGGAGATTGATACAGGATCTACCAGCAAATCGTGGCACACTGACTGGGATAAGTATTGTCTTTGTCAAAAGGATGCTGAGGAGCATCTGAAATCTCCACATGAAAACCTTAATAAAAAATGCGATGATGGTTACAAGAACTTGGCAAGAAATATTCCGCAGTTTCATTCAATTAATTACATGCCAATCAAGTTTGGTCCTGCAAGACTCGATAAAGGTGATGGAATAGACGCAACTCTGAGGAGAAATAAGGCTCAGTATTATGAAAGTTGCAGGCTGCTATATGAAGAGATCAAGATCAATCTTTTCTGTTCCTACAGAGATAAGCCCAGCTAGCAAGATTCCTCGATAGATTAGAATTCCCAAAGCAACAGAAAGTTTTCTGTGCGAAAAAAACAAAGCTCAGAAGATGATTTAAGGTGTGCCATAACAATGAAACTAAATCAGAGACTCAATGAGTGTGCTAAGACACTTAATGACGGGAAACTGCTCGCAAAGTTAAGTGCAGGAGACGTTGTGGTGCGAGAATTGAAATACCGGCCTCATTGAATGGCACAGCTTTACAACCGAAAACGAGCACATCGTAAGGCTCAACAGTAAGACGAACTGCAAGATAATTATCGGGATAAAGAATTATTCCCTACAGCTTTTTCTGAACTGGTCACTTATATTACAGAAACGAAAGCAGGTAGTGCAGAGCCTCCCATTTTTAAACTTGCAGACACGACATCTCTTCACAGCCAGAGGCTGGAGCAACTGGGAGTTAAATCACCTGAAGTTCATGCAACTCGTCTGAAAGACAAGTTACTTTCCCATATTCCTCAGCTGCAAGCCCATTATCAAGGGAGAGATATGTTGCTGGTTTTTGAAAAGGATGTTGGCAAAATCCTAGAACAGGCAAGTAAGTACAGCGATGAAGTCCATCTGGCAAAGGCTTCAACATAAGTCACATTTCACTGGATCGTTTGAAGTCGAATGCATTGAGCAGAGCACTCCACCCTCATTACTTCAATTTGTAATCATGATCGAGCATGGTGCGGACATTAAATCACAGCTTGAATACGGAGCCTCGAAATCTGACTTTGCTTTGTCTCTGCTCTTACAGTACAACTGTATTGCTAATCCAAAAGTGGGAACACACGCACAAACACTCTAATGACCGTGAGATCTTTTTCTGTCTATGTCGATATGTCAGTGTTTGCCAAGACGAAAAAGAGGCACCTTATCGATATGATGCATGAAAATGGTGTGAGCATCTCATACGACAGAGTCTTGGAAATATCTGCCCAACTAGGTGAAGCAGTAGTAGCTCAGTACGTGGACGACGAAGTATTATGTCCACCAGTCTTAAGAAAACAATTCTCTACGACTGCAGCAATAGATAATACTGACCATAACCCAACTGCCAAAATGTCCTTTCTTGGTACCCGTGTGTCAACTTTCAATCCAAACGAAGACTACTCTGGGGAAAAGCGAGAGAAAGCAACACAGAACACAGTGAAAGTCATTAAAAAAGTCCAACTTCCCGAAGCATTCACAAATATTCGCCCAGCACACAACATTGCAAAGAATCCTGATTGTCCAAAAACAACAGTCCCATCATTTCCAGCTTCTGAATCAAGTAAGTCACACATGAAAGAAAAACACGCATGGCTGGAAGAGATATCGAATATAAAAAATGAGGATAATGAAGCTCCCATCATTTGGACTGCACACCACGCAGCGCAGAAAAGAAGCCAGTCATTTGAAGTAAGCATTACTTCATTGATGGCATTAATTCGAGATCAGGCGCACTCTGTAGCAACCATAAAATATGTCATGGAGAAGGTTCGAGATACATTGAGTTCTCTAAATCCAGACCAGATTCCAGTCGTAGCTGCTGATCAACTGCTGTGTGCTCTGGCAAAGAAATTGCTGCGATGAAGTCTGTTGGAACGCTACTAAATGGCAGTTGTTGGACCACAACTTAGAATGTGTTCCAAAAAAAAAAATAAAATAAAATAAAATAAAATAAAAATAAAAAAATAAAATAAAAAGAATTGCAATGGAAGATGCAAGTGCTTCAGCGCAAGATTTCCTTGTACAGTACAATACTCTGTAGTTATGTATGTGACCACCATTAATTTCCCTTATATACAAAAACTCAGAGAGAGCATACTGTTCTTATATATTCCTTACCGCTGGCGCAAATTCCAGGGGGATAAGGGGAACATGTCCCCTCCAATCTTCAAACTGGAGGGACTGTCTTCCTCAATAATCTGATTTGAAATCTATTTTTGGGAGAAAATGTGATTATTTGTGTCCGATTGCCACAAAGGAAAGTGAGATGAAATTGATGTCTTCCCAATATAAGCCACAAAACTGCCTCCCTCTCAATGTTGAAGATAACTCTGCTCCCCTGGTCCTGTACAGCATCGTTTTTCAACTTCATAAATATTTTGAACGTCGCTTAAAAAAATTATGGGAACGGTCTTACTAGTATCCCCCATGTTGAAGACAGATTTACGCTACTGCTCCTTATGTGAATGTTATTTGGCCCAATTACATATGGACTAATTGTAGATTATTTGTTTCATGTAAAATTACATGTTTAATGTAACATTTGTAAGACTTCTACTTATTATTGTAAGAATGTAAATATAGTGGTTTTCAAAGCTAAACCAAGTTTTCTTATCACCAGTAAAACTGTCATATGGTTGTTAGCGGCCACGTGCGGTTTTTCAACCAGTTGGATGTTGCCGGTATTACAAAAGCTTAGCCGCTCTCCCTGTCGCCAGGGTAAACAATGAAGTCTCGAACCAATAAGCAGATACACAAAACCAGCATAACCATTTAAAATAGGGATAAAATACGTACACGTCATTCAACAAGTAATTTTCTCTCCTATTAATATAATAATAATAATAATAATAATAATAATATGATACTTTTTACGTCCGAGCCGTTTCGGGCTACTGTGCATTTTCGGTACCGGTAATGCTCGGAAAATAGAATAGATCCTGGACCGCACGTTGGACCGATATTGTATTTTTACCCGTATTAATCGGGTTTGCCGGATTGAACCGTATGAATAGGGATGACCTGATAATCCCGTGTGTCATTATTGTAAATGATGTGTTGTTTCACTTTATTATCATAACACAAATTGTTCTAATTATCATGTAGGAACTCATAACGAGTCTATCGGGTCAAACGGTCTAAACAGGCGAAACACGGCTCAAACGAGTTTATCAGTTCTAAGGATCGAGTAAACCAAACGCAATGGGTATCGAGCGGGTACAGCTTACCCGAAAAGTTTAAGCACTAATTATAGGTTAAAGTCAATATTTAAGAGCTCTAATTGTTTGCATTCACATATTTTTTTTTTTGACCGACCAACGAACTTGCGGATAAATAAATATAAATGCTCAAATCTAAATTATTGCATTATATTATTGCAATGAGCATCAACGTGATTTACTATTAGGAGTTAGCGTGATGCACTAATGTTAGTCTTTTATAAATATTATTATTATTATTATTATCTGTTTATGCACTTCATGCAACTTAGAATCAATCTCACATAAAGCACTATATCAGACCTGATTGAACATTATTTTGAAAATTCTCACATAAATAGATAAAATAAACAATTGGAACTTAACACTTCAAGAGTTCAAAATATGTCCTCGTTTTAGTTTTCCTCAGTTTCTGAGGACGATTGATCTATCTCGATGACAACATGATCTTTGTCTCCATCAAAAATATTTTGCAAGACACGATAACTTTGTTCAATGTCCTGGGAAAACAACATTATTATTATTATTATTATTATTATTATTATTATTATTATTATTATTATTATTATTATTATTATAATAATAATAATAATATTCGACAGACCATCTGTCTATAATGACAATTTAAAACTTTTTTCTTTAAAAAATGATTAAAAACCATTCTATTAAGTACCTAAATCCTCACATGTATTAATGTATGCAGGTTAATATCTGAGTAATAAAGCTATCATTATTAATTTCCTGTGTATAGTATCCTGATTTGTAGTTTGTCCAGTTTTTATACACGTGAAGAATCAGATTAGAAAGAAACTGATCAATTATATATTGACCTGTATAACTATATCTTAAAGTTAGAAATAATATACTTACAAGCAGAGCAGATAAACAGACAGAATCTTTATTAAGCCTATTACTAATATTACATATTATTATTAGCAATAATAATAATGATAACTAAATTCCTGGCGCAACAGCCTTTAGAAGGCCTGGACTTATGGCACTCATTTCTGTGGGGTAATGTGTTTAGAAATCTGCACGGACTCGGGCTACTATGATAACCGTAATGGGGTTAGCCATACTGAGAGCTTTATACAGTTCTACCTGAGTTGGTGCGGCAACGCCGAAATCTAGTTACAATGAAGGGTTTATGGTAGGGACAAGTAAACCCTTAGATCTTGACCTTCGAGGAAAAAATTGGTTATGTTTTGTCGCGATGTATAGTACACTTTTTACTAAATTTGTGTATATTTGGCTACTTTACCAACATGGAACTGAAGAATTGAATAAAAGCAATATAAATTGGCTGAATATTTTCATTAGTATAGAAATCGGCATTAAGATGGCAGAAATCGAGCATTAGTTCACATTTTATGACACAAATTGACTCTTTCAGGTCAATTTGGCGGCCATCTTGAAAATGGTCGCCATCTTTAATTTTTAGGTGGCCAATCTGACAGATGTGACCAATAACCTTAAGAGAATTAGCACACCAAATTTGGTGCTCATATTACCATTTGCACGATTCTCCTAAAAGTTGCTTTTTATCTGCTCCACTACAAGTACGTAGACGGTTTCGAATAGACATAGGCCTAAAGAACATAATACCGTTGGCAGCAGTTTGAGAAAAATTGTAAAAGCTGCCATATTGCTTAAAATGGTATATTTCTGGGAATTCCTGAAAACCGTTGTTGCCTTCATGTGCTTCTGTAACATCAACAAAAATTTTTGCCAGGGGGAATTACTACAAGTTGTTGCAATTACATAATTTTGAAACAGTGTTGCCAATTTAATATTGTTTGTTGTTACTCCAGAACGGTTTGATATATCAAACTGCTTTAAACGGCATTATAATCTTAACATCGATTGAAACACACCTTGGCGATTGGATTTCAAATAAAGGCTTTTGGAAAAAGTTAAACTTTGAATAATTTGTAACTTTGTTTCTATCCATTTGGAATCCATCATTTCGTGATTATAATATTTGACACATAAGGACTAACCCTACCATCTTCTGATATCTGTCTGATATAAATATCCTCCTGACATCTTACCGATAAGTGTTCTACAATGTCCTGATAATAATCAGGTGGCTGATAAACCCTATCAGCTGGTTGTTATCTTGACAGGAAGTTCAATTGCCTGTTAATAGTTATCAGCTACTTGTTAGTTGTCGTGTAGTGAATCATGGACGAAATCGAAGAATTGTTGATACTGTCAGATGACGATGAGGAGATTGTTCAATATATAGCGAGGCCTAGAAGACCAAAAATCATTAGACAACGAATAGATTATTTTGATAAATGGACTGAAGAAGAGTTTTTTTTTAATTCGATTTCGATTGACAAAAGACAGTTGTCGTCAGCTGCACGAGGAAATTGCTGACGTGATAAGAACTCAAACTGATAGGTAAGTTTTAGTTCGAATATATGCCAATTTTAGTATTGCTTCTTAGGTTGTAAGGACGAACAGCAACATTTCTATGTATATGGTACCAATGCATATATAAATGTAGCCTAAAAAGTGTTTATTAAGTTTGTGTTTGTCTTTACGTACTATTTTGTACTAATTTCTTTCCCATGTTTTCAATAGCATAATTTAAACAAGCACACTGAAAACGCACTTGACGTTTCAATTGTTTTCAGTATCAGCAAACAGAAAACCAACCAATTACATGGTTCGTTATAACCTTGCTTCGGGTTAACTATCTGACAGAATATATAACAGGCACAGTACATTGTAGAACGATCCACGGGTTAAAGCAGCTGACAACTTCCTGATATCTAATTCTGATTGATAGTAATCAGAAAGAATATCAGGATATTATAAGACTGGCCCTAAGTATTTCAGATGTGCATTACCCCGCCTGTCTCATTTTTTTCTACTGTAGAGGTTATCAAAAATTGGGTATTTGTGGTACTGTAGCGCAGTGGTGCCCACCCCCCTCATGTCCATGACGCACCCCCCCCCTCAATTGTCTATCCGTAGGTGTTCTTCCATGAAAAAAATCTTTCCGATTAATTTTTACACCCCCTCAAACATATTTATATAGATTTTTAACCCCCCAAATATTTCAATGACGCAGTTTGCGTCATAGCCCCCCCTTGTGGGCACCCCTGCTGTAGCGTAGGGTCTACTTAATATGCAACACTGAACACAAATTAATAACAAATGTAACATTGTAAGATTTCGTTTAACATGTAGATTTGGAAAGTGTAATAGCCTGACGTAGTGCCATTTAAAAAGAAAATATAATTTTATGTTGGGTTAACAACACTTCTAATCGAGTGATATCGCAGAGTATGTCAAACAATGTACCCCTGCCGATATTTGCATGATACAAAATTTCTATGTTTTTCTCTATTACCATAGTTTAAAGTTAAAGGGTGTTTCAAGGTAAATGGCGCATGGTGTATATATGGTCACGCATGTTTGGGAAGGTTCTGGAACACAGGTCCCCCATATAGGTTAGTAGCTAAGTTGGTTCCTTTCTGTAACGAAGTTTAATACTGTATTTAATTCTCACAGTGTTGCCAAGTGAGTGTCAGCAAGTGAAGGCAGGTTTATTACAGTTAACGGGAAGGGGGACCTGTGTTCTAGAACCTTGCCCACATGTTTCGTATTCCCATCCATTTGATACGAAATTAATGTCCTACCTTTAGTTTAGGTATCTAACTCGCGGTAACGAAAAACTAACAAATAAATAAATAAATATACCGTAAGACGGGGTTTCTATGCACCAGACTTAAGGAATTTTAAAGAAAATCGCATATAACTTACAAACGTAATGATTTAGAACATTGTATTTTAAACATGTAATAACTAGATAGTATATAAAGAAAACATTCGTGCAAGTGCATTAGTAAACATTCATTGTTGAAATATAAACTTTGGTGCAAAGTAACCCCATAGGTGAGGATACTTTGCACAACATACAAAACAAGTAGCTATGTTCAACATATGAACATAACGTTTCTATGCAATGTTTTCCCTTCAAAATTTATTCATTTCACTTCCTACACAAAACTGCAAGAAGTCTTACAAATATTGATATTAGAATGGTATTAATACTTAGTATAAATTATCGATATTTGTAAAGAAAATTATGTAGTTTCTGGTACAAGCACAGGAACCACATTCTTATAGTTTAGCATACGCCCTACAAAAACGCCAACTCAGGAACTGAAAAAAATCCCCGTGAACTGATTTACCGGTAATTTGCATATTTATGGACGTATAGGGCTATATCCGGAATTCAATCATACACAGTGGCGTAGGGAAGGGGGGGGCCGGAGGGGCCGGACCCCCCCCCCCAAAGAGGTCCGACAATGTACTTTGGTACTTTGATGTTTGTAATTTTTTATATATTTTTATGTTTATATATTTTTTGTTTGTAATTTTTCTATATGTACCTATAACAGCACTTGGGGCCCCCCCAAACACACATCCTGGCTACGCTACTGTACTACTTATAACGCTCGGACACAAAATTGCTTTTACCGTAGTTTCTTTAGATGTAACTGGACATAAATGTGGACATATGAAATACAAAGTGGATCATGTATTGCTTCTCTGACATACATTACCCACCCCGGCCGCCATCTAGGATTCAACTGTCAGTGTTTCAAATGGGAATAGGTGCAAGTGATACCTACATCAAATTCATGTACTGTACCTTGTAACATAATTGGACTAAAAAAAGCAGCTTCCTAAGTAAGGGTCTACAATTTAATCTTACTATAGCTATACAGTCAATTTAGGTAGGTTAACAGGAAACCAATTTAATTTTCAGTTTAGCGTCCCTTTCAGCAGCGAGGCTATAGGAAACGTCGAGATACAGTTTAACGTGAGATCCGAACCACGTTAGCTACCGCCGAAAATCGAACTCGGGGCTCCCCCACACCAAAAGCGCGTACGCTAACCGCTTAGCCACGAGGGAGATCTAAGAGAAAATCAAATTGTACTGTTTAGCTCTATCTGTGTTGCTAACTACGGAAAGCACGATCTTCATGTGATCATTTCCTTTCCTTTAATTTCTTCTTTTTTCCCTGTCCTTGTTACTATGGTTACTAATCAGAACATAATATTTAGTACTCTGCTTTATTTACCACTATTAACAAGAGCATAAGTCTACTCCTATATGAATAAATGTAAGCAATTATACGACTTACCATTTATGTTTCCTTTGTGTGAAGCATTTTCCACTTAACAACACGCATTACATTTACAGAAAAATCAGTTTACAAATAAGTGCGGACAGTAAAAATAGACTATAACCTTCAAATTACACCACACAAGAAGAAAAACATACACAATGGGCACTTTTTGTATAATAGCGCACTTAAAATCAAATACGTAATACTGTTAAAAGGATTGCTTGCCGCTAGATGCCAACGTCAACTTGTAAAGAGATGGACACTAACTTAGAACAACAAACAGAAGGAAGCAAACTTGTCACTCCTGCTAACCGCTTTTTTTTATTTAAACATTTCACTTCTTTTTTTTTTTTATCATTCATAAACAACTAGCGCCTCTGTAGGCTGATACACACACTGTGTCGATCCTATCAGCTTGTATTAACTAGAACAACTGCGAATGAATCAATAAAAACCTGTTGCTTTGTCGCCAAGCTAGTAACAGCTGTCTTGCTTAAAAATTCTTTTTACGCTTTTCTAAACATGATAAGGCATAAGTTATACCTTCTCGCATTATACAACTAAAGATCAACGACAAATAGAACACAACTTACATACCTATGTTCTTCTGCTGGACGAAAACTTCGACGTAAGAGTGATTATCTGCTGTAAGAACTTCATTAGTATGTTGTGAAATGAATTAAACCCTATTGATTTGATTTGATTTGATTTCCCTATTTTATTGTTTAAAATAGTAATATCAGTTGTAAACAGCATGAAATATCCAGTAATAAATTCCTTTTGTAATAATTAAACGATTAAACGTTGAAATCAAAACAAATAAGAAAGATAATATATATATAAGATATATATATATATATATATATATATATATATATATATATATATATATATATATATATATATATATATATATATATATATATATATAGCGAGAGAGAGAGAGAGATATAGGGTGAATGTGCCACTAGTCAGCCCCTCACCGGTAGTCAGGCACTTACGCATTTTCGAAACAAAAATAAGAAAACGTTACGTTTTGACCCTTATCAATATGAAGCTTAGGTTTTAGACATTCATCCTCTACACAGCCGATCACATGTCACACCGAAATGTCACCTAGTGTCGCAGCAATAGGTGGACAAAGAAGACGCTATGTTGTAATGCGTGAATCTGCTACGTAAAAAATAACAGACGAGATTTTTTGTTACAAGTGTGTATTTGTTATCTAATGTAAAAATAATAAATATTCTTTCTATTTTTTAATTTGTATATATTAAGGAAATGAAAACAGAAAAAAAATATTTTTGTAGATTTTGAGCATTTCGTTTGTACAGGGGAAGCCGAGTACTGGAATTGAAAAATGAGTGATTTTCTAAAGGTCAGCCCCCGGGGCTGAGTACTGGAATTATCGCATGTGTGTGCAATTTCGTCCATCACATGCCCAGACCAAGTATTCACTTCCCTTCTGTTAATAATATACACCATGACTCACAAATCTTTGTTTTTCCAGTAGTCAGCCCCGGTAGAAATGCAAAGGCCGAGTACTGGTGCGTCGAAAGCCAAAAGTCAGCTCTGTTGGTAATTTTACTGCAATTTTAAATATCATCATCCAAATTTGCTAAAACCGGGTTCCCACTTACCGGTACTCATTTCATGTAGGGATGCATTCGAGTCGAGTCGAGAAGAGTCGAGATTTAAGCCTGTCTCGACTCGTCTCGAGAAAATGTTGTCTCGACTCGAAAATATGTTTCTGTCTCGACTCGTGTCTCGACTCGACAGTCTCTGTCTCGACTCGACTCGAATTCGAGTCGAGACGTCTCGAAATTCGAGTCGAGACGTCTCGAAATTCGAGTCGAGACAAAATGTACGAGTTAAAATATACGCACACATCAGCCAGACCATCATGACTACCTACCTAATTGTCAGTATGTCGACTTTTTGGCATGGATAAAAACGGCGACACGTCTTGGCATACAAGCAATGATCCTTGATAGGTCGCTGGAGAGAGCTGGCACCACATGTGCTCACTCAGGTCACCTAATTCCCGTAAATTCCGGGAAGGGGGGCGATGTGTTCTGACGTCACGTTTAATCACATCCCACAAGGAACATCACTCAAATGTCCGGCTCCAATTTTAATGAAACTTTTTTTGCTGATAGAAGGCATGTATGCATCATTACTTGTGATGACAAATTTTTGCCATGGTGCATGTTTTCTATTTTTTTAATAACTTTTAAGAGTTGTGATGTGGGTATTAGAGATTACTACAGAAGTCCCTTACTACCCTTTGTAAACGGAGCGTTAATGAAGAAAAGTGAAGAAAAACCATGTGGATACATATAAGTCCTGGGGGGAAGTCGTATGGTAGATATGACCTTGATGGCAGCCATCTTGAAATCCGCCATTTTGAATTAAGGTCAAGTTTTCAAAATGGGAATAGGGTAATATGATACATAATTTCGGGCTAGAATTTAATTAGAAAAATAATGGTGAGGTTAGATTTAAGATACACCCATTTGGGGGAAAGTTACAGGCATATTAATTGTTTTCACTTACTGTGTGCGTAAATCCCTTCTTACTTTCGTCTCAAGACCTGTAAATCGATCGCAACGGCAGAGCCCGGTTTTTTCACTAGTGTTTAGAAATGTTTAAACTCACTTGAGGCAATATTTGTGGATTATTGTATTGTATTTTGCCTTTAATTAAATTTGAACCCACTTCATGATCTTGTGTAAAGTATCACTAAAAGAGAATTTCTGTTTTTATGGAGAACGTAAGCATGGCAATTATAAAAGGTGAGTAAGGTGCGTATGTATTTATAAGAAAGTTTATTTTACGAGTCTTTTGTGGTTCCGCCAACCTATTCTTTAGTTGTTTTTTTTTTCAAAATACTCATATCTCATAAATAAAAGAGCTATTATAAAATCTCTTACCACTATTCTTTAATACTTATAAAATTTTATTTATTGTATAAGCACTGGCGAGATATCTCTTATCGCCCACTAAAATTATGGTGGAGCTCCTTCGTGGCTAACGGTTAGCATACTTGCCTTTGGCGTGAGAAACCTGGGCTAGATTCCCGGTGGGAGTTCATGTGGTTCGGATTCCACTTTAATCAGTAGGTCCACGTCTCACATAGCTTCGCTGCTGAACGGGACGTTAAACTCAGAATCAATTCAACTCAAAATTATGATTTTGACTTTATTATGATGTTATTAGTTTAAACGCCCAACTGCCCAGTAATTATAAACATTGACTACATTATAAAATTGTAATTTGTGACGACTAAAATATCAGAAATTAAAGATTATTCTTTGGGTTTTGGAACATTTTGAAAAACGTGAAAAACTGCTACTGCACCGATACAACACACCTTTTGGATTTGTCATAACATGTCTTACATAGCTTTGGTTCGATTCTCAACACGGACTGCAACTACCCGTTAAATTGTGCATCCGAAAGGCACTCTTTGTTAAACCTCGCTTATCACCGCTCATCTTAATAATATATATAACTTCACAGCGAAGCAAATGTTGCATTTCTCTCTTTCATCCTAACACAAAACAAAACTAACCACAGCTGTGACACGAAGGAGCTATTTCGAAAAGAAACAAGCTGTGCTTCATAGAGATGTGTACCAAATGATAGAAGTATAACGTATTGTTTTCTTTCCTGTTTATTGATATCAGTTGGTGTTCTTAATGAGTTTACTCACTAGTTTAGAAAGAGTATATATGGAATTTGGACATATGTTGTACGTATTCTCCTGAGAAATTGATGAGACCAGAAAAGTTATAAGGACAGATAGAATAGGTTTAAGCGCATCTACGTGACTTTATCAAATATTTATTCTCCATAATGGTACCACGCGGAAAACTTGGTATAGGCCTACTTTTATCTTTGCCTCCCTCTGTTAGCTGTTTCGTATCATATATATCGGATGGTTTTGATATTTCTTCTGATCATTAAAACAACAATGGTACCTGTGTGCGTGCAGAAATGCAAAAGCACAAGTTAACTTCCTATTTGTTTTGGAAACAACAAACCCATTTCACGTGTGCGAGAGAAATTGAGCACAGCGAGATCGGGTGTTTACTCACGGTCAGTTCGCAGCAGGAGTCCAGGGTAAAAGATTTGGCTATCTCGAAAACACTCGCAAAACCTCACAAATACAAAAGACTGCGCTTCAAAGAAAGTTTAGACACAGATGTTTCAATTTTCTTTTAGCATCTTTCTTCAGCAAAAGAGTCGGTTCATTGTATTCGAAAAAGGGAAGGGAGAAAGGGTGAATTTATATTTTATGTGGGGGTAACGTTGTAAGTAGTATAAACAATACATACCGCTTCCGACTCTGTACTGAAGCACTTCCTTTAGCGGTATATCACTAGATCTATCCTGACCCTCATCCCCCCTCAAGTTGTAAAGTAGAAAGGGACAGAAGTATTCAACATGACTGCGCACTTGAGTTTCAGTTCACAATACTAAAACCAGTGAGCAAGTAAACAGTCTTTTGTAGGATCGTGTTTTACTTCTTGAATTTATTTTTGAACATTTCTGTGAATTCAACAACAGAACGCAGTAGAAATACGGAATAGTTTTACTCCAACCATTACTTTCGCTCCAACCCAGGGATGCCACATTTATGATTTCGTACTAGATTTAGTGATTTTACTATTGAACTAGTGATCTAGTACGTACTTTGGGTAAATAGGCACATTCTAGTGATTTTTTTGCATTTTTTTCTGATGCAGACAAATGAGAAGGAAATGGTTCTTAAAATAAAAGGAAGAAGTATATTGCAGTTCAAAACAAATGTAGAAACCTTAAATTATTTTTTCTTTTTCCTCTGACTGAATGAAACCCCTGCTGTGTAACGACCTCAGGTAAACAACGGCTATCTTTGGTCCGCTATCTCCTTTTGTTAGCCGACATGAGATGGGTTACTTTTTTTCTGGAAGAAAGTGAAGAAATAATTATCCAGTACATTTACGTTTTGTCAGGCACACAGGCGCAGTCTGTACTTGTTTCTCAACGAATTTTAGCAACATAACATAAATGAAACATATGTACCAGAAAATAGAGGCAGTACAAACGGAAATTTTCATCTGTGACACATTTGATGAGAAATATAGTTAGATGTCACGTGCAAGCACTCTAAACATGTCCTATCCTGTAATTCTATTCGTATGTTTATGTAGGTGAGACTGAGAAATCAAGAAACAATAATAACTGGTTTTCTTCCAGGGGAAAATCTAAATGTGAAGGGGTGTTACACTGGGACTTTAATTGCGTCCTTTGTACAAGATTAACAAGTAATAGCAATTTTTTAATTTATTTTAGTCCTTGGGGAGAGGAAGATGGAAGCGAACCCTCGTAAGGACCTCTGCAAGGAAACATGAATACTATCCGCCACTGTTTGTTACATTACACAAAATAGTTTTATATATATATATTGAGTTTTAGTCAAGGTTTTCATTCTGCAGGAGAGGGGGGATAGTAATACCTGACGAACATTTTCTATTCTCAGAGTGTTGCAATGATAGCATTTCCTCCATTATAACTTGGCCAAGCTAGTTGCATTATATGTAAGGATTAAGTTAGCCTAAAAAGCTTAAATTTCTATGGCTGTTTTACTCTGTACCCATGTTTCTCATTTTCGGTCTACGGGACTCTGTGTCCGGAAATTTTCGATGGCTTCCAAGTCGGAAAATAAGTGTATCAAAGGCATATATATTATATCTATGGTTATATGAGGCATGGGTCTACAGTTTAAAGTGGGATACCGGTAACAACTTCATGAGCTTCCACCGTAAATCGAACCAGAGTCTCCCGCGATCAAGGCGTATGTGTTAACCATACAGCCACGAGGAAATTCACATAAGCACACACACATATATATTGTTGAGTTGATTTTGACTTTACCGTCTCTTTCAGCAGCGAGGATATATGAAATGTAGACCTAATGATTAACGTGGAATCCGAACTACATGAGCTCGCGCCGGGAATTGAACCCGAGTCTTCCACGGCAAAGACGCGTACACTAGCCGCGGAGTTCACACACACACACAGAATCAGAGTCCTCACACACCAAGGGTGAGAGCTGTGCTACTGAGTCACAGTGGCCACGGGGCTAGGTCGAGTCCACTTTACGTTCATAGTTTCTTAGTACATAAATGTTACGATTATGAAATAGATTTTCCTTAATGAGCTGCATAAAAACAAAAGATTTCGAAATGCATTAAACAATTAGCTCGATTTGAGTGTGAACTTAGTTATATCAGAGTGTAAATACGGATACGCACCAAAGCTCGAAAACTTAATACACTATTTCTCCTATATAGTCAGCATGTATCAAGCAATCGTTCAGCTTTCATTTGAGAGGATGGAAATCGAAGGCCCCTGAACAACTATGTTACTAATGTGCGGAATGTATTTATCTTACAGTGAACTGCTTTGATGCCAAGTGGCCTAACTCCAAAATTGAAATTTTCTAGGAGTGAAAGTTGAAGTTCAATATCTCATGAACAATCCGTATTTCTTTTATGTTGGGAACCAAAACCATAACTACTGTATGTAGTTCATTGTTTTATAACTTAGTGTTTACAAAAATCCTTTTAAAAAATACCTATTCATAGAAGTGAATGGTACTTATCTGTACTAGTTCTTGGCATCCAAGCAGTCCATTTATTGTAATACTAGCTTAATATACCCATTCTTCGCATGGGGGCTGTATTTGGAAGTCAACACCTGTGGAAGTATCACCATTCATTTCAGTGACCGCGAAAACTATGGATTTGACACTAGTATCAATCAATATGGGCTATTTATACATGTCTCGGTATTCCTCACCCGCTAACACCCGGCTCGCATACAGTAGTAGCTGAATTTGCAAGTCATCGCTGATGGAAGTGTCACCATTGATCTCAGCGACCGTGAAAACTATGGATTTGACACTAATGTCGATCAATTTGGATTACTTTTACTACATGTCTCGCTAAACGCCCCGCTGAGACCCCCTGGTTCCAATTTTGACAAAAACGCTTCGTCTTAGACTGGGACTTGGACCAAGGTATCCGTGACCAAAATTTGGTAACTCTCGGTCAACTTGTCTGGTCCCCAGGTCGGTCCCAGTAAACGTCCCCCCCGAGACCCCCTGGTTCGAAATTTAAAAAAAAAAAACGCTTCGTCTTGATCTGGAGCCTGGACTAAGGTTCCCGTGACCAAATTTTGGGAACTCTCGGTCCACTCGTCTGGTCCCCAGGTCGCACACAGACAGACAGACAAACACACAAACAAACTCTTTATTTTATTTATATTAGATAAGATATACTATGTAAAATAGTCTCGTATCATAATATGTGATTTACAACAAATGTTACATTATATATTATCCGTAGCTCGTGATATGCTGCAACATATTAAAGCCTCAGAATAGTTGGGCAAGCGAATAATCCAGAAGTTACGTAACCCTATTGCGTTCATGGGAACGAAAACACAATAATTATAACTATGCTAAATTACTATAGACTACCAACTGCTCATTCAGAGAATTTATGAAGTTCACTTTATCACAATAGTTTTATACAAACTAGATTTAGACTACGGATAATAATTTTATACAAACTAGATAATCAATTATTATTATTATTATCATTATATTTGCAGTACAACCAAATACAACGACATTAACTATTAGTTCTAATTAACTGAATTGAGCTGAAAATTAAATCTTGATCTTTAAAGATTAACTATTAATTTTATGCGTTCTGTACCTTTCTGAAGGAATAAAAGCTGGAATTGGTTTCAAGGCTGTTTCTGAATGAATACTTTCTTCAAAATAATATTAAAAATTATAGAAAGATTTTCGAGACATTCGAGTCGAGTCGAGATTTTTAAGAGCCGTCTCGACTCGACTCGTGTCTCGACTCGAAAATTCGAGTCGAGAAATACGTTTGTCTCGACTCGTCTCGAATTTTACAAAGTGTGTCTCGACTCGAATCTCGACTCGAATTCGAGTCGAGTCGAGTCGAGATTCGAGACATGTCTCGACTCGAGCGCATCCCTAATTTCATGTAAGTAAATATAAATGAATTAAAAAGGAAGAAAAATGGAAGTTCAGAAATGAAAACGGTGGTCAATTCACCAGTACTTAGAAGAGTCTCTCTACAATGCACTTAGGGTTGTAGAAAATGGAATGACTACACGTGAAGCTAGCAGAACATTCAATGTTTCTCGCAACACACTGCAAGATAGGATTCATGGTCGAGTACATGAAAAGAAAAGAAAAATGGGACCAGATCCAGTGTTAACACTGCAAGAAGAAAAGCTAGTTCAGTGAATTACTGAAAGAGCCAAAGTTGGATTTGGGCAAAATAAAATGGATATATTGAATGCAGTATACAATATTGTAAAAAGTGACCATAGAAAGAAACCTTTCAAAGAGAGCTATCTAGGAGAGAAATGGTATAAATTGGTCTTACGAGGAAACTCAGAATTAGTTTGTAGAGTTCCCGAAGGCAAGAGCAACATTCACCGAAGAATTTATTCGAAAGTGGTTGAAAGAACTCGAGGAGTATCTCCAAAGCATTAACGCATCCGATATTCTTCAAGATCCCACCCGAATCTTTAATCGTGATGAAGCTAGTTTTAGCCTTTGCCTCGAAACTGGTAAAGTTATCGCATCGAAAGGTTTGAAAAATGTTTATGAAGTCCAACGTGCAATTGGCAAAGAAACAATCACTGTTCTTCTAGTTTTCTCTGCAAACGGCGAAACTGTATTTCCAATGGTTATTTTCCCGTGTTACACCACCGCGTGACATCATAGAAAGTATGCCAAAGGTCTGGTTTTGGGGAAGATCAGAAACAGGCCTGGATGAGGATTGATACTTTTTATGAGTATATTGTAAATGGTATAAACAAATGGCTGGAAGAAATAACGTTAAAAGACCAATAATTTTATTTGCTGAAGGGCATCGCATACATCTAACTATGGAACTTAATGTGTTTTGCAGCGAAAACTGAATAATTCTATATGCCTTATCACCTAATACAATACACATTCTTCAGCCAGCAGATGTTAGTGTCTTCAAACCCCTCAAGATAGAATGGAAGAAGATAGTTCATGACTGGCAAAGCCAACCCAAAAACATAAATAAGTGTGTAACAAAATCTCACTTCTCTTCACTCTTGTCAACGGTAGTAAACCGTTCTTTTCTCTCTGATTCAATTAGAAATGATTTCAGGAAATGTGGCTTGTGCCCTTTCAATGCAACTGCTGTAGACTACTCTAAATGCATTAAATATAGCTTAGTGAAAAGACGTTTTGAAAAAGATTGCAGTGTATCGGCTGACATTAATTCACAACACTTTCAATCAGCTCAGTCACTGATTTCATATGTAAGAGAAAAAATGGCAGAGAAATGTGTAGATGTTCAAACAGTGTTAAGTGATATCGAGGAGGAAGCTTTGATTCATAATAATTCTCTTGAAAGAATGGGGAATTTATCAACTGTTAGTAACATCAAAGAAAAGCAGCGCCGAATTTCAACTCTGCTCATCTGCGAGTTGATTTCCTCGCAGATTCCTTCTCTATTTCCTTGTCAAGCAGATCGTACTGAAATATTGGTCCATAATGTAATGGAAGATGGTACGATGTTTTGAAAGATGGTACATTCAAGTTAAAAGCGCCAACGTTAATATTGAGAACACAGTCATAGATAAAGCTCCCGAAAAGAGTTCAAATAACAGTAGACAAGTCTCACCAAATTTTGAAAATAATTTATTTTGGCCAGGACCAATTGCGAAGACTTCAAAGAGGAAGCGGAGCAGATAAATTAGCAAGCGCCATATCGTCAGATGAATGGAGAAATATAATCATAGCCAAGATCTTAGAACGGAAGATAGCAATTGAAGCCAAACAAAAAAAGAAAAGAAAGAAAAAAGAAAGAAAGAGAGCAAAGAAGAAAATTCCAACTTCGTGGAATTTTTGTGAAAAGACAACTACTACAATTTTATTATTATTATTATTATTATTAGAGATGCAAGGGCTCGGAAAAAACCGGCTTTTTTGGAAAAAACTCGGTTTTTTCTGCTTTGCTTTTTTGCTTGGGAAATTTTGGGCTTTTTTGAAAATTCTGCTTTAAATTGATAAAACAGACTTTGAATCGCTTCTCTATAACACAAAAAATCATTTAATTAGTGGTTGATGCTGATAATAATATAAAACATCGAAAATAAACTATGAATTTCGAAAAAATATTTCAAGCAATTTTTCTTCAACATATTTACATTATGAATTCCACAGGATTAACCAATGTATATAATAAGAATTTTTTAACCTCCTATATACAAAAGTAAGCAGAGTTGGCAAGAACCATGGTTGTTTTTGAAAATGCCAAAAACCCGTTTTTTGGGGGATGTTTAATCCAGGCTTTTTTGGTTTAAACCAGGCTTTTTTGACTTAGATTTTTTGCTTTATGTATTTATATTACATATTCACAGAAATAAGTTTGTTTTGCCTTGATGTTATTATGCAACAGCGGGGTTATGCCGGAAGAACTCCCATAAGCTTAAAGAAGTGCGGTCAGGAAATTTCTTAAGTTGAGAATCTCCCGCCCTAGCCATTGAGAAAATCCCGTCATTACTTGAAATGTAAGACAATAACGGGAAAATCCTGTTATTGCTTTAAATGTAAAATTTAAAGGTCAACGTACCATAATCAGTACGCTAAAACTGAGGTATTAAATTACAAATTTAGTACCGGTACGTAGATATCATTGAAAGTCCAATCCAAGCTAATGTTGGAAGCTACGTAGGCAATCGATATATTTTGCCAATTTCTATCAATATATTTAAGCAATATTGGCTTCTTTATAAAACAACACGCATTTAGGCATGCAGAAATATACAATTTGGTTTGTTTCGTATATTTAGGCTTAACATCCTTACGAAATACCGAGGTTATCAAGGAGAAGACTTTCGCTTAAACTGACATCCGAACCGCTACTTGGGTTACGCATGAAAGAAGGTTTGTGGTTCGACCGAGAATTGAACATGGGACACCTTGATTAAAAGGTGAAAGGGAAATAAAACTATTGCAGGTGGTTTGATATCTGGAAACGTTACCATGAAGTTCACACGATTCGCATTTTTCATTCTTTTTATTTTTGTGGTTTACCCAATCACAGTTTACCCAATCCTCAAGTTTTCTGAATTTTTAACAAGAGGGATTCAACATATCATTACGGAACTCCCCCCCCCCAAAAAAAAAGACTACGGAATATATTTAAGTTAAGCTAAATACAACTGCACAACAAACATGACTGAGTGATTAGCTTTTGCGCTTCTATCGGGAAGTCCGGGATTCAACCAGCATTCGACCATTCTGACAAAGCTTTTCTTCATTCCATCTGTGAATGTAGAAATAGTGCGTGTACTGTGAGTTGGGCGACTTCATTTTTTATTGTTTTTAAATCGTTATTATTACTAATTACCAGCAGTGACGGTTTTGCGAAGGTTAGGGGGGCGGTCTTTCGGACTGAAGCCCGTTCCCCAAAGTTACGGAATGTCTGTAACAAACGAAATATATATATTTTATGCCTTTACTCATAAACTTTAAGCTCCCGTCAAATAAAAATTACGAATGTTTAAAAAAACTAAACATTAGTAAGAAACCCTTCCCAAAATACTTTTCTAAATCCGCCACTGATTCTCAGTATAAAATGATTTTTAAAGTTGTATCCGGAAGATTATTGCTAAACATATAAACGAAACGAAATATTAGTTTTGCCTGTACTCATAAACTTCAAGCACTTCCCAAATAAAATTAGGACTTTTTAGGAAACGAAACAATCAGAAAAAACCCTCCTAAAGTACTTTTCTAAATCCGCTACTGATTATTTGTATAAATTGGTATTCAAGGTTGTGTCCGGAAAATTATTGCTAAATCACTTCACAGCTACAGTATAACAGAAATGTGGAAGTACGGTTTGACGGATATATTGAAAAACGTACGCTTTGACGGATAAATAGAAAAACGGGCAAGTTTAACTTTTGCGCTAGAAGCTAGAGTACTAAAAGCTCTTAGAAATGAAACACGGATGACAAACTAGAGAAGAAAAAAGATGTCGATAACTCAAAAGTTAAAATAAAGTTAAAAAGCCTCTAAAATTACCCTCAAATACTACATTCTTCATGTTAGCTTTAATTCGTAAAACATGTGCTCTATCCATCTTGATGGTGAATTTCAGAGCGAAATATCACATTCAGGTCATGTAATTCTTATCTAACTATAGAATATACTATAAGAAAGCTATTTAGATAGAAAAATCATGAAGTTGAAAAAAGCCAAAATTTCCAAAATTCTCGTTTTTTTTTCCAAAAAAGCCGGCTTTTTATTTGAAAAAAAACCATCGATTCAAAAAAGCCGGCTTTTTTGCATCTCTAATTATTATGATTATGATTATTATTATTATTATTATTATTATTATTATTATTATTATTATTATTATTATTATTATTATTATTATTTGTGAGAAGTAAATGTTTCATTTGCGTTTTCTAACTTTTAACTGGAGTGATTAAATGATATTGTGATATACTGGTCATGAAATTTGGCTATGATCTAACAACTTTAGTTCTATTTGAAATGTTTTAGCTTCATGGTTGCTTATATTTTTACGAAGGGTCCACTCAATACAATTTGGTTCCTGTTTTTTCGAGAAATAAATAATGTGTTTTTTTTGTTAAACAATTATAACGTAATCTGTTATATTTGTAGTCTCATGTAGCAAAATAAAAAACGCTCCATGGTATTACATATGTTTTTATTATTAGTTTCGAATTTTGTTGGCTGACTTTAGGTTCGTTAATGGCTGAGTTCTAGAATGTAGTGGCTGAGTACTGGTATTTTTCGGCATTTTTAGGAAATTTGTAAATATTGTTAAAATCCTAAAAATGACATTAAAAACACTCCTTTCATTGTAAACTAGACTAAATAATGAATACATATATCATGAAGAAGTCTCATTCTGTTCTAAATTAAAATCCAAATTGACATTCAAACATAAAATTTGAGTTAGGAGGCTGAGTACTGGCACATTCACCCTATATATATACAAGGTAAAAGTGCGGGGGAACGCGGGGGGACGCCGTCACCCTATTTCCAAAAACTTGGCGTCCCCCCAGTTCCTAAAAAATATAATGGGAAAAGATAGGCAGGGGGACGGTGGGACGTCATGCCGCTACCTACCGTCCCCCTTCCTTTTCAGATTTATGCCTAATATATATATATATATATATATATATATATATATATATATATATACAGTGTGTTTGAAAAAGAACTCCCTAGTTTTAATGTGTCCTAGAATCTGTACAAAGTGACATACACTATTCTAGTAGTTGTGGTGTTTGATTCATCAACTCTCCAAGTTTGGCTCCCCTGCAGTTGCCAGGTCTGCTTGACCTTGAGGCGGCGCCAGTGCTGTTTTTTCCTCTGTTTCCTCAGTTCAGTCCAGGTAGGCGTGCAGTGCAAAGCAACTCAGCAACAATGTGTAGTATACTCTGCAACAGAAAGCGCAATGTGTTATTTGGCTTGTGAAAACTGAATCAGTTATAACAATGCAACGTAATTTTAGACGTCAATATGGTGGTGAACCACCTGTAGCAAAAACTATCTATTATTGGCTAAAGTTTTTCAAGGAAGCCGGTAGTGTTTTAAAAGCAAAATCACCAGGTAGACCGAGAACATCTGAAGATGTTGAACAGATCCCTGTATCTTGTGTTCGGAGCCCGAAGAAGTCATTGGCCCAACCAGTCTACAATTAGGAGTGCCTAAAGGTACTCTGTATAATGTTGTGCGTAAAAGACTTTAAGTTGCGCGCCTATAAATTGCAACTGTCACATGAAAGTAAACCTACTGATAAAATCGAAAAGTATGAGTTTGGTGCTGACTTTCTACACAGAATTGATGATGATGTCATTTTTTTTAAAAGAGATTATCTTTTGTGATGAGGCTACATTTCATGTCAGTGGAACAGTTAATCGTCATAACTGCAGAATTTGGGTGTAGAGCATCCACATGAAGTTATTCAGCATCAACGTGACTCTCCCAAACTTAATGTCTGGTCCAGTTTGATGGAAGATCGTGTGAATGGTCCTTTCATTTTTGTAGAAAAAACAATAAACGGGAACGTTTACTATGACATACTGACAGAGTACGTATTTCCCCAAATGGACCTTATTGAGGCGGAAAAGGGACTTGTGTTTTTCCAACAAGATGGTGTCCCACCTCATTACAGTAAAAATGTTTTCTCTAAAAGTTTTTCGTCATGTTATGGTCTTTCAAAAAATGTATACTTATATTAGTATAGGACTAATAGTTCTAGAGTTACAAGCGACTTTATTCTGTTGTGTGCGAAACCAATCACAGCGCAGCGCAAGTTATCTTCTCACAAACGACAAATATTAGCAGCTGATGATGATTAATATACTGTATATATATAATCTTAATATGATCTTGAAGCTTTGCTGGCGTCTACTATTAATCCAATGTTCTCGGGATTGCTGCCAGAGTGAGTGTTGCTGTGCTGACCTTTCGTTACCATACAGCGGCAACATCTTCAGAGCTATGTGTTGGAGTGTGCTTGTCGTACAATTTATATTGTAGCATACCAAATAGCAGATCCAGATAATATAAGCACAGAACTGTCTCACCTGGAAACGGTATTCAAATTCAACGGATGCTCGTCGAAACAGATCAAGACAGCCATGAGAAAATATAGTAGCTGAAATTGCACCACAAAAGAGGACACCACGGCAGACAAGGAAAATATTGCAGTTATTCCATATATGGGAAAAACCTCCAACCAACTAGCAAGACTATTAAAGAAATTCAACATCAAGACTGTACACTGCCCTCCACCGAAGATCAGGAGTTTACTACCAACTGCAAAAGATTCATTGGGATTAAAGACACCAGGCATCTATAGGATCACCTGTGAATGTAACGCCACTTACATAGGTGAAACGGGAAGGAACATTGAAGATAGAATGAAAGAACACCAGCGACACACCAGACTTAAACAACCTGAAAAATATGCAATAGCCGAACACTGCATACAATACAATCATACGGCCATGTGGGACCAAATTGAAGTACTAAAGAAAAGCAAACAGTTCTGGGACAGGAAAATACATGAATCTCTATTCATCCGTACATACAAGCCATCCATCAACAGAGACGAAGGTTTTCATCTACCTGACATCTGGATCCAGCTTCTCAGTACGAAAAGAACCATCAGCCAATCAAGGAACAGTTTCCACCTGCAAAATCAGAGCACGCCATTGGCCAACAAAAACAACCAATAGAAATTCAGCAATTCCTAAAGACTACAATATAAATTGTACGACAAGCACAATCCAACACATAGCTCTGAAGATGTTGCCGCTGTATGGTAACGAAAGCTCAGCACAGCAACACTCACTCTGGCAGCAATCCCGAGAACATTGGATTAATTTATATATAATCTTGTCTGCCTGCAAATATATAATCCTGATGATTACGTCTGTCTATAATCTAATTAAAAATATCCAGTTTTAAATTCAATTGAGGGGCTTTTCGGTAAATGACCCTTGTCAAAACAAAATTTCTCTAAAGAATATAAAGAGAGCTTTTTCTAGTACACAGTATAAGAAACTCTGCAAATCTGTTTCTTTATACGTGTTTCTAATCCCTTCTAAAACATGCACAAACATGCAGCTTTCTATTCATTTTTCTGAAGAAAAAAAATCTTATTTCGACAATGGTTGTTTTTGCTACAAGTCCTTCGATTTATGTACTACGATGCTACTGAGCGAAACAGAGCAAGAGTCCGATTTCAAAATCGCCTTCAAGAGAGAATAATGAACGATTTGTCATCAAGGTGACCAGAACTTTTACTTTCAAAAACGTGACGCATACTAATCGGCGACCGGGGGGGGGGGGAGCCTTATATATATATCTGACTTCCACATTGCATTTTGGAACTCAGCAGTGTTTTCAATTTACAAAATATACAAGTAAGAACGATAATACACCGTTTCTGACTTAAGTACAATCCAACAATACTTTTAACGACTTGAACACTCAGAATTCCAACTCAATTTCCACTTGAAGCATAGAATAATCAATTCCCATTTGAACATTCAGAAGTTCCAGACACAGCTGAACCTTCCCAATGAGTATCGGTACGGAAGAGTGTAGAATTTGCATTGACTATTTATATTTTGAATAATAATTACTTGACACCTGGGTCATTTTCGCTTTAAAACGGGACATTTAGGCGTCCCGTTTGAGAATCAGATAAAAACGGGACAACGGTGGAAAAAGGGACTGTCCCGACTAAAACGGGACGTCTGGTCACCTTGTTTGCCATCCACTTTTATATATATATATTACCATCTTTCCTTCTTAATACTTACTGTAATGATAACAAAACCAAGGATCTTATAAACTAGAGGATCTGCCGATATGTATCTTCATCCTATAAAATAAATGAAGCCAAAAAACAACCGAGCATCGGCACGTCTGATTGGCTACACTCGTTTTCGCCATCGTCTGATTGGCTACTTTCGTTTCCGCCATGATTGTTGGCTCAAAACATTGCGATCCTATTGGGCGGAGTGGGCAGAGTAGGGGTGGCGAAACTGTGACGTATGGCTTCAAGATTTTGTTGTAAGGGCAGATCCTCTATTTTATAAGATCCTTGAACAAAACAAAGCAAAAAATAAGATATTCCTAACACATTTTATTAATGATCAGTTTTTAAACTGTAAAATCTTATTTACAGAAGAAGCACTTGCCTATTATTAAGATTGTGTACAGTTGCTATAATACAATAAATCTATAATAAAAAACCTAATAGGAGAAAATCACATGCTTAAGAAATATCTACACAAGAGAACAAATTATTTGATTTCTAGAATTAGTTCTCAAGAATGTTATACCACTTTTATATAAAGGTAACCAAGCAAGTTCTGTCGCTTTTCCACCCACCACTTTCGAACAACAATATGTCACCTTAGACGTACCTGGAAGATCAAAACTAGTTCCCAATTACCTTCTGCCTAGTTCTGGAACCAATGATAACGGCGCTGCGGAGCTTCGTACAAGACCCATTTCTCATCATATGTTAACACCCTGTTCAGAAATGGCTCCTTTCTCAGAGGAGGCGGCAAAGAAACACAGGTGTCTGCTTGCGTTGCCTTCTGGTCCGGAGTCAAATCATGTGGGACCCATCGACCCAACTTGTAGATCTTCCCAAGTTGATTGAGGTGCTGCCGAACACTTTTTCCACTCACACTGAGCTGTAGTCCCAGTTCCTCACATGTCTTGTCAGTTTTCGCTTCAATTCCTGCCTGAAGATCTTCATTTTGTACATGTGTTGGTCTTTTGGCAAGTAGTCGCATTAACCTTGATGAGCTTTGTGAAAAACAGTTCTGCAGATTCAATAGCGCTTAATGATAAAGGAATCTGTCCTAAGGAAAATAAAAGGTCTCAGGTTTCTGATATGAGGAAGTAGACGGTTCTTGATCTTTGATGTTCCAACTGGATATGACGTTATGCCGCATCCAAATGGAGCGTGATAAGCCATTACCTCTCTTGTCATTCTCAGATAACTGGTACCAAAGGTGGTGAACTGGATTAAACCTTTTTGTCTTTGAAATCCCATCACGATGCACAATTATTTACAAGAAATTCTGTCATAATGGTGCATCAACAGCAGAAATACATCGGTGTCTGTACTCATCACAACAATTGCTTCTGAATTGTGATTCACAGCATGAAGTACCATTTTAGAATCTGCTTCTTCATGTTTCCCTTCAGGATTTTGAACATCGATCTCGAAGTTTGACTTAACAGTCTTCTGATCTTTAATAGTACTGGAACCAATAATAAAGAGTTCTGATGGTGATAATTCCAGCAATGTATTTTCTACTTATGGTCTACTTACTCAGAGAACTGTGACCTTTTATTTTCCCTAGGACAGATTCCTTTATCAGCAAACGCTATTGAATCCTCAGAACTGTTTTTAACAAAGCTCCTCAAGGTTAATGTGATGATCGGTGATGGAGTTAGGCTCCTACTTTTAGGAAAATGCAGCCTGGAGAAATCACCTCCAACTAGTGATGATCTGAAACAACATATAGGAGATCCCAGTACCTAACAGCAATTTGGGAAACGCTGATAAGTGTAAGATCTATCTACCAAGGCCAGAAGACTTCGGATGGTACTTGAAGGACCAAATTCTGAGGCCAGTTTTGAAAACACTAGAAGATATTCTCAAGGCTTGTTTAGAGATTACCATGTGTAGCTGTCAGAAACTTGAGTGTGTAATTTTGAAATGCAAATGTAAGAATCGCGGTTTCTTGTGCACTCCAATGTGTAGTTGTCCGAGCGAGTATAAAAATTCAATATCAGTTAATGAACAGAGTGATGAAGACTGACTGATGCATTAAGTATATCCCAAATTTCTTCATTGTCTTAGTATAAAAGAGTGGCATAACATCATAGAAATCTAATTCTAGAAATCAAATAATTTGTTCTCACCCCTTGTCGAAACAAGATTTTTTTTTTCCTTCAGAAAAATGAATAGAAAGCTGTATGTTTGTGCAAGGTTTTAGAGACACGTATAACGAAAAGGATTTGCAGAGTTTCTCATACTGTGTATTAGCTTACAGACAGACGTAATCATCAGGATTATATAGTTGCAGGAAGACAAGATTATATATATTAATCATCATCAGCTGCTAATATTTGTCGTTTGTGGGAAGATAACTCTTGCGCCGCGCCGTGATTGGTCTCGCACACGACAGAATAAAGTCGCTTGTAACTTTGGCACTAGTAGTCCTATACTAATATAAGTATACATTTTTTGAAAGAGCATAACATGACGAAAAACGTTTAGACAAAACATTTTTCTGAATTCGATCTTGTAAAGAATCTGTGGCTAAAAAACTGACGTCACGCGCAACCAATACTGAGTAAAAATAAAAATAACAAGAAAACCATTATACTTAGCTCAAAAATGCACTAGCATTAAATTGTAGAAGACCATTAGACAAACAAAATGAAAAAAGTTTGGATGCTCTAGCTCCAATGGTTACGGAGACATAGTGAATAATAGAAACGGCTAAAATTTCGGCTTCCTCCCCCTCCCCTCCCGTGAGATATTTTTTCTGGCATTCGGCATTTTGTGATCAGTGATGTGCATACTATATTCAAAAAATATTGGGTGCCAAAGTGTGTCATGATTTGTCCTTAAACTCAGAAAGGAGAACACGTTTTTCAAGTTGATGCCTAGACTATTAATTATCATGTATATACGCAAAAATAAACCAAAGTTTGGATACACTTTGGCACTAGCATTAAATTGTAGAAGACCATTAGACAAACAAAATGAAAAAAGTTTGGATGCTCTAGCTCCAATGGTTACGGAGACATAGTGAATAATAGAAACGGCTAAAATTTCGGCTTCCTCCCCCTCCCCTCCCGTGAGATATTTTTTCTGGCATTCGGCATTTTGTGATCAGTGATGTGCATACTATATTCAAAAAATATTGGGTGCCAAAGTGTGTCATGATTTGTCCTTAAACTCAGAAAGGAGAACACGTTTTTCAAGTTGATGCCTAGACTATTAATTATCATGTATATACGCAAAAATAAACCAAAGTTTGGATACAGACGCAAATGTTGGTCGCTTATAATGAGAAATGTCTTTGTAATCACGAACAATTCCTACATCTTATCAGATGTCTTTATCTTTCCAATCAATTCATATTGTACAGCCAGCCTCAAACGTTTCTGTTGTGTTATAATATGCCTTTGGCATTTCGCACGTAGTATCTTAATATCAAAATAGTAGGGAAATACCGCTCAGACTGAGCGTCATTACACAATAGTCGTCATATTATTATTATTATTATTATTATTATTATTATTATTATTATTATTATTATTATTATTATTATTATTATTATTATTATTATTATTATTAAAGTGGAAGTTTTTGATTTCTAATAAATCCATTGAAGGAATGTCGATTGCGGACTTTTTTTTTTGCACTCGAATAGTCCTTGGCCCCTTACTCTTTGCCATTCCAATTAGATTGATGAAACTCTATCCATTACGATTCTGGAACTATTACATAAGTAACTAATAATTTCTGACCAGAGTTTAATGCACTTATTTAAACCAGAATTAAACTGAAATAAAGTATTACAGCTTCAATAACGTAACGTTGTCTTCATTAGATACTTTACCAGAGATTTCATCTCTGAAGCGTCACCTTCTAAAATGGTGACGACTTTTCAACACCTTCCTATTCCACATCCACTGCTTTCGTTCGTAGAGTCCCGTTCGAATTGAATGTCTGACGAAGACAATGCGTAGTTGTTGAAACTGTAACATTTTATTTTAGTTTTAATAAATAAGTGTATTAAGCTCTGGTCAGAAAGTGTTAATTACGATAGTATAAGAACAAGTTTGAGCTTAACTCGGACTCTATTCTGTATTCGACGAGTTCTACTTCTTCACAATTACTAGTGGATCCAGAAGTGTTATTTGGAGGGAACAGATCGGCTCCTGGGCGATTAATATAGGCTTGGAAAAAAGGAGTTTTACATCAAATCAGATTAAAATAACGCAATATTTTACACATAGGCCTATAAAACGGTAGCCTTTGGGAGGCGGTGGATACGCCTCTGTTTACAATACGATAATGTCTTCGAGATTAGCTCCTATATCGTACACAAACAATAAAGATGATGACAATAGTTTCCATTATGTCAACGTCTTATTCTTCCGTTTGTAATTACCTATCATGGATTATTAGCATATTCTGATACGCATATGAACAATACAATTTCCGAATCGTTCATGTGCGGACCATTAAAAAGGCTCAAGAGCATTATTCTATTGAAACAAATTCAAGAACACATAGAGAATTTAAAAGGCTTATCGAGAAACAACGTAATGGATGATTATCTTAATTGCTACTGTATACAGCTCGTAAGAAACACCGCAATATTTAAGTTTCTTTATCTTCTTAGCGGATATTCTAAGTAGCTGTGTGGATGTGGAAGGTGTAGAACCATTGAGAAACAATGCCATACATTTTGCAATCGTGTTCGCACAGCCTCAAATTCGCTATTGTTAAAGGGGCTCGCGCTCATCAATCTTAATGAGGCTCACCCTCACACTAAGCTCAGACTCGTATTCGCTCGAGTTCGGGCCAACAGTCCTTAAGAAGAGTCGCACTGGCTCACCTCTTATCCGTTTGGGCTCGCGTTCGCCAAGGTCTTGGGCTCATTATCCTCAATAAAGCTAGCGCTCACTAGTCTGAATCAGGCTTATGTAGCTAGACTCGTTCGAGTTCGTGTCCACAATCCTTAAGACGACTCACGCTAGCCTAGTGCTCATTGAGCTTGTCTCCGGGCCCACTAATTTCATTGGAGCTCGCGCTAGTTCCGACTTCCTGTTGGCTTATAGCGCTCGTACTCAATTATTGATCCGTCATTGCGAAATTTTGGAAGATGGGGGAAATTTCTCCCAGTTAATATTTTCGGAATGAAGTTCATCCATTAATAAGTTACTTGGAGATGAATACAGTGGTATTATTGCAAAGATTTTCCAAATTAATTAGTTAACATATATATCTCACTGCCCTCTATAGTATACGTTAGCAGTATCCCTAATTCCACATACGTTAATAGTTACGGACAGTGGCGGCGTAAGGGCGGGGCGAGTGGTGCCCCCGCCCCGGGCCCCACTTTGTTGGGGTCCCCCAGACGGTAGGTAAAAAAATAATCACTAAAGAACCTTGTTAGCATGAGCCGTACAAGGGCCGTCAAGGTTTATAATTCACACCTTCCCTAAAAGTAAATGCAATTACTTGTCAATCAATATTACACCAAATAACACAGATGAAACAACAGAAATATGTGTCTAATAAAAGTAATCAGTGCCAGATTTTCGTATAAGCTAAACAATCCATAGCTTAGGGTTTCAGTCTCTTGGGGACCTGCAAAGAAATTTAAACGAAAAAAAAAAAAAACTGAATGTAGATTAAACATAAACAAAATAACGGTTTGATTTCCTTGGGGGCTGCAAAGAAATTGAAAGGAAAAAGCTGAATGCAGGTGAAAAATAGATAAAGTAAACATTTCATGCTCTTTGGGAAGCCCCAAAGAAATTTAGAAGAGAAAGTTGAATGTAGGTGTAAAAATAATACTAACGTTTCACTCTCTTGGGGGCCAAAAATTATTATCTTGGGGCCCCCAAAAAATTAAAGGGAAAACTGTATGTGGAATAAAATAAAAGTTTCACTCTGTTCAATAACCTCAGAGAAACATAAAGGAAAAAGCTGGGTGTACATTAAAATATAATAAAAGAAAAGTCGAAGTATATTGTGTTGTGTACATTCTAAGGTCTTATGGTGCAAGCAATGGGGCCCCGTCTGCTAACGTGCTTCCTAAAATATCATTGTTTATTTATTTATTTGTCAGTTCAAGGAAATGGCACAAAGAAGGGATCAACGTACATAATGATTTATTAGGGTACTAGCTTTTGGGAGTTTAATAGCTCGGGATAAAAGTGTTTAAAGAATAATAAGATACTAGTTGTAAAAAAAAAAAAAAAAAAAAAGAAAGAAAAAAAAAGTTGTTAGGTTAATGTTTGGTTCGTGATTTTAAAGGAGCTTGTCGTAGAGGTTTGTAGATGATTGAGTTGTAAGGAGGTTAATTATATAGAAAAGAGTACTGAGTAAAGTATTGGATGAAATATTATGTTATGTGGAATTAATATGTATAAATAGTGCCGAAATAAAAGTAATTATGGAAGTAAAGTCTTATACAAGTTGTAAACAGTTACTAGTACAGGTTTAACACTAGCATTTTGTTGCTAACTAAAAGCTTTGTTGTGGACACTATAGTCGTTATTTTACTTTTTTTTTTAAACTGCAATTTCATTCCCAGTCGAAACTGGGCGGGCCGCAGAAGGTAACGCCTTCTCTGGGGCCAGGGGAAAACAGAATTGTTAGAAGCGTCCGTTTATAGATGGTATACAGGAAGCTATGGATGGTGTTGGTGTACAATCATTATTATATCTTTAGATGCAGTAGAAGAAGTGCAGTGTAGGAGAGAGATTACGGACTATAGATATGCAGATGGCTTTGATAGATGCGACGACGTGGGTTATAGGTTGGTGTGGCCTGGTCAGGTTCATGCAGTGCAAATAGATGGTCAACTGGTGGATAGGCATGCCGTGGTCGTGCAGGAGTCTGATCCAGCAGAGCACCAAGGATTGGGTGTGCCTCATGGTGTGCCGATAGACCTCCCTAGTAGGAGTATTTGCCGGTAAGAAATAAGCAGTGCGCAGAGCATGACGTTCCAGGAGTTGTAATTTGGTGTAGGAGTGCTGTATAGCAGACAACCAAGCAACATGACCAGGGCCGCCCACAGGGGGAATGTATGGCGCAAGCTGCGCCATTGAGAAAAATTTTGGGGGGGATTTTACTCTACTTTCGAACTAGCAATTTTACTGTCGGAATAGCATTAAAACACGATTTTGAGAAGCTAATTTTCAAAAATTTTCCGGGGTAAACCCCCGTACCCCCTGCTTCGATACTCGATGAATGAAGTACCGCGCAAGTAGCCGTATGAAAGGAAAGGTTGGTTCGTTTTAAGAGAGAAGGGCCGCCCACAGGAGGGATGAATGGCGCAAGTTGTGCCATCGAGAAAAAAATTGGGGGGAATAAAAAAAATGGGGAAGAATTTTACTCTAATGTCGAATAAGTAATTTTGCTGTCGTCAGAATAACATTGGAACACGATGCGATTTTTTTTTTAAATCTCGAGAATGAATCCCCCTACCCCCTGCTTAGAAACTCTATGAATGAAGTACCGCACAAGTTGCTACATGAAAGGATGGCGCCAAGTTCTGGTGAACAACAGTTATAAACACTCAAGGAATCACTTTCAAATTTAGATTTGAAATTTGCCTATGTTGTCTGTTGAAAATTATAAAGTAGTTTGACATAATTGTGAGCTAGTGGTAACCATACAGACAAAACAAAGTTTCAAATCTAAATTTGAAGTGAGCCAGTGAGTGTTTGTAACTGTTGTCCACCAGAACTTGGCGCCTATTTTTGTGATTTCAATTCTTTTTAAGGCCACTCGTACTTGGCTCTTTTACAGGAATGTTTTTTGTTGGATATCACTTCTTTTTGTAGGCTAATTTCGAGGATAACATTTTCTTTTGGTATCAAACTCAATAGCTTGTAACTTGCGTCTTACTTTTCATGTACAAGGGAATTATATCAATATTTTGTAAAGAAAAAAAAATAATACTACTAATTGTAAAAAAAGAATACCTGTGCCATACACAGTATGTAGAAGTTTTTATACCCTTCAATATCCTTATAGAACATATTTAGTATTGTACACTACCAAGACTACTAATAAAAGTAATGTCATTTTTATAATTACTACTGCCCCTACTACTACTACAAGCATTCTATAATACTACTACAGGAAATAAAAACAACAAAAATAACAATTACTAGTACTATAAAAACTACCGCTACACTGGGCAATTGTTTTTAGAGGACTTGAGTTTTGAGGAGGGAAGAGATTATTAGTTTTGGGGGGGAGTGCGCCATCAGCTTTGGGGGGGATGGGCACCCCTGAACATGACCATGGTTACTTGGTTGTCTGCTCCATTCAGATCCCCTATATAAAGAATTGTGCAACCCACAGGACAATTTGATTCTACAAATTCAAAAAAACTGTTCATATATATGAAGTGGTGAATCAGGCTCTATGTAAACAGTACAAATATACACGGTAATTGAGTTCAAAACCAGTTTGACAATTACATTTTCAAAGTTAGTTTCCCAGTTATTTACTTTTTGAATATTATATTTTTTTAAGCGCAGCAAACAATACGCCCCCACCCTTTGCCTTTTCTTGTAGTTCAAAATTTCTATCTTGCCTCCAGACCACATGCCTATTATCAAAGAATTCTGAGTCAGAATAATTTATCGTTAAAGAAGTTTCTGCCAAGCTAATAAAGTCATAAGAGTTAGATAAAACAGCATTATGAAAGCAACTGGCTTTAGTACGCAGGTCATTGACATTTTGAAAGCACCTCCTGGCCATATGTTAACGTACACTCCGACGATACGTCCGTAGTGAGCAGACACATTAGTGAAGGTGAGTAAGCACATAATATGGGTTTCAGCATTTGCTAATACGACTGATTCTCAGTGTCATTCATTGCCGGTATCTGTATAAGCACTTCAACTGGAGCGGGCTTTTTAAAGTTAACCATTCACTTTCCATCTTTCTTTTCGCTGTATAGTTTTCTGTCCACGACAATAATGTCTGGTAAACTTCAATGCATTGTTTATACTTCATTTGATAACGTAGCACATAGGAATCAACTCATCTGTACAGGGGTGGACTGGCAACCACAGGACCCACCCTGCTAAACTGAAATGAGGGCCCACTGTATAAAAATGTAAAAAATGTACTTGGCATTCCACTTACTTCAGTCGGGAGTCTGCTCGCGAATGTGCCGCAATCTCTCTGTACCTGTCTTTTTGGCGAGAAGAAAATGTTGCAACCCACATAGGCATACACAAACTCGTCTAAATATTGCTGTATAATCTCGAGGAAGTACGCCCCGCTCTTAGAAGACAACTCTTCTCCCCCAAAGCGTGTCAGGTGAGACAACAGACATGACGACAGTGTTGGAAACTTGAAAAAGCTGTAACATTGTGGCCTCAATGCAACACAAATAATGCGATTGGAGGTAAATTTGCGATAGATTTCGAAACGCAAGATTTTCCTTGACATAAGTAAGTCATAATATCATATCTTCATGTCGCAGAAAGATTAGATATCGTCTATTGTCTAGTGTAGTCAGCCCATTCCTCGGCTGGCCCCAACTTCTCTTTTCATATGAATACCTACTTTGCACATCACAAATATTTTTTACATTTTACTACACTTTTATTTTAAATTAACTTTAAATAACTAAAGGGAAGTTAATATTTACACGATATACACACCGACAGCATAAGTGTTCAGCACTTTTAGAAGTTACTGAGCCCAGTGCCGGCAGCTAGTGCTCTCAAACGGGTCAGGTCAGGCTTCATCGGGTCAGGGCTCGAGTCGAACCTCCTTGGGTCACAGGTCGGGTCAGGGCTGCTCTAGCCACGGGTCGGCTCGGGTCAACTTTCTTTATGCGTCGTTTCGGCTAAAACTTGTTCGGGTCATGAGTCGGGTCGGGTCGACGTTCAACTCGACCCGACCGTCTCGACCCGAGAAGGATTTGGCCGAAAGGGCGCATAAGAAAGTTGACCCGTGGTTAGAGCAGGCCTGACCCTAGCGTAGGTGACCTGACCCGACCCGAGTCTCAAACAGGCTTGACTCGACCCCTGACCCATGAAAGCCTGGTCTGATCCGTTTGAAAGCAGTACGCGTCAGCAAACAGTTCAGTTAATTTCGTGTTCGCCTGTAATTTCAAGTAAAAATAGCCATAAAAGATAAGCTACAATTGACTGAAATCATCCAAAGACGTGGTGTATACATTATAATTTATAAACACCTTAGACAGAAAAACAAAACAAAAAAAAAAAAAAATACCTGGCAACTGTCTTGCAGTATTCGAATGAGTCACATCACGCTCATTTGTTTCTTGGGGCTTCACAGATTCAAATAACCTACGTTGCTTTGGGTCAGATGCAGCTTTTTGTAAATCACATCATTTGTGTTCTCGCTTTTTAGCACCACTTTTATATTTTTCTTTACAGTAATCTTACAATCACTCCTACCATCCATACTGACACAACCACATCTTTCTTCCACGACAAACGACACGTAACTGGTGTTCCAATAATTGAATTGCTGCTATTGGATTTGCTCTTCGATGTAAAGAGGCCCACACACGGTCCATGGTTTGCGCAAACATCATGTTTGTGCAAACATCGTGTTTGCGCAAACACTCGGCCATACACGATACAACTGTTTGCACAAACTTCAGTTCAATTTTGAGTTTAATCGCGTAAGCATGTCCACTGAAGCAGCTTGTTTAGCGATAGTAATTGCTTGTGCTTTGGAAGCGGAAATACCCGCGAAACCAAAAAGAAAGAAGAGGGTGTGGATGAAAGAGTGGTTGATTATGACACATACAGTGGCAACATTATTCACAATGTAAATGTACTATTCCAGCAAACTCAAGAATTTTGACTGTGCATCCTAGAAGTATATATAGCAACTAAATTACTTACATGTTAACTTTTCCAGTGAAAATGCTAAATACTTGTCTTCAACACTACTTTCACTATCATCTATGTCAGTTAATATTTCGTCTTTGTCCGAATCTGACTCTTGTAAATTTATTTTTATGGGTTCCAAAAACTGTAAACACAAAAAATAATTCTTCGAGCTGGACTTCGTAGCACTTGAAAGAAAAAGAAAAAAAGGAAGACAGAAAATAAAACTTCTGCTGTACTCGGTTTGCTTATGATTCCTAAGCAACACGATATGCTCGAGTTTGTTTTGGGTTACGATAATTTATGACACCATTCAGACGCCTGATGCTTTTGATTCCCTTATAGAGGAGAAAAGAGGGTGTTAAAAGTCGCACATAAGGCAGTGGAACGTGAAAGAAAAAAAGAAACAGAAAACATACTGCGCTCCTTCTGTCGAATAAGAAAGGGTGTATCTTGAAGTAAATTTCAAAACAAATTACAAACTTCCCATGCTTTATTCTTACGATGATGGCAAAGATTGCAAAGGTAAGTAGCCACGGGAGAAAAGGGGGCTCTGTCTTTGCGAACTATTTCCAGCTCCAAAATGAGGTTCGTCTGGTATATGTTTAATAAACTTATTTAACAGTTAATGCAAATGAAGGACTTTATAATAAAATATGAAAATTTAAAAAAAAAATCAATCATCATCAATACGGTTTCTATACCTAATTGAATCAACTAAAATTAATCATATGCTTTATATTCTCATTTCCCTAACTGGGCGCAATGTGAACTCACTACTATACTATTGCATAATAATATCGGAGTTAATATTTTTTCGTTTTTTTTCCTCTTTAGTATTTTAACCTACATAAACACAAAGTCAGATAAACAGACTGCTATAAACAGCATTTATTTTCTTATGAATAGCTTATTGATTCATCTTTTACACTCCGGTTTTTAACTTCAGTACTGTTACGATCCGTCTTTTGATAAGGAAGCATTGTGAAAATATAATATGCGCATAGTATGTATGTATGTATGGTAAGTTAAAATGCTTTCATGTTGTGAAAGAGGTAATTTGTTCTGCTTTTAATATGTGAAAAGCTTGCTTCCCCCTGAAAGTAATGTTCTCCTAGAACAACTTGCTGGCTACACCCCTGATTATCCTGTAATAAAAGTTGTGAGTTCTATTTGCAAATCGAAACAAAATCCACTGGAAATTAGACGCGGGACTCAACGCTCGTTTTACTAATTGTTTTATATGGAAAACTTTCAAAGCGTCTATCATGACAACCAGTTGACATAGAAAGATGTAGTTTTCACGTATTTGTTCGTAATTCTTTTCTCTACTTGGTAAAGTGAGCAGTTAATGTGCTAGTACAATATTTCTAAGTAGCGCCTGTGATATTGTCAAGATTCGCAGTAGCGCGAGAAGACAGCGTGCATAACTGCTTGTCGCGAACTGTCAACACCGCTCAATGCCAATTGGACGCCGTGTGAAGCCAACTCAAGGCCATGTCGTTTCTCATCTGAAATCTGCAATAACTTCTCATATGCCGCATTTTTCAAATTCCTGTTTTTATAATCTTCACTCTTTACCTTCCACAGTTCAGGTAAATTTCGATAAAGGTCAATAAATTCTCGCCAGAATTTTTGATTCCTATTCATTGACGCCATAGCGCAAGAAATAAGCGTCTGTACACTAGGCTTCCTACTCGGAAATAAAGCTCGTGTTTGCACAAACATGCCCATACACGGTCCACGTGTTTGCGCAAACATCATGTTCGTGTAAACAATTTTCGAACGAGTTCGATGTGGAAAATGTTTGCACAAACGTTTGCGCAAACAGTTCATACATCGCCACACACGGTCAAACTGTTTGCACAAACAGCCTTGTTTGCGCAAACCATGGACCGTGTGTGGGCCTCTTAATATACAAATAAAACACGAGCCGAGGGCAGCAACTTCATAGTAATTGTTTGAGGTTTGCATAAAACAATCGTTGATAGTGGCGACTAATTTCTTTTCGCTTTACCGCACTGAAACAACAACAACGAAGCCTGATCCGATTTCTTTCTTCGATGCTTGGTCTGAGGACAATGCAGTTCAAAAGCGTTCCGGCTCCACCTCCACTTTCCACAATAGCAATATCTACGAAACTATTGTTTCTTTAAAACATCGCCACTCGCCGGCTTATAAAAGGACCAGAGTAGGCAATGGTATCCAAATCCAATAACAGCCTGAAATCTACTGTGTTTCTTATATTTAAAAAAGTAATAGTTAACGTGCTCGTTTTTAACAGCTGCTGGATCACAAACCCCGCAATGTTGTCTCATAGACTGGACATTTTCAAGTCGATAAACGTGAAGAAGAATAAGGTCTGTTCATGAAAGTTTAACTTTACGTCTTTTTTATGCAAAACACAAGTTTGCGGGAGTTACCCTGCCATATTTTTGATGCTGGTAGGTTTAATTGAGCACATCTTTTTAAAATTGGTGGAGGGGGCCCACCTGTTTGGGGGGCCCACCCTGCATTTGCAGGTTAGCAGGGTGGGCCAGTCCGCCCCTGCATCTGTAACCTAAGTCTAATTATAAGTGTTGACTTACTGAGCTCCGTCATAGAATCGATATTTGAGGGGGAACATATGGAGAGCGCAGCATTAGCGAGAGGTAGAGCGAAAACTCGAAATTTGAATTGAGAGTTTTTAAATATTTGGCTTTCGATTTGGCCTTGATGCCAGAAATCGGGACGAGCAACAATCCGTTTCTCGTATGATAGGCTAATACGTAGATTTTTAAAAAAAGTAAGTCCGGTTTAACTGATAATTTTAGTGGTTTTCGTCCCGTAGGTTTTCTTTCGTAAGGTCGTGTGTAATATCACAAAGTAGATTTTAATATGAGTGGAAAAATGAACATATGCTTGTGATTATGGTTATCGCTGGGGCCAAATTATTAAGAAAATAAACCTTAGAGAGCTACGGACACAAGAGTAAGTTCAACATTTAAACACGTTCAGAAAGGTTAGGTGTGGTGTGTGCATGCCAAACAATATATAGCCTACATAGTTATTGTCCGTATATTTATTGAATTCAAAAACCGTTATTTATTACAGATGTCATATCATATTTATGTGTATGTGTGTGTGTGTGGGGGGGGGGGGGGTTAAGCATTATTGTCCCATTTTGAATTATTGCACCTTCAGACTCTACGTCAAGTTGGTCTAATTTTATCCCGCCCAATATAAATTGTCTAATTCGCACACTGCTTGAAACATGGTAATATTTTGCTTATCATTTTCGAAAAATATACACTCCTTTCCCCGTACATATGGTAATTGGATAGTACATATCCCACCTTTATATGCGTTTTACCTGAAAGTGGGGACCCTCTAGATGAATATAAAATTATTATTTTATTAGTTTCGAAGTTGGCAATAAACGTTTTCAGCTCCTTTGGTGGGAATATTTACTCATATTTTTCGGAATAATCAGCATCTTTTCCTGTACATTTGGTAATTAGATACTACATAGCTTACTCTTATAAGCATATTAACTGAAAGAGGTGATCCGTTGTTGAGTTGAGACGAGAAATACCGTGATTGATCTAGTTGGTATAGATCTAAGAATGTGTAATGGCAACCCTTCGTTTTCTCTGCGAGCAAATGTCTGCTAAAATCATTATGGTGATTGCAAACTGGAATTTCTTTTTCGTGGCGTTCTGGCATAGCTATAACTGGTAATCCATAATAGTCAATAAAAGCTGTTTACCACATGGATGATAATGACCGGATGAAACAAAACCAAACATCATTCCATCTTCAACTCACCAAAATTATAAGTACATACTAAAAGACAACAATGCAATTCAGAAAAATAGTCAATTAATACCAAAGCGCAATAAATTGCGCCCTCCAAAAAAACGCACACTTTGTCTCCCCGACCACGAGGTCGGATGTTGTGTCCTATATTACGCAATCGGTGGTGCCCTATACACGAGAAAATAAAGTGTTTTATCAAAAAAGTGATAAACGGTTTCTTGAAATAAGTAAAACATTACGTACACAAAAAATTATAATATAAAAATTTTTTCAGAATGATCTTTATTTCTTAAAATTAGTTACCATTTTCTTGTGATCGCAATGATTAGAATCACCTTGATTTCCTTTAAGAAACTTAGAAATGAGTTCTGAGACGTGGTGCCATCTATTGAGCGCATATAAAATTACAGCAAAAATTTAGCGTAGCAAGTATTTTAGTTTGAAAATTATTTCAGGTAGTAAATAATGTGATTAACTGCATTTCTTTGCAATAATAATGTGTAAGTATGTTTGCTGATACAATAGCATTACAGCCACAAGTGTGCCAAATGGAAATAATTAATATTAAAAAAAAAAAGTATTTATAAGCGTAAGGCGCATGCTGGTGAAGAGAATACGTATGAACATCAACCAAAAGTATAAAATAAACTACATGCCATCATACAGAATGTTAATGAAATATATTACAAGAAATTTAAATATACGGGGTGTCCTATAATCGTGGGACACATTTTATTTGTAATTTGAAGGGACATGAATTATCATATAGGCCTATACTTGTATGTTACAGTTCTTGAAAATCAATACATAAGAGTTTAGTCATTTGTTGCAGACCATCACAATTTGAACAATATAGTTTATGTATCAACCCATATCCCAACCACTGCTTCCTGAACAGCACAATATATTAAACATTTCTTCCCCCACAGAGGACGTAACCCTCTTCGGGTAGTAGCTAGCGTTGGCTAGCTGGCAAAAAAAAAAAAAAAAAAAAAAAACATGTTGCACAGTCCTCTAGTAATCCTCTTAATTTCCTTCCCTAAAAGAGGGTATAGCCCTCTTAGAGGCTGCTAGACTAAAAAAAATGTTGCAAATCATGATGATGTGGACCTCAAAGAAAATTATGTACATTTTAGAGGTGCATTTTGCTTCTTAAGACTTGATCATTACAACACAAAGACAATTCTATGTAGCTCTAGGGCTATGTAACTCTATAATGCATAGAAAAGTATTTGATTCCTAATTTCCCCCACTTAACTTGAACTTCATGAATATAAACTTCCAATCAAAAGACAAATCTATATTCTAAAATTCTTACGACAATATATATCGGGTGTTCCAAAATAAGTGTTACAACTCTGGGGAGGTGACTCCTGCCACTGAGACAAGAAAAAAAGTTCTCTTCAACTTTCGGCTATCGGGCATAGTTTCGGATCTACAAGGTGCCGAAAACGTGGGAAAATGACTTTCGGACGCCAATAGTTCGGAAACTATCCAACGTAAAGAGGGCGGGTAAAAAATTCACTGAAGAAGTCATGCCTGCTGTATTGAATTTTGCATGTTTCACAATCCTACCATGCACGCGCAAGGGATTCCCCAAGGGAACGTAGGGAGTCCCGGATAATCTGCCAAATGAAAATTGGTATAAGTGGATATGAATTGATAGGGTTTCTATCAGGTAACAATAATTCGTTTGTATTAAGTCGATATCTGGAACAAATACAAAATGGCGGACACCTTCATGCCCGTTGTGTGTGATTGCATAATCTGCAGGTACGGATGTTGGCCAACAGTGACGTTCTGAGTATTAAGTGTAGCGAATTTGTACTCAAATGCTCTAGAAAGACATCTGGAGTGTCGGTAGAGCACAACAGATGAAGCAGGGTGATTCACATGTGTGGAAACACTTAACGAAAAGTGCCCAGAAATGCACTCATACTAAGTAAACGTGAGTTCAAAGCGTCGGAAATGTAAGGAATAGCGTCAAGAACATGAAAGCCATTGCCAATTCACCAACAATATTCACTCAAACCGATGAAATATGATGCGCTAGGTTGCATATCGATAAGGATACAACACCTGAGGCCAAGTTGAAATTGTGCAAGGGATGCACTAAGAAACTGGATAGGCCTAAATTAAATGAATGTCACTATTGGGATCGCATGATCGATATTGAAGTGTGGCCAATGTGTGTGTTGATATCGACGTGTAGCTAATGAGCAAATGTCAACATGTCCCACTACTGCTGGGGCACCATCCCACGTGCGAAAAATAGGAAAATAACTACTCGGGTCTTTAATCTAAGGACGTGGGCTCCCAGTAATATTGGAAACTGCGAGCACGCAAGCGATAGCAAGCTCTCTAGCCCTAAGGTTTCGAGGAAGCCTCACTTTTTATGTATTCATTTCTTTGAGGAGTACCCACTGTGTTTCATTTTGTTATTCCTACTGCACAGTTGTAAACAGTCAGAGTTTTAAGACGTTTCTTCCTATTTCTCATGTCGTTTTATTTTCCGTATGTATGGTATTCCAGCAGTAGTTTTATGTGCCAAATTGGTTCATTTTCGTCTTTGTCTTGGCATGTGCACTGTGTATAAGATACGAATTTCTGGAGGTATTTCCCTATATTTCGAGTACGTCATATGTCCCAGAAGAAGTGGGACATGATACAAGTTTGTAAATTTTGCGCTCTATCAGAATTTGAACCATGGATTTAGATATTTCTTTTCATATGTGTCGATTGTGGGACAATGTCCTAAACAAAGAGGGACTTTGATACAATCGTGTTCTAGTTACGTTCTACCGAAAAGTGCACCAGATGAATAGCAGAATGTACAACGTTATTTTCCTAGTTTTCGCACATGGGACGGTGTCCCAGTAGTAGTGGGACATGTTGACATTTGTTCATTAGCTAGATGTTGATATCAACACACACATTGGCCACATTTCAATATCGATCATGCAATCCCACTAGTGACATTCATTTAGTTTACCCAGTTTCTTTGTGAATCCTCTTTCAGAATTTCAACTTGGCCTCAGTTGTTGTATCTTTATCGGTATGCAACCGTGCAGATCATATTGCATCGCATTGATGGAATATTATTGGTGAATTGGCAATGGCTTTTATGTTCTTGATGCTATTCCTTACATTTCCGACGCTTCGAACTCACGTTTACTTAGTATGAGTGCGTTTACTTAGTCCGAACTATTGGCGTCCGAAAGTCATTTTCCCACGTTTTCGGCACCTTGTAGATCCGAAACTATGTCCGATAGCCGAAAATTGAAGAGAACTTTTATATATATATATATATATATATATATATATATATATATATATATATATATATATATATAGAGAGAGAGAGAGAGAGAGAGAGAGATAGATATATAGATATATATATACAGAGCGTTCAAATAGTCTCTATACACCTGAATCGTGGCAAGTCAAAGTCGCATTCAAAGTCACATGAAATAAAATTTTATGCGAAGGTTTGCAACACTGCTATATTATCGCCTTGCGTGAAGTTGCTTTCTTATGGGGCGTTTACACTTAGTCGATTTAGTCGCACGACTAAATCGACTCGCTGCATTTGCCACTAAATCGAAGCAACTAGGCCGAATCAGATTGATGGATGTGTTCAATTATTTCAACCAGAGAAAATAGAACGTCTTTTAATTCAGTTGCCAATCGATTAGTCGCCTTCGATCAACAAGCGATTAAGTTGAAGTCCCGTTTACACAGTCGATTAAGTTGAAAGTGACGTCAATTCAACTGAATCGAACGCAAATCGACTAAGTGTAAACGCCCCATTAGTTTCCAGTCGGCAAAGTAACGTTGAAGTGATTGTTGCATCTAGTTACTAGCGGTCTCTGAAACAATGGTGTTAACTTTGGAACAACGAATATTCCTGGTTGAACATGTGTTCCGTGAACAAGGTAAGTACAAACAGGCAGTCAAAGCTAAGTTTGCAGCTAGGTTTCCGGATACACCTGTTCCGAATCGTCACACTGTAAGGGCACTGATCGATAAATTTAGAGCCATTTGAACGGTAATGGACTATGATCGAAGGGGTAGACCGTCAGTGCTCGATGAAGAAAAAATACTACACATATCGGATGCAATGCAACGTAGCCCCCATAAACCACTTCGAAAACTTGCCCAGGAAGAAGCAATAAGTCTTGGTACGGCACAAAAGGCGGTACGTAAGAAACTGCATCTTATCCCGTATAAGGTGAGAGCGATGCAGCAGTTACTTCCTCCCGACAGTGTAAAACGAGTGCAGTATTGTGAATGGTTTAGACGGTTTGTTATGGACAAGTCTGACGTTGTTTTGGATAATTTTTTTTTTTTTTTTTTTTACTGATGAGGCCTGGTTCCATTTATCAGGTTACGTCAATGCCCAGAACTCACGATTGTGGTGTGCAGAAACCCCACATGTCATACATGAAGTTCCTCTGCATGACCAGAAGGTAGGGTTGTGGATTGCAATATCCAGAAGAAGAATAGTCGGCCCCATATTTTTCAGACAAACAATAGATTCAACTCGTTATTGTGAAATTATTCACCAGTTCATGGGAGAACTAACGGAAGACGAAATTTGTAATGCATGGATACAACAAGATGGCGCTACAGCATACGTATACAGCTCGCCAATCCATGAGATTACTGCAGGAGGTTTTTGGAGATCGAATAATTTCAAAGGGATTGTGGCCACCTCGGTCTCCTGACTTGTATCCTCCGAATTTTTACTTCTGGGGTTATGCAAAGAATTCTGTTTATAAAGAGAACCCCCACACACTACAAGAACTCCAAACAGCTATTCGAGATTTTGTTCATACCATTCCACATGAACAACTTGTGAGAGTATTTGAGAACAAGAAGAAACGTGTGCAAGCATGTTTGGAGGCTCATGGGGGACATTTCCAACATTTGCTGTGAAAATGTGTGTTAAAATGTGTGTGTATATGCTACGCTCTGTACATAGTGCTTTTATGCCATCAAATATAATAAATTTTGAGTAAAATAATTTTCTCGTTGCTTTGAATATGTGACAATTCAGGTGTATAGATACTTTGTGAACGCTCTCTCTCTCTCTCGATATATACAGGGTGCGGCACGTAAAGTGAACACATAAAATGAAATGTAATGTATTGAATATGATTAACTACAACACATAAATGAAATGTAATATGACTACTCACCTTCACAGCAGGTGCTGAAAGTGTCCTCCGTTCACTTCAACACACATGTGAGCACGATTGAGGAGATTCATATATACCCTTGTCAATTCTTGTGTTGTAATGCTATTGGTGACATCCTGGATCCTGGTCTTGAGTTCTTCAATTGTGTGTGGATTTGTTTCGTATAGTCTTCCCTTTAACAGTCCCCATAAGTAAAAGTCACACGTCGACAAGTTTGGTGACCGAGGAGCTCGGGTATCGAATACGGCATTATCACACACTGACACTCACCCGGCTTAACACAACGAGGCCTTTTTCTCAACTGGTTTCGACAAGTTTCACTGGTTGCGGCTGCACGTGACTGCTGCAGGTCACGTAAGTCGACCCGACCTCGACACGCCATCTCTTGGTAGCAAGGTAGATTATTTAAGTGTTGCCAAAAACACAATATACCAGAATATTATGACGGGCCGGTTTTACGTGCCGCACCCTGTATAGACCCTATATATACACACATATATATATATATATATATATATATATATATATATATATATATATATATATACCGGGTTAGGCATTTAAAACTGTTTTTGGAAATATCTGGAAAACCACAAATCTGATTTCAAAAAAGTTGTAACAAAAGTTGTTCGTCTCAAAGGGGGACATCCAATCATACCACACTCGACCCCCTACCCCCAACCCCCGGGGGCGGGAGGGGGTCAACTTTGAAATCTTAAATAGGAACCACCATTTTTTATTGCATATTCTGATTCTCCGTGAAAAAATACGTAACTTTTGTTTCGAACATTTTTTTCGTTGCGTAATAGATGGCGCTGTAATCGACAAAAATCAAAATGGCTTACAAACACGAAAAATGAGGCATTTAAAACCGGGGGGTGGGGGTAGGGGGTCGAGTGTCGTATCACTGGATGTCCCCAGTAGTATTGATTTAGTATCGTGACCGTCAAACGATACCGCGCCTTGATAAGAGATAGTTTATCGATTGTTTAATTAAGGATAAGGGGAGATAGTGAGTATCGAAGGAGGTGATGAAATAGGGTTAGGTTTTTTTTTCTTCCTGGAGATAGATGACGAAAGGAAAGGTTGAATGACCACTACGAAGGTCACAGTGGATGCTCCCTATTGCATGGTCCCTGGTTCCCAGGACCACAATGGATGACCCCTGGAAATGACCCCCAGGACCCATGGTCCCTATGCAGGACCCATGGCCCCTATGCTTCATTAGAAGCTACCTGTTAAAAAGATGTGAGCATATTTTTATTGTTTCGTATGGCAAGCCATACTCCTTGCTAAAAAGGTGGGAGCAGATAAAAGGAAATGGTCCCTGGTTCCCAGGTCCACAGTGGATGACCCCTGGAAATGACCCCAGGACCTATGGCCCCTGTGCAGGACCCATACGAACAGTATGTGAGAGGTGAAAAATATAACAAGCTATACTCATACACTATGTGTGTGAGCAGATAAAAGGAAATGGTCCCTGGTTTCCAGGACCACACCACATGGCCCCTGGAAATGACCCCCATACAGGACCACTGTGGATGACCCTAGGCCCCATACGATTAGTATGTGAGAAGTGAAAAATATAACAAGCTATACTCATACACTATGTGTGTGAGCAGATAAAAGGAAATGGCCCCTGGTTTTCAGGACCACAGTGGATGGTCCCTGGAAATGGTCCCCCTGTGCAGGACCCAAACGAACAGTATGTGAGCATATTTTAATGTTTCGTATGGCAAGCCATACTCCTTGCTAAAAAGGTGGGAGCAGATAAAAGGAAATGGTCCCTGTGCAGGACCCATACGAACAGCATGTGAGCATATTTTTAATCCCTCGACTCGAACAACGTGAGAAGTTAAAAATAAGCCCCGCCCCCTCCTACAAGTATTCTATGAAAAGGGTAATATTTATTAAAAATTATTTTTTCTTACTTGCGAGCTGAAGACTGACGTGCACAGACATCCTTCCTCTAGAGCCGTTGAAATTGAAATGAACGAGCGAAAAGCCGTTTGGCTTGGCTTTAGTGACGTCAAGATTAACTTTGTACCGTATCAGAATGATAAAAGTGATTAAGCTATATCATTATAGACTTTACTTATTTACAAGAAACAGAGATTACTTGCAATCATCTACAAACATTTGTATGATTTGAACTTAATCAGAACTCTGAATAACAATCACGTGCAAGGTTAAAAACCTTTATTATCGACAAGCATGAGTGATATCTAACAGAGTTAATCACAGATGGATCACGAGTTTATGTGTCTAAGTTTAAATGATACTGATGATAGAGAAAAAATAAACCGATAATCACGAGAACTGATGGGTTATTGAACGCTTGTCCTATTACAAACACCGAGCTTAATTGATATTGACGATAGAGAAAAAATAAACCGATAATCACGAGAACTGATGGGTTATTGAACGCTTGCCCTATTACAAACTGAACTTGTATTTGTAAATATATATATATATATAAACAATTTGGAAACGTTATTACTTAGAGATATCCAGAGAACGGCAAAAACATTTACTTTGTTATTACAATCTAATACGAAAAAAAATAAACTGCAACTTTAGAGATTAATGCCTTGAACTGTGAAATTATTATTATTGTATAGATTTAATGTTCACGGTGAGAACATTGAGCATGCACCACCTATATGCAATAAAGCACACGGACTTATGAAAAAAAAATGGTTCCGCCTATACTAAATAAAGTACTTATATATAAATTCCTATGTTCCCTTTTTTTATATATTATAATTGTTACTATTGAGAGTGCCTTTTATAGTAATTAATTGTGTGACTGCGTGTGTGTGTTTGCAATTTCTAAAAAAGTTTGGACGACAAGCGAAAATTGTAAGTTATTATTGTAGTTGATGTATATATTCACACATATTCAATGATGCGCCTCTTGTACATTAATATTTAAACCTAGGGCTACCGAACAAATGTAAAATTGTAATTTACTTTAAAAGTATAACACATAATCGTTAACGTGCCACCACAGGCATTTACATTGAAACGTGAGAAAAAAGTGATTATTTGTAAAATATTTTGGCATTAATGCTACGCGTTTGTTTGAAATGCTATTAATGTTGCACGCTTACACAAAGATTTATTTTTTAATTATAGCAAGCATTTACGGAAATAATTTTAAAATGCCATTGCGATGTAACACATGTTGGCGACGCCTTTGTTATAATTGCACGTACGCGAAAGCGAAATAAAAATTACTGTGTTCACCTAACACATGTTGGTTGTACTTTTTAAAATTGCACGTACGCGAAAGCGAAATAAAAAATTACTGTGTTCACCTAACACATTTTGAATGTACTTTTTAAAATTGCACGGACGCGAAAGCGAAATAAAAATTAATGTGTACACCTAGCACATATTGGTTGTACTTTATAAAATAGTTCGTGTTATATATAACTTTCGCGGACAAATTAGTTGCCTAGCACAAAAATTAAATTGCCTATCTATTATAATATTTATTTGTGCACTTTTTACTAAGGTAACCTAAGATGTTTATATTTGCTAACGCGCCTTTACTTGAAAACCATATGGTCCCTTAATAAACTAAACTAAGATGCATATAGTCGCTAACGCGCCTTTACTTGAAAACCATATGGTTCATTACTAAACTAACCTAAACTGGTTATACTTGCTAACGCTTCCCCTACTGTAACGTAACTATCGCTAACACGCCTTTACCGTATAACCTAACTTAACGCAGCATTGTTCACCTTTGATAATAATGTATAAATTAATTATTATTTTGTTTTAACTTGGTGCTACGCGTTTGCTAATACTGAATAATTCCTTGGAAATGCACACCGCCTTTGCCCTGCCCTGAACCACTTGTTTGCGCGGTGGCTTTACCCCGCCCTGAACGACTTGTTTGCGCGTATGCTTTACCCTGCCCTGAACCACTTGTTTGCGCGTATGCTTTACCCTGCCCTGACCTGCTTAAATGTTGGGAGGTATGCTTTTTTATATAGAATAAGCGCAACTGCTATGTATATACCTTGAACTTATTTGTGGAAATAACTTAAATGTATACTTGCTTTGCACTGCCCCGCCCACATGATGGCACGTATGGTTATTTTTTATATAAATGGACATCGACTGCCACGCTTTTTAAATCTATTTATTGTAATTATTGTACACATGCTTCCCTATAAATGCAAGCACGTTTTTCACATGTACACCGATTGCTACGCCTTAAACTATTTATTGTACACATGCTTCCGTATAAATGCAAGTATTTTTCCCGAATGGACTTTTACTGCTACACGTTTAAAACTAATAAATGTAATTAATGCACGCATGCTTCCGTATAAATGCAGGCACGTTTTTTCACATGGACATTGACTGTTAAGCATTAACATTAACTAACCTAACCTAACCTAACCTAACCTAACCTAACCCCTATGCTTCTTTTTCTAGATTTCCAGGTAATCTTATGTAAAAAGGCTTATGCTCAATCTTCTGCGCAGGTTTATGATTATAAATCAGGTCATGGCTCATACTGATATAAAGCGGATTCTACCGTGATAAAATGTACAGTCAAAGGCCGTCTGTTTCAGCTAGTGCAAAACGAAAAAGAAATACATCACTACATATAAAACCATTTTCAACTTCTTATAATAAAAAACAAAAAGGTGAAATTCAAACTAATCTTTTATTATCCAAAAGTAATACTGTAGAGTCTAAGTATATTTCACCACGTGAAAAACAGTTTCAACTTGAAAAACAAAAGAAAATTATACTTGTTAATCCAAATGATCCTGAAATTCCTGAAGAAGATGATACATGTCGCATAATATTTCCAACACAGGAGCCAATACCCGAACAAGTGTATAGAAGAAGTTTCAAAGAATTAAGTGAAATACCATTTGAAAAGAAAGTAACAAGTGAAAATACAATTTTTAATGATAATCTTATATTTAACGACGTAAAGTGTAATTGTACTCCTAATAACGTAAGTGAAATTTGTGTAAAACAATTACTAGAAAATTATAAACTTTTTGAACCTTTACTTTGTGAAGGTTGTGCAAATCGTAGTGAAAATAAAACTGCACATAAATGTTTAACTGAAACCGATGAGGAATTAAATACTGTTGTGTGGAATTTCCTAATTAAAAAATCAACACGTGATCAAATATTAAAACAATATTTGAAAATTCATGTAAAGTGTATAAATACCAACATTAATCCAAATCTTATAAACAAATTTAACTATACATATCAGGAAATTACATTTAATGATTATCATATTTTTGATTTAAGAGAAGCATATCTTGAAAAGGATAAAAATGTGTTTCAAAAATCGTTATTGTAAACACCGGTGTATTTTCCTAAATAAATACGACAAATGTGAATATCATTGTTCTCCTTTTTCTATAAAAGAACACTGTGTGTTAATGTGTATTGCCCGTTGGAAACCACATCGAGAACTTTTATGTTACGGATGTTTTCAAAACAGAAGCAAAATAGAAGAACACGATTGTATTACTTCGGACTATAATATGTTATGTTATAATGCATGGCGTACAATGGTAAGCGCACAAACTTTTGATGATTTATATGAACAATTTGCAGCAGTGCATTCTGATACTGAAATTGATTGGGAATTTACATGTACATTATATAACATGTTATTAAACAAAGACAACATTGAATTAATTACCAAATTATTTTTACAAAAAGATTTACTATATAATCCGCATTTTAAAAAGTTGTAATGGAAACTCTTCTGTTAATCAATTTGTAAATAATAAAAACATTGTGTATAAATTAGCAGAAAACTGTGCAATATGTAATTGTGCATAAATTAGCAGAAAACTGTGCAATATGTAATTGTGCATATACTAATATAAATTTTGAATGTATTAAACAATATATCAAAGAATGTTAACATTATTAAAAATACAAATGTATCTGTGTGTATATTTTATTGCTAATAAAATTTTATCAGTGTATATTACTTGTTTTCATTTTTTTATTTCCTTAAATGTATTTTTCTTTTGTGTAAATGCGTTTTACATTATACTTAAACTATTCTGTGAAAATTAATTCATGCAAGGAAAAAGAAAAGCTTTAACATGTGCATATAACAAGACAAAATTCACATGTCATAAAATTTACTTGTGCATTTTATAATGCATGCATGTGAGAAAACTTTTTTTTAGTTTGCGTTTTTTTTTTGCATTTAGTTTTTTAAACTTGTTTTTTCGAATTTTTATACCATATGTATATGAAAAAGTTTCTACAGTTTTCATATTGCATTTCTAATTAACGTATAACTTTTTATAATTTAAAAGTTGTGTATTTGAAAAATAAGTTTCTTCGAATTAAAGCTCATTGTAAATACCAATTCTTATATCCAATAATAGTATATTACCTATTTTTATTATTATTCAGGAAAAGTTTTTAATAATAAATAAAAATCAAAAATAAAATTTTGGTTAAATATTTATTTCACTAACAGAAAAATATATATACACGCAAAATAATAATACAAAGAAATAATATGTGTACAAAACAAAATATGTATACAAAAATCATGCTTTAAATGATACATTTCTGTCTTTCTCCAAAAGTATATTGGGTAATTCCTCAATATATTTCGGATTTTGTAATAATTCATTATAATGGTTGTTAAACAATTGTTCATTAACATACATATTAGTATGTAAAATCAAATAATTAATATAAACGTCGTTTCTTACATTTTCACTTGACATAATAAGCCATGCTTCCGCCTCCAATGATAGTTGGTTTGTCAGCAAACAATGATGTGCAAGCTGATTGTAATAATTAAAGGCGCAGCCTTGACACAATAATACATTTTCAGGTTTCCAATTTAAAATACTTTTATATATACAGTTTTTGTCCACAATATCAAAACCGCACTCACACTTTTCTTTTCGTCGCACTGATAAATCTAATGGTTCCTTTTGTGGTGATGGTGTAACACTTGCATTTGGTGTATCAGGTTTAAAATCGTCCAACTCCTGAAATAAACGAAGAATTTCCTCTTCTTCCACCTCACTAAATAAGTCTGGCGATGGGGGCCTTACTTCTTCTTCCGCCTTTACATATGACATTGGTGGTCTTGCTTCTTCCTCCTCTTCAATAAATAAACTTGGCAATGGTGGTCTTGCTTCCTCCGCATCCACATATAATGATGGAAACCTTGCTTCTTCCTCCTCTTCAATAAATAAATCTGGTGATGGGGGTCTTGCTTCTCCCTCCTTCACATATATCAATGGTTGTTGTTCTGGTGGTCTTCCTTCTTCTTCCTCCTCTTCAATAAATAAATCTGGTGATGGGGGTCTTGCTTCCTCATTCTCCACATATGTCGATGGTTGTGGTCTTACTTCTTCTTCTTCCTCAGCATCCAGCGTTAAGGTCCATTTCATTGATGGTACTTTTAATGTTGTACCAAACAATGGTCCAGTATTTGATGCTCTCAATAATGAAGGTGATCCCACTGGTGATGTTGGAATTAAAACCGGTTCATCCCTAAGATCAATAATCTCCTCCTCAATAATTATTTCTGGAGATTCCGGAGTGTCTAAAGACTTAAACTTCTTCTTTGGCGGTTCAATATTAAAATACGACGAATTACAATCCATCTCAAATCTGCCTCTCTACTTAACTCTTAATCGTCTCTACAGCGTTAATGACTCTATGAACAACTTCTCTTCAAACTCCAGTATATAAGGAAACATTTTATCACCAACGTCATATCACATGATCATTATATTTTTTTAAATATAATTTCAAAAACAACCCGTGATCATAAGCACATGATATACGGAAAACATGTAAACAATATGTTATCATGTTGTACTCAAACCACATGATATTTTAAACCGACCTATTAAAACAAATATTATTTCGAAAACAACAAGTTTTCAAAGTTCAAAACATCTATAATGTTAAATTCAGTTTTATTTATCATTGGTAATCTCTCGCTTGTGTATTCAACGCTCTGCCAATCTTAATTAGTGACAAGGTTCTTTAATCATATAAGTTCAATACCCTATCTATCTTATTTCGTAGTACGTCAACAGTTTCTTTTATAATATCTTATCATAGCGTTCCCATCACATGTTCACAATATGTGAAATCATAATTACTTGTGGCAGTGTCATATAATGCTTATTCATGTGTTGCTGAGCATCCCATCACGTGTTCACCTTATGCATAATCAAACGTGGATAATTATCAATCACATGTTACTTATTCATACGGTTGTAGCTACAATTACTTGTCATACGTCAATGACTCCGATTACTTATCACATGATGTTTAATCATGTATCAAGGGACAAAATTACTCATCGTCACATGATGTTTAGTCATGTATCAATGTTCAAAATTACACATCGTCACATGATGTTTCGTCGTTCAACAAGTTTATCTAATCGTACAAAGGTCAATTCATCCGGGTTTTCAAAGCGCGCTAAACCTCAGTTCATGTCTTAAGTTCTTCGGTAATGGATGTACAAAAACAAGACTCCGTCTTTAGTACTGTAATCAAATATGGCTAGACATACAAAATAATGCCAAATAAAATATTATGTTAATATATATATCATTATATTCAACAAGTTCACCCATGTTTTCACGCAGTCATATGTTAAGTATTGCCACTTAGTGGCCTTATTCAAAAAGCATTCAGTATAGTATTAAGTCGTCTGCAAACGGGTTCATAAAACAATATGTCTCTGCCCATTTTTTCCAATTCCCATTCTATATGCATTTGCATTAACAGTACATATCTATGTAGCCTTATTCCAAAATTCTGAAATATCCTAAGACCCATTCTATACGTGTTTCCAATAACAGTACACATGTATGTAACCTTAGTCCAATTCTAAAATATCCTAAAGCCCATTTTATACACATTTGCGTTAACATTACACATCTATGTAGCCTTATTCCAATTCTAAAATATCCTAAAGCCCATTTTATACACATTTGCGTTAACAGTATACCTGTATGTTGCCTTATTCCAATTCTAAAATAAGCTAAGGAACATTCTGCCCTATCACAAAATTTATTCTCAATCTAAGTATATAAAAAAAGGCTCTCATTCTGTACTGCGACCCACCACAAAATTTATTCTGTAACTATATATACCAAAAGAAAAAGCCCTCATTCTGTACTGCAGCCCAGCACAAAATTTATTCTGAAACTATATATACCAAAAGAAAAGGGTCTCATTCTGTACTGCGGCCAAGCGCAAAATTTATTCTGAAACTATATATAACAAAAGAAAAGGCCCTCATTCTGTACTGCGGCCAACCGCAAAATTTATACTTAAACTAAATATACCAAAACAAATGGACCTCATTCTGTACTGCAGCCTACAGCAATATTCATTCTCAAACTAAATATACCAATAGAAAAGGTCCTCATTCTGTACTGCGCCCCACCGTAATATTTATTCTGAAACTAAGTATCGCAAAACAAATGGACCTCATTCTGTACTGCTGCCTACAGCAATATTCATTCTCAAACTAAATATATCAATAGAAAAGGTCCTCATTCTGTACTGCGCCCCACCGCAATATTCATTCTCAAACTAAGTATAGCAAAAAAGAAAAGGCCCTCATTCTGTACTCTATAATTAAGCTTCCCCTAAATAGTTCTTGAATATACCATAAATATTCCTTTAATATCCCCTGAATATTCCTTGAATATCCCCTAAATAGTCCTTGAATATCCTTTGAATATTCCTTGAATAGTCCTTTTTTATTCTTAGTATACCCCATGACTATCTTTGGTATTCCCCCTGTGAAAATTCCCTAAATATTCCCTGACCATCTTTAGTATCCCGTAACTACCCCCTTGACTATCTTTAGTATACTCTAATTATTCCCTGCCTATCTTTAGTATCCCCTAATTACCCTTTGATTATCCCCTAAATAGTCCTTGAATATCCTTAGTTTGGGCTAACTATCCTTTAATTAACCCCTAAATAGTCCTTGAATATCCTTAGCTTGGGCTAACTACTCTTTAAATATCCTTAGTATGGGTTAACTATCCTTTAATTATCTTTAGTATACACCCTTGACTATTCTTAGTTTGCCCCCTATCTTGTCTGTTACTAACACAATGTGTCTTACTAAATTGTATTCGCATTCTAGTTTGCGTAAATAATCCATCGCAAAATCCATAAAATAAGCAAATGTGTTACATTGTAATCTGTGTTTTGCAGTCTAAATATCATAAAGGGTAGTGAATCGGCTCATATTCCTATAGGCTACAATACAAAATGACCTAAAGCATTTTCATTTATTTTTATTTTACAAACTAGGCAATACATATACTTTTTCTGCACTTGTAATTAAAGTATACCAAAAACAATTCCCCATTTCATAATAATTTCTTATTTATTAATCTCTTTAAATCAAAAATCTTCCATTACCATTCTCTAACTAAACACAAAATATAAAAATTTACCAACACTGCTACAGGAAGTTGAGTCACTTCCTGTCGACGCGCATGTTGGAATACGTGTAGTTTAAAAAGTGCTTTACAGCTGGGAATTTAAAAGGATATATATAAAGGTAAGTTTAATATCATTTTTAGCATTAAATTATTTAGTATGTACTAGGAATGAAGTATTTCAAATTGGTAATCTTTTTTTCTACATTTATTTTATGAATACTTAATTTATTTTTAAAATATAAACGTCGCTATGTGCGTTAAGCAAATAATGTTAGGTTACAGTAATGAAAACGGTATTTCAGCCATGTAAATGTTAGCCGATTGCAGGCTAATGTTGTTTTCCTTGTTTTAAAATCAATTATATTTTGTATTTATTAATGTAGGTGCTTAAAATATAGCCGTGATTAATTTTAAAAGCGTAGCAAATGGTACCCATGTGGAAAAACGTGCGTGCATTTATACGGAAGCAATCGTACCTTTATTAATGTTAATGCGTAACAGTCAATGTCCATGTGGAAAAACGTGCCTGCATTTATACGGAAGCATGCGTACATTAATTACATTTATTAGTTTTAAACGTGTAGCAGTGCAAGTCCATTCGGGAAAAATACTTGCATTTATACGGAAGCATGCGTGCATTAATTACATTTATTAGTTCTAAACATGTAGCAGTCGGTGTACATGTGGAAAAACGTGCTTGCATTTATAGGGAAGCATGTGTACAATAATTAGTTTTTAAACCCGTGGCAGTCGATGTCCATTTATATAAAAAAGAACCTTGCGCGCCATCATGTGGGCGGGGCAGTGCAAAGCAAGTATACATTTAAGTTATTTCCACAAATAAGTTCAAGGTATATACATAGCAGTTGCGCTTATTCTATATAAAAAAGCATACCTCCCAACATTTAAGCAGGTCAGGGCAGGGTAAAGCATACGCGCAAACAAGTGGTTCAGGGCAGGGTAAAGCATACGCGCAAACAAGTCGTTCAGGGCGGGGTAAAGCCACCGCGCAAACAAGTGGTTCAGGGCAGGGCAAAGGCGGTGTGCATTTCCAAGGAATTATTCAGTATTAGCAAACGCGTAGCACCAAGTTAAAACAAAATAATAATTAATTTATACATTATTATCAAAGGTGAACAATGCTGCGTTAAGTTAGGTTATACGGTAAAGGCGTGTTAGCGATAGTTACGTTACAGTAGGGGAAGCGTTAGCAAGTATAACCAGTTTAGGTTAGTTTAGTAATGAACCATATGGTTTTCAAGTAAAGGCGCGTTAGCGACTATATGCATCTTAGTTTAGTTTATTAAGGGACCATATGGTTTTCAAGTAAAGGCGCGTTAGCAAATATAAACATCTTAGGTTACCTTAGTAAAAAGTGCACAAATAAATATTATAATAGATAGGCAATTTAATTTTTGTGCTAGGCAACTAATTTGTCCGCGAAAGTTATATATAACACGAACTATTTTATAAAGTACAACCAATATGTGCTAGGTGTACACATTAATTTTTATTTCGCTTTCGCGTCCGTGCAATTTTAAAAAGTACATTCAAAATGTGTTAGGTGAACACAGTAATTTTTTATTTCGCTTTCGCGTACGTGCAATTTTAAAAAGTACAACCAACATGTGTTAGGTGAACACAGTAATTTTTATTTCGCTTTCGCGTACGTGCAATTATAACAAAGGCGTCGCCAACATGTGTTACATCGCAATGGCATTTTAAAATTATTTCCGTAAATGCTTGCTATAATTAAAAAATAAATCTTTGTGTAAGCGTGCAACATTAATAGCATTTCAAACAAACGCGTAGCATTAATGCCAAAATATTTTACAAATAATCACTTTTTTCTCACGTTTCAATGTAAATGCCTGTGGTGGCACGTTAACGATTATGTGTTATACTTTTAAAGTAAATTACAATTTTACATTTGTTCGGTAGCCCTAGGTTTAAATATTAATGTACAAGAGGCGCGTCATTGAATATGTGTGAATATATACATCAACTACAATAATAACTTACAATTTTCGCTTGTCGTCCAAACTTTTTTAGAAATCGCAAACACACACACGCAGTCACACAATTAATTACTATAAAAGGCACTCTCAATAGTAACAATTATAATATATAAAAAAAGGGAACATAGGAATTTATATATAAGTACTTTATTTAGTATAGGCGGAACCATTTTTTTTCCATAAGTCCGTGTGCTTTATTGCATATAGGTGGTGCATGCTCAATGTTCTCACCGTGAACATTAAATCTATACAATAATAATAATTTCACAGTTCAAGGCATTAATCTCTAAAGTTGCAGTTTATTTTTTTTCGTATTAGATTGTAATAACAAAATAAATGTTTTTGCCGTTCTCTGGATATCTCTAAGTAATAACGTTTCCAAATTGTTTATATATATATATATATATATTTACAAATACAAGTTCAGTTTGTAATAGGGCAAGCGTTCAATAACCCATCAGTTCTCGTGATTATCGGTTTATTTTTTCTCTATCGTCAATATCAATTAAGCTCGGTGTTTGTAATAGGACAAGCGTTCAATAACCCATCAGTTCTCGTGATTATCGGTTTATTTTTTCTCTATCATCAGTATCATTTAAACTTAGACACATAAACTCGTGATCCATCTGTGATTAACTCTGTTAGATATCACTCATGCTTGTCGATAATAAAGGTTTTTAACCTTGCACGTGATTGTTATTCAGAGTTCTGATTAAGTTCAAATCATACAAATGTTTGTAGATGATTGCAAGTAATCTCTGTTTCTTGTAAATAAGTAAAGTCTATAATGATATAGCTTAATCACTTTTATCATTCTGATACGGTACAAAGTTAATCTTGACGTCATTAAAGCCAAGCCAAACGGCTTTTCGCTCGTTCATTTCAATTTCAACGGCTCTAGAGGAAGGATGTCTGTGCACGTCAGTCTTCAGCTCGCAAGTAAGAAAAAATAATTTTTAATAAATATTACCCTTTTCATAGAATACTTGTAGGAGGGGGCGGGGCTTATTTTTAACTTCTCACGTTGTTCGAGTCGAGGGATTAAAATATGCTCACATGCTGTTCGTATGGGTCCTGCACAGGGACCATTTCCTTTTATCTGCTCCCACCTTTTTAGCAAGGAGTATGGCTTGCCATACGAAACATTAAAATATGCTCACATACTGTTCGTTTGGGTCCTGCACAGGGGGACCATTTCCAGGGACCATCCACTGTGGTCCTGGAAACCAGGGGCCATTTCCTTTTATCTGCTCACACACATAGTGTATGAGTATAGCTTGTTATATTTTTCACTTCTCACATACTAATCGTATGGGGCCTAGGGTCATCCACAGTGGTCCTGTATGGGGGTCATTTCCAGGGGCCATGTGGTGTGGTCCTGGAAACCAGGGACCATTTCCTTTTATCTGCTCACACACATAGTGTATGAGTATAGCTTGTTATATTTTTCACCTCTCACATACTGTTCGTATGGGTCCTGCACAGGGGCCATAGGTCCTGGGGTCATTTCCAGGGGTCATTCACTGTGGTCCTGGGAACCAGGGACCATTTCCTTTTATCTGCTCCCACCTTTTTAGCAAGGAGTATGGCTTGCCATACGAAACAATAAAAATATGCTCACATCTTTTTAACAGGTAGCTTCTAATGAAGCATAGGGGCCATGGGTCCTGCATAGGGACCATGTGTCCTGGGGGTCATTTCCAGGGGTCATCCATTGTGGTCCTGGGAACCAGGGACCATGCAATAGGGAGCATCCACTGTGACCTTCGTAGTGGTCATTCAACCTTTCCTTTCGTCATCTATCTCCGGGAAAAAAAACCTAACCCCATTTCATCACCTCCTTCGATACTCACTATCTCCCCTTATCCTTAATTAAACAATCGATAAACTATCTCTTATCAAGGCGCGGTATCGTTTGACGGTCACGGTACTAAATCAATACTACTGTCCCCCTTCGAGACGAACAATTTTTACAACTTTTCAAAATCCGATTTGTAGTTTTCCAGATATTCCCAAAAACAGTTTTAAATGCCTCATTTCTCGTTTATAAGCCATTTTGATTTTTGTCGATTACAACGCCATCTATCACGCAACGAAAAAGTGTTCAATGGAGAAGTTACGTATTTTTTCACGGAGAATCAGAATATGCAATAAAAAATATTGGTTCATATTTAAGATTTCAAAATTGACCCCCTCCCACCCCCGGGGGTGGAGTAAGGGGTCGAGTGTGGTATCATTGTATGTCCCCCTTTGAGACAAACAACTTTTATTGCAACTTTTTTTAAATCCGATTTGTAGTTTTCCTGATATTCTGAAAAACAGTTTTAAATGCCTCATTTTTCGTGTTTGTAAGCCATTTTGATTTTTGTCGATTACAGCGCCATCTATTACGCAACGAAAAAAATGTTCGAAACAAAAGTTACGTATTTTTTCACGGAGAATCAGAATATACAATAAAAAATGGTGGTTTCTGTTTAAGATTTCAAAGTTGACCCCCCTCCCGCCCCCGGGGGGTGGGGCTAGGGGGTCGAGTGTGGTATCATTGGATGTCCCCTTTCAAGACGAACAACTTTTGTCACAACTTTTTTGAAATCAGATTTGTGGTTTTTTAGATATTTCCAAAAACATTTTTAAATGCCTCACCCGGTATATATATATATATATATATATATATATATATAAGGGCGGATCCAAGGAGAGCTATAGGGTCTATAGCCTCCTTTGACCCTCAGGTATACACTGGATAAAATGGACATCAATCCTATTTTACACTGGATAAAGCGGCAAACTACGGTTTAGCCCTCCCTTGATCATATCCTGGCTCCGCCACTGTATATATATATATATATAGATATATATATATATATATATATATATAACGGTTGGATTAAAAAAGAAAATAGAGATTTACAGAGAAGTAAAAATTGAATCAAAAGTAAAACATAGCTTTCGAAAGAAAAAAGAAAGAATTAAGTAGCATTTCAACGAAACTTCCAACCATGTTTTGATAAAGATAGAAACTGGATTTTAATTATAAACTCGAAAACAGTTTTGGTGGAAAGACAAAGCCAGTTTTTTTTTTTTTTTAACACCATTTGGAATTAAAGAGCTAACACAAGTCCAAACCGAAACCATTGGCATGTTTAAAACAGATAGGCCTACTTGCCTCGCTGAAAACTACACTGATTTTAGTGAACAGTTTTTATATATCTGGATAGATGTTTAAATATTATTATTATTATTTGAGACCGGATGTTTATGTATTGAAAACCTGGAAAATAGGCAGGCAAATAGGCATTTAAAATTTTAAAAAATGCAGTAAAATAGGCACTAAAACATAACTCAAAACAATGTAGATAAACACTCAATACAATTAAAAAGTAAATTCATGGAATATATGAACATACCTGTTTGTTAATATCTTCTTTTACTGTATATATAAAAACAAAGCTCGACATCAGGGCCGGATCTATAATCCTGCGAACTACGCGTTCGCAGGAGGCGCAAACTGAAGAGAGCGCCAAACTGGAAAATGAATTTTGTGTTTTAAGTGTGAATATACGTATAGTAGAGTATGTATTCTCTGTATATTAGAGAAAATGTTACGATGAAAAATTTTCCGAATAGCTTCAAATAACTATTGAACAGACTGAGATACAGGTAGAATAGAATACATCAAAAGGACAATAAAGTGGAATCTTTGTGTGGTTGGCTGTAAATCACCCTTTACAATTGAAATAGACTGGTACAGTACATCAATTGGCGCAAATGTCATACTCATAAGTGTTGCTGGTTTCAAGAAATTTTCCCGCTGCGCAGGGAGATTTAGGAAAGATTTTTAAAGAGGGTAAAAGGGAGATTTTACGAATATGAAATAAAATGTAGGGAAATTTATCTTCTCAATAGATGTTGTTATATTAAGCACTACGGCAGTACGACTAAATACAGCGGCACTCTTTCCACAATCTCATCATATGCACAAAGCACAAATATAACCGACTCTTCATTCCTTTCCCAACAACCCTTCCGCGACTTTGCTTAAGAATATCATTGCCAAAGAGGAATTTATCAACAAAAAAAACGAAGTCACCTGCTTGTGTTGCTTGTGTATTGGGTGGCATTATCACAGTCTTCAAAGGTGTTCCGCCATGTCATAAACAGTGTCTCCGAATAGTGCTTCGGTTCAATGACCACAGGGTTGAGAAAGGTCGGCGTAAGTGAAATTCACATTTTCGAAATTGAAGCGGCTCCTTGGTATAAGGAGGGAGGCGAATACTAAGAAAAAACGGGCGGAACAAATGGATTTTTTTAATCATTTCTGAAAGTAATTTTAACTACCCTTCCAGGAATTCGCAGAATGAAAAGAAAGAAAAAACAGAAGGAGAGAGATGAGAAAAGAAGGTTTTGGTTGTACAGCGGGGGACACTTCTAAATGGTACACCTTAGCCGTAAATCTCCATATGGCTGTACCATTTAGAAGTGTCCCCCGCTGTACCACTGTTTATGAGTCACCTGATTGGAACAACTTGAGCGAGGCAGAGAACTAAACTTGCCGCTCGACTCGGGCGGAAAGGAAAAACTGTACCGTCGCAGGGAGTTCAGGTTTTACTGTTGCCACGTTTTCAAAGTTAAAGATAGAAGTTTTCTTACTGTGTTTTTTTTTCAAAATCTAAAACAGGCAAGGCATAGGTTTGTGTCTCCTCTAGGTTTGTTCAAATTTTGACGTTTGTAACTTTAATAATAAAGAAGAAAATAGTGAAAAACTTTGCTATGCTTTTTAAATGGGCCAAATTTCAAGGTTGCTAGGGGTACCAGATCACCTTAAGCTCCTAATATCAGTAACTCACAATCGCTGCCCACAGCTTAAAGCTCACTTTGTTAATGTATCCATTCGTTTCTATCTTGAATCGTTATTATTTATTTATTTATTTATTTATGATGATGTGCGATTTCACTTTTCAATAGTACTTCTATTTCATGTAATAATAATGGCCAACGATAAAGAACCAAGTGAGCATTTTATTGGAAAAGAAAGTTACGAATCTTCAAAGAAGATGAGAAGCAAGCGAAGGCTCTAAAAAAGGTTCTTTAGACTTCTGGACAAAATTTCCAAAGTGATAGTCATACAAAGGTTGAGGCGGGGGAGTTGCCAATACCAGTTACTGTTAACGACGCATTTGCAAGTCGAGAAAGTTTTGAAACTGTACGTGTATTTTACTTAATTGCAGGAATTTCATTGTTAAACTAAAATGGAGTGGATGTGTCTTTTTCGGTTACGGATCTGAATTAAATTTAATGTATTTCAAAATCTGTTTGAATGCAATTAGTTTTCACGCAGTGTATACGTATATAACTCGAAAGGGTAACTGTAATCGAAAGGTCATTAGGATCATTTTTTTAGAACTCTCACTGCCAATCACATCAGCGTATACATATGTCGTTGTATTATAACAATCATTATCAATCCATTCTCTTGTCTTAAATTTAGATAGAGCGATATTTTTAAACATTTGGTAATAGTTCTAATGAAAGTAGAGTATGTTCAGGAATGCACCGGCGGAGGTAGTCCAAGAGTCTGGATCCACCAAAACTTCTAATTTTTAAGAAAATTAGCACAATTTCAGGGGGTAAATACACAAAATTTTTTGCATTTTATAGGCAATTTGCCTCCCCAAGCAATGGCATCATTTGCCGCCCCGTTTCTCCAGAAAGAACAAGTCTTAAAAGCCATGATTTGAAGTATGCTACCCTATCATGAACAACAGAGAGGGATAGTGCACTCGCACTCAGAAAGGCCTAAACACTACAAATACAATATCATGTTCTCTCTTTTTCTTTAAATAATAGTCTATTATGTTAGTAAAAGATAACGCAAAAACACCTGCAAAAAAAGATGGTAATTCTTTTTATAGAATTGAATATCGAGCTTCAATCACACTATATCAGTTTGCAATCCAAGGCAACAATGTCTTTTATCTCTATTTATTGTTTTTCCTTCTATATCTGTTAACAAAATTAAAGAAACTTATTTCCACCTTCAATGATAAGGAACTTATTTGTGACAAAGACGTAACTAGTTTTCATATCGAAACTGTGATAACTAACTAAATGCAGCAGGTGTTCGCTACTGTTCGAGAATTATTCTTGGGTTTGACAACAATCAAGCAATTCATGTTGGGGTTGTTTGACCATTTGCTTTAGCGCTGTCAATGTGACTTTAACCTAATGCGACCTGAACATGATTTATGAATGTGGTATTCAAATAGGTCAGCTCAGTAAATTTGACACCATCATCATGAAGTCTGTTTCCAACAAGAAATATATATTTTAAATAGTATAGTTATGACAGATTTTCCCACCCCTCGAAACTTGCCGCCCCTGCAAATGCACGTATTGCACATATGGTACAGCCGGCTCTGATTTTGTAGGCTACTCCGAAAAATCTTCTGACCCAAAAGAGAAATCTTGGGTGAGCTACTGCTTGTGTTTACATTGTGTTAGCCACTGCCTGATTTCGAACGTGTATGTTGGAAAGAAACATGAATGGACTGAATTGTTTTATAGGTCTAAGGGGACTTGAAAATAATTTTACGAGGGGACCCGATTTTGAAGTTCCGCCACTGAATCGAAGGCAAATTAAATATTAATTAAGGCACACAATTTTGTCATTTGTTGTGTGTTACACAAGTTCAGCTAAAATTAATAAAGAACTATTTGAGATCAACTATCTCAAGAACAGTTAAATGGAGTAACTTTGATGGCCAATGAAAATGACGTAGTCTACTCAATGAAATGGATATGGATGCCATAAGAGATTTTGCCAAATTGAAAGCCAGAAAAGTGTCTTTACAACGTGATCTTTTTAGTAATAAAGAAAACGGGAAATTAAGCTAATTACTATAATTGTATTCTAGAAAATCCTAGGTAAATATGCTTTTAGTGAAGCATAAGAGCATAATTCGTTGTCAAAATAAAACCTGTGTTAATGTTAGACTGAAACTTATGAATGTTATTCTATTTCGACTTTTATGTGTCTTGTATTTAATCAATAAAAAAATCTATTTATTATTAAAATTGGAACTTTGTTCAGTATTCATCCACAATCAATTAGTTATGATTTCGTAATTTTTCGTTAATATGCACAGGGAGACTAGAGATATTGAAGAAATTTGCAATTGTAACAATTACTTGAAGAGTTTTTGCCCATCACAACTTTTTTACTCTTTTATTATAATTTAGGTGGGATCGATTGAATATTGTTTGTTTACACTTAAAAAATGTCTAGAACCGGCCCTGTTCGACATGTACCGTCTTCCAGGTACTACCATGAGCAAAATAAATGACGCGTCTCTTTATTTTGAAGTTTTTTGAAAATATCTCCGTTTTCTTTATATGTTCGAAATTTCGGAAGGTTTCCCCAGCAGGACAGGTTAATAACAAACCCGTTTTTAATATTTGTGTTAGATATTAGCTTAAAATAAAGAAATTAGAAGCAAAAAACATTAAATCGACAGAAATCTCGAGAATTACCAACTCTGCTAAAGTGGGAAATTTTCAAGAACACGAGGGAATTCTGCAGTTCAACACGAAGCAGCGACATCTATGTCATTGAGAGAAGCGTGGATTAGATCTACAAACGAAAATTTTAACGAAATATTTCTAGTATGTCTTATTATATGCATTATCAGCGAACTCCAAATATATGAATCTATGCTAAGTATTAACGTATAGATAGTGCAAATAGTGGAAATTACCTATGGAAAAAGACGAATTGTTAGCCCAATCGTAATGAAAAATCGTCTTTACTGTAGAACAGATTCAGCTTACGTAAGAGAGCAAATAGCTCAGTTAGGAGGAGTTCGCTACGAGCCTTCATACCGCGAGGACGTGCTTTGTCGCTGGTGCGGTTTTTGTGGTGTGAGTGTTTGAACTACGTAGTACTGGTTATTGATATACTATTAGTGCCTTTCACTATCTGTATATATATATAGATAGATAAATAGAAGTGATATATAGATTTCTTTCTGTGTTGATACTGCATATACTGCATTGATATCAATATGTCCCAGAATATTCGTACGAATACTGTGAAATTCGAATTCGATAAGAGTACAAGATCAAGGCGGCCATTAGCACTTGAGATACATAAATGGCTAAGTGAGAACTTCGCACCCTTATTATCTGAGGCAACGGCCATACAACTGCATAATGAGGAATATTGTATATATGTGAAAATAGGTGATGTGCATAAGTTTAACGTATTTATGTCGAATAACCCAGGAGCAGTGAATTTCCGCCACAGTGATGGACTGATAAGTGAAGTACGAATTACAGACGCCGCCTCTGCTTTGACTCGTGTACGCGTTTTGGATTTGCCTATGGAATTGCCGGATGAGAGGGTAGTGAATGTATTAAATGAATATGGAACTGTACATAACGTTTCTCATGAAAAATGGCCTGCATATCTCCCATACCCTATTTATAATGGAGTGCGTATTATTTCCATGGAACTGAAAAAATCCATTCCCTCCAAAGTGTTTTTTGACAACCAGAAAGCCACGGTGATGTACCAGGGGCAACAAACAACGTGTTGGATATGTGCCTCCCCCGGACACGTCCAATCCTTTTGCCCAAAGAAGAGAAATGTAAAACCACCCGCATCGCAACATGCTGAGGAACTCCGGATGACGGAAATATTTAAAGGAACACTTCCATCTACCAGGCGATATGCGAATGCACAAGTTGCTGAGACTCTACCGCCAATGAGAACCCCGCCAAATGAACTGCCGAGAAGTGATAATAGTGTGCCTCCTCTTAATGATGAAGTTGCATTTCCGGCTTTATTCAAACCCGTTGATACATCTCATTCGTCCTTAGCATCTCCAGCGATAGCGAGTGAAGTGACGCCTTCTGCCATCTCTGGGCCTACTCAAGAACTACCTTCGCCAGTGCGCGCTTCTGAAACAAGTGAAATGTGTGAATCGTCTTCCCAGCGAGTAAACAAAGTAAATATTAAAACCCACGAACAACAATTAAGTGCCACGCATATATTAGACGAGGAAGCTGATTCGCTGCCTTTAGGTAAGAAACGAAAGCCGAATCTTGCTGATTCCCTCCATTCGAGTGATGTGTGTGAAACTGTAACCGAAACTTTTAGTTATGATTTAGATACTTCCTCCATAACATCTAATGATCAAGTAGAAACAGTATCATCAGTGGAAACAGTAGAAAAACATGCCAATCAGTTGCCTGTTGAATTTACCTACTCGACAAAATAGTCTGGGTCCAGAGTCAGTTCCATAGCATATTCCTAAGTAGTGTGCATCGATATGTTGATTGGCCTTGTACTTTCTTTCCCTCAGACATTTGTCTGCCTTTATCTTTTTTTCTGCAGTTGTAGTATTATTGTTTCCAACAGTAATATGCCTCTGCCTAATGCGCGGTCATTTTGTACACTCAATTTAAATGCTATATCCAACTTCTCAAATCAGTGTTTAATGCAACAATTTGTAACACAAATTGATGCCGATTTTCTTCTGTTTCAAGAAGTGGCATTCTCCTCATTTTCCTTTTTACCGGCATATACTGCTATTATTAATCAAGGTGAACATCAACGGGGAACTGCTATTTTGTACAAGAAAGGTATACAAGTGGACGACGTAAGATGTTTACCTTCCGGGCGGGCAATTCGTTGTCGCTCAGAGGGGTTCACAATTATTAACATTTATTCACCATCTGGGACGCAAAACCGCTTACGCAGGGAGCAGTTTTATAATGAAGAAATAGTGCCGTTGTTACCAGTAGTACCAGACAAACTTATCATGGCAGGAGACTGGAATGCGGTGGAATCACCATTAGACACGTCAGGACATTATATACCATGTAAGGCTATGCAAAATCTTATCTCACAGCTTCACCTACGCGACGTTTGGTTATTATGTCATGCAGAACGACAAATGACCTACCGCTCCGCCCGAGTACAATCACGTTTAGATAGGATCTATATATCAGACGTATGCCGGCAACATATTACAGAAGCGGCTTTGCGCATCCCCTCTTTTTCTGATCATGTAGCCGTATACATTACCTGCAAGTTCCCACAAGCTGTGAGTCGATCTGTTGGTCGCTCAAAAAAAAAATTGCCATCTCGACTTTTAAACCGCGATGATATTAAAAACTTGTTCCTTCGTAAGTGGCAGTATTGGTGTAAACAACAGCGCTATTACCACAGCCTTAATCAGTGGTGGGTAGCTTACGCAAAACATAAAATTCGTTCATTCTTTCAATGGCAAGCTCGCGAAACAAAGACCGATCTTCTCCATACTCAGGAATATTATTACAAAATTCTGCATGACATATGGTCACAACCGAGCACAGCGGAAAATTTTACTCTCATGAACCACATTAAAGCAAAATTACGTCAAGTGGAACATCAACTTTTTTCTAAGTTGTACAGCCGCACACATCTTGGTGAACAACTGGAAAATGAAAAGACCACCTTCTATCATTATATGCGCAATGTGTACCGTAATACCTCCAAATATATAGATTGTCTTAATGTAGGTGGGGAACAAACCCTCTACAATTTTGATGATATTCAAAATGAGTTTGTTCGTTATTATCAGCAAATGTATGACACACCTCAGGATACGTTGATGGACATACAAGACTTTATAGATTTTCCTTTACCGCATGCCCCTCCCGACGACTTGGATTCCCTCATGCACCCCTTTTCGATCGAGGAATTGATGAGTGTTTTGAAGAAATCTCATAATATCTCCAGCCCTGGGCCTGATGGACTCCCGTACCTATTATATAAGCAATATTGGGATGTTGTGGGTCAGACAGTACTTGAAATAATGAATGAATTATTGCACGCCTCTAATATTCCACAGAATGATGGTATCTTGATACTCCTTCCTAAAAAATCCGGACGAATTTCTCTTGAGGACTTTCGTCCCATTACGCTTCTGAATACCGATCTTAAAATATTGACCAAAATGATTGCTAGCCGCTTAAAACCCATCTGTAGTCAGCTCATCAGCCCCTATCAAGCTGCACTCAATCCTACGTATAATATGCAAGCAGTACTATCCAAACTGCGAGATATTATTTCATATTACCAGTTTAAACGTCTCCCAGCCTGTGTAGTCTCACTTGACTTTCGGAAAGCTTTTGACAGTATGACCCATCAATATATCTACGCGGTACTTAAGGCATATGCATTTCCTCCATCCTTCATCAGCCTCATTACTACGTTATACAACAATGCATCCTCCAAAATTCATTTAAATGGTCATTTGTCACCTGCTATAGACCTTAAACGTGGTATCAGACAAGGCTGCGCACTTTCGGTATATTTATTCAGTCTCGGACTTGACCCTCTACTACAAAAAATTGCGAGGGATCAAGATCCACTATTACATGATTTTCACAAGCTTAATATCCAAGCATACGCAGATGATGTTACAATGCTCTGTACTGAATTTTCTCATCTTCAGAAAGCAATGCAACATATTGAGCGGTATTCCTTACTCAGTGGACAAATGCTCAATACACATAAATCTAAGCAATTATTGTTTCATAACTGGCAATGTCCGGATTCCCCGCCGAACCCTTGGAACGTGCAGTCGGTCTCCTTTCTTAAAATTCTTGGTATTACATTCACTAATGATGTCAAAAATCAACAGCAGCATGTATGGAACCCGATCATAACCCAAATGCGTATACGAAGTCAAGCAGATAAACCACGCGCACTTCCCTTGTATCAACGGGTATGGTATGCTAACGCCTACCTTTGCTCCAAACTTTGGTATGTGGCACAAATTTTTCCTTTAACAGAAATGTATGCCAAGAAAATAAACTCCCTCATTGGGTGGTTTCTATGGAAAGGATGCCTTTTCCGAGTACGACGGTCAGTTCTGTCCCTCCCATATGCTCACGGTGGTCTCAATTTGATTAATATTCGAAAGAAAGCTAAAGCACTACTGTTAAAAAACATACATGTACAGTCTTTAAATGCACATTCACACACTGCACAGTGGTTAACGTGCTGGACAGCCAGCCTTCATGGAAATAATCCTCCTCACTTACGCCATGAAAATCTTTGTCCATCCTATCTTCGTGACCTCATCTTAAACTGGGCATATTTGCCCACCTTGTCCCCAGAACAAGCTGGTAATACACGCATTTTATACACCATACTTCAACAACAGCACGACAATTCTAAAACTGCTTCTATCATCATGCACCACCCACACCACAACTGGCCCGCGATTTGGCAGAATTTGAATCATCCTCTCCTCACCAGTGAAGTGAAAAGTCTGTGGTACCAAGCAATTCATAATCTGATTCCCACCAATGAACGCTTATACGCTATTCATCGAAGTGATACTGACTTATGCCTTATTTGTGGACACAGAGATACCTTACACCATCGCCTTTCGGAATGTTTAGATGCTAGGCCAATTTGGAACCACCTTATTACTTGGCTGGCACTCATCTGCCGTAAACCTAAACAGTATTTTACGGCGAACATTTTTCTTTTCCCTGACTATCAATGGTTTCCGCCAACTAGGAACACAACCGTTACCTGGCTCCTCGGGACTACTCTCTATTACTTGCTTCACACTAGACCTCACTGTACAGCAATTGAATATTTTGATTATTTGCAACGTTCCCGGTGGAAACTACGGCGTCGGGTGGAGGAAAACAAATATTTCGCGAATTTTTTACATGTCATATTTGATTAGTATTTTTTTCCCTAGCAGTGTAAACATACAAGTACAACGTCTTGACTCTTTGTATTTACATATATTTCTCATGTATAGATTCTAGTTTCATAATTATGTACTGTTTTAACACCCATAGTTCTTATGTAGTATTGTAACCTGGACTTTGTATTTCAGAACATCATGATAAAATAAAAAATAAAAAAAGTTAGGTAAAGCAACGAGTTTGTATACCGAAGGTAGACGGTTCGAATCCCGTGGAAGTACTGTTGTCATTTTTATCACTAAGGTTATTTTATTTATTTTTTATTTGGGAAAGAATCAAATTGTAACATATGTGTAAAACTCATGACGATACCGAAAAAAAAAAGAAAATATCGTCGCATTTGCATTAGTGTCTCTAATTTTTGTTTGCAAACAGATTCGTAATTATTTCCCCTGTGCTCACTGATGCATAACGAATGTTTTCCAGTAAATGTTAATTCTAATTTAGAGAATTTTATAGTTTCACAATGTTTCTCACTACATAGTCTTCTATCTACGTGTTTGGATATTTTGATAACAGATTTCCCTATTAAATGTTTAATTTTCTCTATAAATATTTGTCTTAAATTGAAATTGTTTTGAATTTACTACATAAGCAAAGTTGCCCGAAGGAGGGGAGCTCAAGTAATAGATATTCTACCTAAAAGCAACCTATTGTAGAATGATGATGCTTCTTACCTTCAGCACATAATCTTAACGTTAGAGAGTCAGAGAGAGAAAAATCCTGGTTTTTCCTCCTCTATGACCACCCATCTTAATCCTCTACATATCATTGTTCGTCTCACATAATTTCGGCTCTCCAAAGACATTCATATTTATTATTATTATTATTATTATTATTATTATTATTATTATTATTATTAATGAATATGTCACCCTTACATAATGTTGTAACTTTACACATCTTAGTTTAAAGTGCTTTCTTTAGTAATAATTTGAGCAACCACGTCACAAAATTTAAAATGTATGAGGGGGCACGACGTTTTATTTCCCCTCCTCTCTTTTCAGCACCCTCCAACAGAAGGTATATAATTTCTGAGAAGCAGGGCAGACAAAATGAATAAGAAATATATTTAGAGCATCCTTTCCTCCTTCGTGAATGTAATATCACGTAGCATTTTTTATTCTACTGAAGACGACCATAGGCCGTTATGGTTAGGTAACAAAAGAAATACCTAATATATTTATAGCGCCCCTTATCTGTAATATTACCTCTTCTTTATTTGTTCGAGGCTTCCCTACACAACCAAGGGTGACAAAAAGAATAGGAAAAGTGTCTAAAGATTACAAAAGACTTTATATTTTGTCAGAAACAAGGCAGTATATACACAACATTGCTTTCGTTAACAAGTGTTTCACCCTTGAGTCGCTTATAAAATTATGCAGAATAACTTTTGCCGATCATTGTTCTAGAGGGATTTGTCCAGGATGGTTTGGTGTCGAGCTAATAACGATAAGTATATTTATTTACATCACTGTTAAAGAAATAGCAAACTTTCTGAAAGGAACTTACTTAGGAAACAGATCTTCCTTCTACTTAGCCAGAGCCCACTCTGAAAAATTGCATCTGGCATTCTGAGTGAAAGTTCTATGGGACTATTAGAAAAATATATTCCCGTTTTCACGCTGATGGTAGAATTTCTTAAACAGTTATTGAATTACGTTCGAAGGGTAGGCGTAAATAGCGCCCCCGCAACAATGTGGCGTGGGGACCGCACAAGCTGCAAGGCCAAAAAATATACAGAAAGTACGCAGGGGCGGAGCAGGCCAAATTTTCACACGGGCAAAGTGACTTTTTGGCGCCCTTTCCCTAGTAGTAGCCTATATTTTACGTTTTATCATAGTGCTTTTAATAGTTTAAACCAGGAGCGTCATTTCAGATTTTGCTTTGGGGGGGGCAAGACCTCTTGATATAAGTAAAATTTCGCGTTTTTCACTGATTTACTACAATTCTAATGATAAAATCTATATACATCTCAAACTCACGGGGGGCAAATGCCCCTCCCTGCCCTCCCTAAATGACGCCCCTGTTTTAAACCCATTTTCAAAAAGAAATCCATTACCTAGGAAAAGTTCACAAAGAATATGGCCCGCTATAAACAATACCAACTCCACCCCCCTGGTCTAGTGGCTAGCACGCCTGCCTTCTGTGGTACCGGGTCCAATTCCCGGTGGATTACTGTTGAACGATAAAAGTGGTTCGGATTCCACTATAATTAGTATCCACATCTCTCTTGCCCATTAAGGCATAACCGTGGAACGCTAAACTCAAGCAAACAAACAAACAATACTTAATTCCCGGCACTCTTTATTCTACATGCCATCTCTCAATTTTTCGATACAGCCCCCTTAGTACTATGAAACTCTCTTCTTCCATAGTGAAATGGAAAAAGATCATATAATTGCCACTACTTTACAAGAATATAAACCAAAAACGTCAGTAGAAAGCACATTATAAAATTTACTTTTTGAGGCTCGTTTTGGTGCCCCTCTTTCTCTGGCGTCCCGGGCAGTCGCCCGGCCCTTAGTCCGCCCTTGAAAGTACGGACGCATAACTAAGGACTGCGGAGGAGAGGTTAACCTTCATGTTATGCCACTGGTTTGACGTGTTTGAAATGTTCAGTAAGTGATCAGTTGGTGAAATAATTTCGACGGTTACTGATGTTTCAAGTTTAGCTAAGACAAAGCTACCTAATCAAATACATTTGATATCGCGATGTCACAATTTGATTTTTCCTCACATAAAAAAGATAAAAATAATAGTAATAAAAACCCTTACTCGTACTGGGCTCCTAACTAACTAACAACCTAATTCTTACAGACTAGTTGCTCTGACCAACTGAGTTTCGATTTCTTACGCGAAAGAAGTCTGTTATATTAAGAGGCATGCTTTTCATTATCAAAATTGTTCGAAGTAATACGAACATGGCTTAAGAACAGAGACGGAACTGAATTACCACTCGATTGACCTTGAGGGCAAATCACCAAAGCGTAGCTATAAACGTAAGTTCAGCATGCATTTCTCTGGAGTTGTGTTCAGTATTCCTATCTGCCAGTCATGCTTGTTCGTAGGAGTAATATGTTCCAAACCTAACCTTTCGATAGAGCACAATGACAGAGAATCAAAATTAATGAATTCTTGCCGTTGTGAACTTGGGATACCACCATGTGCAATAAAACTGTCGCGTCTTCTGAAGTGATATTTTATCGAAAATAACTCGTTTTCCTTTATATATCCGAAGTTTTTGAGGGTTTCAAAATGAGGAAACGTTACTGACAAACAAGGACGCATTTAGGGGTGGGTCCAGGTGGTCCGGACTCCCCTCTGAAATCCCAACTTCTCTGTAAATTTAGCCTAAATTTAAGGATTATCTTTTAAATTTTATTATAATTTATTCTAATATTGAAGTCGGACTTCTCCCGAAATAAATTACTGCATACGTGCCTGCTGACAATTTTCAATATATTCCTTAAATAAGTAAAATAACTAAATTAGGAGCAAAAAGCTTCAACACGGGCTAACTTTTGTCCACTGCCAATATTGTTAGAAGGGATATTAATAGCAAAAACTGCTAGGCAATGCTGAACCTTGGAACTTCACTCCGAACAGCAAGCTTATTATTGAGAACTACATATGAAACATTTTATCAAAACTTATCTAGCTTTTACCTGGCATGAAATTATTATATACCAAAATTCACTCTCCTAAAATGCGTATCTAAACATTGCTCTACGTATCTACGAAGCAATGAAAATTATTTATCGAAATATGTGAGCAGGGAATTCTAACAGCCAGCCATTTTATTTAAATCGTAGTAAACCCTGTAACCGGGCGTTAACGTGAAGACAAAGCTTGGTCCATTGGTAAAGTGTTGGAAGAATATAAACTCAATGTTCGCAGGTTCGAATCTATCCACTCACCATAACATTTTGTTCTTATGTGTAACGATGAAATAAGAAAGAAAAAATGTATAACCGTTAAGACAAAACTTCAACCAAGTCTGAAGAGAACAATACTAAAATAGTAATACAATGACGTCAACCAAAAATTATGTCGTGTAGCGTTTGGACGAAATTACAGCTGTTAACAATTGCAGAAATAAAAACAGGCTGTAATGCAGTCTAGACTTCTGAATGCATTTACTTCCTGAAAACTTCCGTCTCGTCATTGGTATGCCGTTAATCATTGTAAAACCTTTCAATTGGAAGTGAAATGACACAAACTAAAACAGTTATAAATCAATAAATGTCTATGTGTAAAAGTAGGTGTCTTTTATCTGTAGTTCTGAGTTCCTTTTACTTTGAAGTGACAAATGAGAGAAGAAAGTATGGTGTTCGAAAAAAAATCAAATTTGAGATTTCAACAAATTTACACGTATTATAGCCCCTAACACCGAAAAAGTTATTTTTCGATACATGTCCATCAGTTCGTCCGTCCGTTCGCTACACTTTTCTGTGCAATCGCCTAGAAGCCATACCTGAAGCCATACCTCGACTAGAAGCCATACTTGAACATACCGTAAATTAGTTGAAAAATTTACGGTATGTTCAACTTATCTGCACCAAATTTTAGTTTAAGATTTTCATAGTGTTTCCTATAGTTTTTTTTATTTCCCTCCTACTCCCAAAACAAGGGTAGTTTCCTGTACGATGAAAATAAAAAAAGATATTTTCTCATAACTGGCTCTAACGATCTTGTTTTCTTTCTTTTTTTATAAATCAATATTTAATTAGCAACTCTATTTTGTGGTATAAGGCATTTATCTGAGAAAAATCTACAAGGGGTAGTTTATACTAAGGGGGTGAGTTTTTCAGTGATTTTCTCAAAATGGACTCAAATGTTTTCGGTCATATTTCATAAATAAAGATTTCATTAATAACTTATCAATATGGCATAACTCGTTAGTCTTAAAAAATGCGAGGGGTAGTTTATTCTTGGTGGAGTGTTGTCTGGGCGATTTTCTCAAAAACGACTCAAAAGAGTTTATTCATATTTCAAAAATAAATATTTCGTTAATAACCGAACAATATGGCAAAACTCGTTTGTCCTGAAAAAATATGCGAGGGGTAGTTTACTCTTGGGGGTGTTTTTCCTCCACGGTTTTCTCAAAAATGAGTCAAGCAATTTTGTTCGTACTCAGAAATAAATATTTCATTAAAAACCTAGTAATATGGAATAACTCGCTTACCCTGAAAGAATCCTCAAGAGATAGTTTATTCGGGGAGTTATTTTTCCCTCACGATTTTCTCAAAAATTACTCGGACAATTTTATTGATAATTCATAAATAAGTATTTCATTAATAACCCTATATTTTAGTATAAGTCATTTCTATGAAAAACAATTACAACGGATAGTTTATTTTGGGGGTCAAGGTTTTTTCCCCGACAATTTTCTCGAACGACAGGCGATTTTGTTCAAATTTCGCAAATAAATATTTCATTAATAACCAAAAGTATATCTTAACTCATTGTTCGAAACAATTCACAAGAGGTAGGTTACTCCTGACGTGTTCTTTTTGAACGACTTTCCCAAAGTGACTCATTTGATTTTTTTCATATTTCATAAACAATGATTGCATTAATTGGTCTATTATATGTCTAATGAAAATGTGCTCAAAGTGTGAGTTAGTTTTGTAGTATGGATTTTCTTCAATCGAAGTTTTTTATTCGATAATCTGACATTCGATGTATTTGAATAATACGATAATTTTATTCGTATTATCCAAATACACACTTCAGTAACAACTGCGGCCTAACACAGTTAAGAAATTGAATTGAAAAAGTTTAGTGCGGTGGCCCTGTAATTGAATATTTTTTGAGAAACTCCCTAGCTTTTTGTGGTAAACTCAGGCTTTTCTTTTTCGAGCGACAAAAGAGAGAAGAAAATATAGTGATTATGAAAATAATATCCAATTCAGATTTCAACGGATTTACATGTTTCATGGCGTCTACATACCGAAAATGTGACTTTTCGACACCCGTCCTTCCGGTCCGTCCGTTCGGCACACTTTTATATGCACTCGCCTAGAGGCCATACCGTTCAACTTATCTACACCAAATTTTAAACTTCGGGTTTACTTAGTATTCTTACAGGAGCTTTTCCATTTTTTCCTACCACCTAAAATAAGTGTGGTTTACAAACAGCCGAAAATCGAAAAACGCTATTTTCTCAAAAATGGTTTTAACAATTTTGTTTATTTTTCATTAATCAATATTTAATTAACAACCCTATATTGCAGTATCAGATATTTCTCTTAGAAAAATTTACGAGGGAATTTTATTCTTGGAGGTGACTTTTTCTCGACGATTTTCTCAGAAAAGACCCTGGCGAATTTTGTACACACTTCATAAATAAATATTTGACCTTACAACATGGTATAAGTCAATTGACCTGAAAAATATATGAGTAGTAGTTTATTCTTGGACTTGAATTTATTCCCAGTGAGTTTCTCAAACACGACCAGTTGGCAACCCTGTATCTCGACAACGAAGCTGAATTCGAAAACTGCAAGAGGACCATTTGTCTCCTTTTGATGTCACGAATCACCTCCCGAAGTTTGTGGACATCTTTCAGGTTCACCCTTAATGAAGCTTCTTTTCGAAAAGTTAACTATTAACTTTAGGCATTGTTTATCTTTTTTTAAATCACAAATGTCGTTATTAATTTTAAGGCAGAGAATTACTTCTGAGAGAATAGATCTTGAAAAATAATTTTAAAACTTAGACTTTTGTTTTCGAGACATTCCAGACAAGACGAGACATTTTACAAGCTATCTCGTGTCCAAAACATTTGCCTCGTATTATCTTGGATGTCACAAAGCGCGTCTTGTCTCTTTCTCGAGACATGTCTTATCTCGTGCGCATTCGTTAACACTTGGGAAGGATTATCTTTCTACTCAAAGCATTGTTTTTATAATGGTTGCATATTTATGATAATTGCTTTCCACATAAATTACAGTCCTTTCAGTTGAATTAATTTTTATTATTATTATTATTGAAATTGCAATATCTAGTTTAACGTTGGACGATTATGCACCTACGCTAAGGGAGAATGATGATGAATGAAATGGTGAAATGAAGAAAGTGGGAGGAAAATGGAAAATCTCAAGAAAACACATACCCATGCACACGGTATTTGTCCACCTCAAATTTCACTTGGCACGAAGTGGAATCGAGCCACGGACCCCCTGCACCAAAGGTCCCTGCAATGCTTTATTATTATTATTATTATTATTATTATTATTATTATTATTAATAATAATAATAATAATAATAATAATAATAATAATAATAATAATAATAATAATAATAATAATTGAAGCGAGCTTAACGAGTTTCAACCGTACGACTCAACCAACGTTTGGGTGCCTGTTCGTTCGTCTGCTCCTCTCATAAAAGACATTTCATTTTAATGAAACTAGTAAGTGCCTTCTTTTAGCTCTGCGAAGTAACTATTGCTTGGAATATGAATCTGCAAAACATAAGAGGTAAAATTAACCAAATGGTGCAAGTTTCCACTTATATATACAAAACAATTTTGCAATATCAACTACGTGAATCTTGTCCCATAAAGAAGCCGAAACCCCTACACCGAAGAGCCCTCCGAGATTTGATCATTGTCCACACGGACTGAAATTGTCATTTGAAGCCAAGACTTTAATATGAAGCCAATGATTTCTTTAAAATAGACGGAAAATTCGGAAGTTATAAGCATTTTCATATTTTTGCCTTTTCCATAAGGGAGCCGTAGCCCCCTATACTGAAGACCCCCCCCCGGAGATTTGATCATTGTCCACTCGGACTGAGTTTGTCATTTGGAACCAATACTTTAATACGAAGCAAAATATTTCTTTAAAATAGACGAAAAATTCGAAAGTTATAAAAATGTTAATAATTTTGCCTTTTCTCATAAGGGGGCCGTATTAGCCTACACTGAAGAGCCCCACGAGATTTGATCATTGACCACTTGGACTGAAATTCTCATTTGAAACCAAAACTTTAATATGAATCCAAAAATTAAACTTTTACATCAATTTAAACTGACTGGGTTCCGGTTCCCCCCACTATTGTTTAGTTTAGTTAAGTGGTAATTTGTGACAGCTTCACATCATCAAAAGAATGTTTCACTTCCCCTCCCCTCCCCCAGGAGTTCGTGCTGGATCCACCACTGGAATCAATAGACACTCTTCCTATTCTTTTTGTCACCCTTGATTGTGTAGGGGATCCCTCGTACAAATAAAGAACCGGTAATATTACAATCAAGGGGTGCTATATATTAGGTATTTTTTTTAATTACCTACCCCTAACCGCACAGGGCCATCTTTCGTAGAATAAAAAATATTACGTGATATTCCAATCATGAAAGGGGAGAGGATGCTGTAAATATATTTCTTATTCATTTTGTCTGTCCTGCTTATCAAAAATTACTTTCTGTTGGAAGGCTACTGAAATGAGAGGGGCAAAATAAAAAGTCGTACCCCCTCCTATGGTTGCTCAAATAAGTACTAAAGAAAGCATTTTAAACTAAGATATTTAAGATTTAAACTAGGAAACTAAGATATCCTACATTATGTAAGGATGGCATATTCAGGATTATTATTATTATTATTATTATTATTATTATTTGAATGTTTTTGGAGCACCGAAATTTTGTGAGACGAACAATGATATGTAGAGGTTTAAGATGGGTGGTCATAGAGGAGGAAAAACCAGGATTTTTCTCTGTCTGACTCTCTAACGTAAAGATTATGTGCTGAAGGTAAGAAGCATCATCATTCTACAATAGGTTGCTTTTACGTAGAATATCAATTACTTGAGTTCTCCTCCTTCGGTCTACTTACCTTATGTAGTAAATTCAAAACAATTTCAATTCAATACAAATACATTGTAAAACTTTTCCGTAATTAAACATCTAGGGAAAATTAAACATTTAATAGGGAAATCTGTTATCAAAATATCCAAATACGTAGATAGAAGACTATCTAGTGAGAAATATTGTGAAACTTTATAAAATTCTCCAAATTAGAATTAACATTTACTGGGAAACATTCGTTATGCGCCAGCGAGCATATGGTGAGCAGTGAGCACAGGGAAAATAATTACGAAACTGTTTGCAAACAAAATTAGGGACGCTAATGCAAGTGCGACAACAGCATTTTTTCTTTTTTTGGTATCGTCATGAGTTTTACACATACGTTACAATTTGATTCTTTCCCAAATAAAAAAATTAAAAAAATAACCGTAATGTAGTGATAAAAGTGATAAGGACACTTCCACGGGATCGAACCCGCTACCTTCAGCATACAGACTCGTTGCTTTAACTAACTGAGCTATTTGTTTTTTTACGTGCACTGAGCCTGTTCCGGTAAAGACGATATTTCATTACGATCGTCCTACCAATTCGCCTTTTCCATAGATAATTTCCACTATTTGCTCTATCTTTATGTTAATACTTAGCATATATTCATATATTTGGAGTTTGCAGATAATGCATATAATAAGACATACTAGAAATATTCGTTAAAAGTTTAGTTTGTAGATTTAATCCACATTTCTCTCAATGACATAGATGTCGCTGCTTCGTGTTGAAATGCAGAACTCCCTCGTGTTGTTGAAAATTTCCCACTTTAGCAGAGTTGGTAATTCTCGAGATTTCTGTCGATTTAATGTTTTTTGCTTCTAATTTCTTTATTTTAAGCTAATATCTAACACAAATATTAAAACGGGTTTGTTATTAACCTGTCCTGCTGGGGAAACCTTCCGAAATTTCGAACATATAAAGAAAACGGAGATATTTTCAAAAAACTTCAAAATAAAGAGACGCGTCATTTATTTTGCTCATGGTAGTACATTTGGTGAATTCATTCTATACAGCATTTTATTACTACACATAACAGTCCAAATTTTATACACTTTATCAGTACACACAGCAGTCCAAAGTTTTACAACACTTCATCAATACTTAACAGTCCAAAGTTTTACAGCACTTTATCAGTACATATAACAGTCCAAAGTTTTACGGCATCTTGCCACTACAAACATCACCTATATTTCTCGGAAGAGGCAGAATTTTATCTCGAAATACAAAATTATATATTTTCCCCAATAAAGCATTATTTTAAAGAAAATGCCTAGAATAGACAACATTAGGCACTAAAGCAATTATTAAGGCAGGAACTGGGCGAAATAGGCAAAATAGACACAATAAAATTGGCTTAAAATGAAACTATAACCCATCATATAAACTTTAAAACGTTGTTTTAAACTATATCTTTAATATTAAGGAATAGGCATTTTGCCTAACATCCGGTCTCTAATTATTATATTTGAAGTACTATCAAATATCACTTTGATTAACTGTTAGTTTTGATTAACTGAAATAAGATGAAAATTAAAGCTTCTTGTTGAAATTACCTGTTGTATGCCGTTTTAAAGTAATGAATGGTGGCATTGATTTCAAGACAGATAGCTATTTCTGACTGAATACTTTCTTCGAAGTAATTGTAAAAATTACACAAAGATTTTCTAGACATTTAAGATGATTGAGATTTCTACGAGCAGTCTCGTATCAATTGCTCTCGAATTTCACAAAGCGTGACTCGACTCGAATCTCGTCACGTTTTTTGGTCGAGTCGAAACGAGATTCAAGACACGTCTCTACTTGTGCGCATCCCTATCTGACGAAGAATTCTAAATTCTCATTTCTCTCGGTATGACTTCGGAAAGCCATAATTTTGTTTGTTTCACTTTTTCATTTTTAATATAACAATTAGAAAAGGAGAAATCTTTCAGCTTAACGTCCCACGATTATGCCCTTTGGGCCAAGGGAAACACATGATTATGGCAAGGGAATGATGCTGGAAGAATCATTGGAATGATAATGAGGGAGTAAACAGAAGTACTCCGAGAAAACCCACGGACACGATGTTGTCCACCACAAGCTTACCAGCACTTGATCGGAGATCTCACGCACCAGAGGCAAACTCTCTACAATTGATCTACCGTGCCTCCATTGAAACAAAAAGAAATACAGATAGCTAACTGAGATCGTTAGTTACATACTACTATATTGTTCTATTTTTAATTGCAAGAGTTTATTCTTTGATTCTGTTTAAAGCGCCACATTACTGGAAATTAGCTCACTATAGCTGTCAAGACTGCACTTCTGTTGTGCGTCAGAAGACAGGAATTCCTCCGTTATTTTGCCCCCGTTTCCCATCCGTACTACACATAGATATTCCATCAAGTTCGCAGCCGTTGTGTTCGTAGTGTTGAAATGCATATAAGAAAGGAGGAAAGCGGGCGGAGAGTACAGATTGTCAGGAATCTTGTCAGACGCTTACGACAAAGAATTAAACTAGATGTCATTACGTAATTAACGGTTTCCTAATGTTTGAGGTGTTTTACAAGGAAGACAAAGTCTTGTACCGTTAGGTGGTACATACGTTAAAGTAGGTGAGGATTTTCGTGTAAGGTGAATGATTTGTATCAGGTGTTTTTTTTTATTCTCTCGTAATTTACGCACTGAACAATCTTTGATTGTGTTTATATTAAAATTCGTTAAAATAGGCAGAGTATACTCTTGGTAAAATCGGAGTGATGTCACTTTATTTAATTTTTCGCTTTGATGTGAAGTTGATTTACATAATGTAGAATAGCTATGCTCTGATTATATTAAAATTTATTGTTAAAACTTGATCCCTATCGTTAATATAGTACCTGTAAAGAATGGCCGCTTAAGCCCCTGATCCTTGTAAAGAATGGTACCTGAAGCCCCTGACCTTGTAGAAAAAGAGAATGGCCCCTGTTCTTCTGTAAAGAATGCCCCCTGTAGAAGAACTTTTATTTCGTTCCTATCTTTTAATATCACGTATTATTACTTTTCAACCTCTCGTATTATTTTTAGGGAACGTATCATTTAATATCTCGTAATAATTTACTCGAACACTCTGTGTGATCTATTAAGAACTCATTGTTAAAATTGTGATGTAATAAAATTAGGAAACAAAATTAGTCGTGGATCCAGATTATTTATTTTTTAACTTGATCTATTTTCTTTATTCTCTCGTAATTTACTCGTTGATAAATCTATGATTGTAATTGAATAATTTTTCACACTTCGTTTGTGAAACTAACTCGGGAGTAAAGTTGTTTCAAAGTACTAAAAAGATGGGAGAAAATAAACTTTATTCATGCAGTACATATCTCTTCTTTTGTACATGTTCACTTCTTGTAAAAGCTCCTGATGCTCGTACTTATAGCATGATGCCGAGCAGTCTTCAGATACGTCTTTCTTTGCTGAACTCACGAGACTAACTGAGGCTTTCGCGGGCTTTTGGAATTTGGATGGGCGGAACTGAAATTTGATGCTGTAGGGTAGTGACCTTACTGCTCCATGTTGATAGCAACAGCCAATAGAAAAGTAGTTTGACGCCACAGAATACCGAGGGAAATAGAAAAGATGTTTGGCACCGCGAAGGGTGAACACGTGATTACCTTGTGAATATGAAAATACTTTAAATATGGGTTATAGAATATATATACACATCATGCACTCCTTTGAAAAAGAGGAACTTGTGATGATAATGAAGCATCATCGTCTGATGCTGAATCAGGAATATACGAATCATCGTCAGATGAAGGATTAGATATTAACGCAATAGAATTAACAGTGCTAACAGTTTCAGAAACGCCATCAATATCTCCACATGTATTATCAAGAACAGAGAGATTTGGAGCTTATACTGTTGCGGGGATGAAAATGGGATTTCAACGACGCATTAATATGCGATGGTTGTAGAGAAGGATCCTATTATGATTATGCTCATGATTCTATGAATCTACAACTCAAAGTCATTGGAAGCGCGTGCCTGGAGTATTGTAGCAGGCCCTAATGTGATGATGTGTTTTACCTGTATGCAAACACACATGTTATTGGAATATTAACAAGAGAAAATTTTTATGAAACATATGTAGATTTATTAAATGATATAGACTGTTTCCCGGAATTACTGGATGCTGTAAGAAGAAAAGACAGACGGAAATTTGACATTCCGGATAGTATTCGAGTAGTGCTAGTATTTCATGTGTGTTATGTAGTGCTGAAAATATTAATGTAAATTGTGTATTAAAAACTGTAAAAGTATACTTACGTACCCTATCAGGATCCTGCAGCCTACAGTCGGACAATTTGTCCATGCCGACCAGATGCCGCGGTCGGATTGCCGGCACCGGACACCGGCGTCTTTCCGCGCGATTTCCGACCGCAATGAGCGAAAACAGAGTCGTTCATCAAAAGAAAAGAAAGAGAATAGGTAATTTGTTGCTTTAAAATACGAATTGGGGCTTATCTTTCCGTGGTACAAAGCTTTCTCGAAACAGTAAGAAGACAGTCGGACGACGACTGCAAAAAACACTTCCGGTAATTTCTAGGAAAACGACGTTAGCGCGACGCGTACCAGCAGCAAAGAGTACCAGCGGCAATATCGCGTACCAGCGGCAACGAGTCGAATTTTGGAAAATGGATAGAATTTGTATCTTCTTTAATGATAAAGTAAAAATTGAAACTGTCCGAAGGTTTTTCTTGTGGGTGAACACTAATACCAATAAATATGTCTTGTGAAAACGGAGTCGGCAGAAAGTCGGCATACAGCGGACGGAACGTATAGTGAAATCATCGTCTGGTCGCGCTGCCTGTATGTTCGGATCGCATTCTTCATTTGTTACATGGTGATGTAGTGTGGGTGGACTGCTTCAAACTAAAAGTGTTGTTGACTCTATGCCCGAACAAGACACGCAGTAAGAATAAGTAGGTAAGACTACGACTCAAGGTACTAAATTTGGATTAATTGCTGTATCGTCGAACCTATTTTAGGAAATTTACCGGGTCAATTGGAGGATTTGTTTAAGTTTGTGAGAAAGAATGAGTGAAAGTCAGGTAATGGGCATAGTAAAAGTTAAGAAAGTGGTAGTTTTCGATGTAAGCTTCACTGTATGTGGAAACGGATAGACTATTTCACACAGAGGCACACATGTTACGATATAATAGCGCGAAAGGCAGTGTGGAAATGGTTCGTGTATGTCAAGAGAATGACATATCATGTGTGAGTTATATAGAACTATTAAAAAATAGGGGGCACGGTGGCTCAGTGGTAGAGCGTTCATCTCCGGTGCTTGGGGTCAGTGGTTCGATCCCACCTCGCTCGAGCCGTGTTGACTGTGGCGGACAAACACCGTGTTCTTGGGTTATCTCGGGGTTCTCCCGTTTCCTCGCACATTCTTTATTCCACCAATTCATTCATTTCTCATCATCACTGTCTCCTTTAGCCTAACCGGCATAACGTGGGACGTAAAACAAAGATTTCATTCCATTTTTATTAAAAAATAACAGCGAAAATTAAAGGGCACAATTGCTAGTTCTGAAAGTATATAATATTTGCATTTCCCATTCAATTTCTTCTCTTTTAGCTTATAGTGCTGCAAAAAACAAAAAGGAAGAAATTTTATACTGCGACACACGAACAAAATGCAAGTATTATACTTCAAGAACTTGCAATGGTGCTCCTTGTCAAGAAATCATAGCATAGGAGAAGATAGACAAGACTAATGAAGAAGGTGATGAAAATTTTGTCTTCCTGAAGGGCTGATTTCCAATCGGCAAAGGGCCAATTTTCGACGGCGGCACGAGGTCGGCCGCCTGTGGGAGAATAGGGAAGCCGACATCGAAAAGAAGTCCTTTCGAGCAGTCGGGAAACAGCCGGAAAGGCGATTATAAAGCGCCGGTGCCGTCGCTCAAATGTAGCCTTTCCAAGCAGTAGGCAAACAGCAGAAAAGGTGCATAAAATGCGCCGGCGCAGCCGTCGAATATTTGCCTCGTCGAACAGTAGGCGAATAGACGGAAGTTAGCAGTAAATGCGCCGACGCCGTCGTCGGAAAGTTGCCTTGCCGAGCAGTCGGCAAACAGCCGTAAAGGCGCAGTAAGTGCGCCGGCGCCGCCGTCGGAAAGAGGCCTTTCCGACTGTTTGGCGACTCTGACGTTCGGCAACAGATGGCAAAGAGTTGGCAAAGGTCTTCCTTTACGATTTTCGACCGCTTGCGACCTGGGCAAAAGGTCATCAACTTTGAACAAGTAGATCGTCGTGCCGTCGCGGACGGGTGCCATCTCACTACCGGCGGCCTGCCACCGTCGGTGGTGGCAATGTTTCTTGCCGACCGCGACTTCCTAATGGGGTAGTAGTAATCCAATTGAATGCGCGGATTGCAAATTAAATATTCTTCATGATTATGCTCATTTTCATAATACTCGAACATTTGCAACGAAGTACTTACATCTTGACAAAACTATTGGTGAAATTTTTGAAGTGTTTGAACAAGAACATAGTGATATATCATTTATATGCTTTATGCGTAAAACTCGTGATCTATTAAAAATACAGAATTTGTTGGACATATTATACCTTTCTTCTTTCAGCACACAAATGAAATTTCACCATGCGTAAATCAATATATTGTTGATATTCAACATTTTAAAATGTCCGATAACGGATCTATTATTTGTGAGTTTTGTCCAACCGCATGCGATGATAAGTAAATTTCCATTGCTTGTTAAAATAACCAATAGAATACAAGTTATTATCATTAGGTTTCCAAAAAGAAATTGATTGGTTAACACTAAACTTACATGGTTTGAAGTGGGATAGGAATACTGGATATACTGTGTCATTCATACGGAACTTTCTATATCAATTATGTGCAAAGAATGCAACCCTCTATTGTAAAAGTTTAACAAAATATCTTTGGATTAAGAGAATATTAGCATTAGATAATGTTATTCATTTAGAAACAAAACATTGTGCTCCATTAATTGAATTGCTTGGAAACACATTTAGTGATTATTGCTCTTTTCACACAAATATTGTAAAAAAATCAGGATATGCATATCGTAATGCACAACAGTTGAATTATTGAACAAATATGAAAGATCAACTGAATTAATTAATACATTATGAAGATTGAAATGATTTAACTTGGAATTGTAAATAAAACGCAGAAATGTAATTTTAAAAATTATTAAAAAAAATTGTACATAAAAATGTATATATAATAAAAATGTATATAATTAAAAATGTAAATATATAATAAAAAATAAAAAAATATTTGTGATTTCTTTTTAAAATCTTGTTTACATGTTTATAAACTATATTATCATTATTTTTCAATTCTTTCTTGTTAAAGGTTTTTAAACACTTTTGAAATGTTTGAGTAAGAATAATATGATGCAGAAAGGATAAAACAAAATATCATCAGAACACAGAATCATCTGGTTCGTTATTTGTAAAATATATTTTAATATTTATTGATAAGTTTTTTATTTCCTATTTATTTCCCTTTTTTATGTCCATAGAAAGTCTATCAAAGTAATGTCCTTGTTTTTCTCATCGGTGTACACTGGAGCACAATCTGAACCACTTGAATTAGGTGTATCGCGATTAATCACAAGTAGAGCAGAAGGTTCTACCATTACAGGAAGTCTGTCAATAGAGTATATCCCAATTACACTTCCACCAGTCACTTTATCAGTTACTAACACTTTTAACAATTCGTCAATATACATGCTGAAAATTATTTTTTTAATTGTAGTAGCCATGTAATTATTACTGTTATTCACATGTAAAACATAGTCATACATATTCACTATACAGTAATGTTTCATGAACACTGCACCTAGATTGTCCGAAACGATGTTTATTGTGCGCACACTTGTGAATGTTGAAACGTAATGAAGTTTACTTTGACCAGTCTATTTTTCTAAATGTGTAACATTCCTTTGAAGAATTTCTTGAAGAAAACACTTTCTAGTTATTTCGTAAGTATATATGCTTGTAGTATTTGAACAATATGTTCGAAGTATTTCCGTAAGATGTGAACACTCCCACATCGCTTTCGTTCCAGGTAATGCCATACACATTCTCACTTAGGCATTTGTTTGTAGTTATGTTCGGCTCAGATAATTTATCTAAAGGATATGGTGGTTTAAAAATCCAGTTTTGGAAAAAAGGGAACTTCAAGATTTACAATTGCTAGCTCGTTTAGAATAAACTCATTATCATTATCGTGATAAGCAGAGAAGTGTACAACAACCGTTATAATACTCAACTGAATAAATTAGGTGTAATCAGTATAAATATTTCTATCTTTGTCTACTTGTTCTAAGGAATCGAATTGTGCATACACAATGCAAGTAACAGGTTCAGTTAACATTTCTGAAAATTATACTCTAAATTTACAGGGTAATCACGAACTACATCCCAAGTATTATCATCTAAAGTTCCTGTTGGATACAGAGTAAAATCGTACAGCGCTATCCATTTGGATATTCATCAAGAGTAAGAGTATATGAATAATTTTGATCATATATACCAGTACCTGAAATTACAGTACAGAAGTATAGCAACTTAGAAGCTATAAATAATTATTAAAATCAGGGAGGACGGGGTTCGGAGCAAATGACTTTGAGCCTACTTGTAATTTCAGTTTGCTAACGTTAAAGTTTCGAAATTCAAAACGATTAAGATGTGATTTCCCATTGAAGGCTGTGTTGGAGATGAAACCAATAACCAGGCCTTTAGGAACATTACCCAAGAAGATATTATCAAGGGTGTAAGACTTTACTTGTGCAGGTATAGTATAAGATCTTGTCTCCACTCTTGTCAGAGGTAACTTGCCCGTTTCCGAAACCATTCGCGTATATAATTGCATAGCTAAATCTGTAACTACATCAATGCGTCGTACATGAAGAACAACTTCCTCACGTGCAAATTTATAACTTGTATTTTTAGGAGACATTAAGCAAAAATTATCTTTACTACGGTGTAATTTTACACGTAAATTTACTTTGTTAGGAAGCATACGATCTAAACTTACAAAATCAGTATGAAGACATCCATTTCCTATTTTTCACCTTACTAGCACGTTTTTGAAAACCAGCATTTGTATAATCTAATTTACTAAAAAAATTTGCAGTACCTTTATACCTCATGGAACATGCTAAATGTGTTTCAGAAGCATCATAAGAATAATTAATATTATTTCATTGTATGCACGATAAAAATACAATCCTGATGAGGAACCAATTAATTTATCATTTAACGAAATATCAATTTGACTAAATAATGAATGTAGGAAATCATTTACTGGTGCAACAGTATAATCTTCAATTAAATTTGTACCACCAGCTTTGGTAATTTTAGAACGTACAGAAAGATATAGATATGCAGGATGAATAAATTCCCCTGTTTCTCCAGGAATAAAAAATTCAATAGGTCCTTCTTAGGTTAATGTAGAAATAGGACGATGTTCACCATTTGTAGTTCCTTCAATAGCTGTTTGTGTCATTGGTATAGAAAAGAAATAAAATTCATTGGTACAACATTAAGAACTGTCTTAATTTAGGAGTGCCATTATGAAAATATGCCGTTTATGTGCTTAACTTTTGCTGTTGATCTAAACTTTACAATTGCTGGAGCCTTCCTTTTACGTGACCGTCTCTTACCGCTTCCAGTTAGCAACTGCTCGACTTTATTAATGGCTTTTGTCTTTAAACTACCACCAGCTTCTTTTACACGATCGCGAACAGATTCTTTAAATGGACGATTATCCAAAGATCACCTGCAGTCTGTATATCCGTTTGTAATGCCTGACATCCTAAAGTTTTTGCACCTTGTTTAAGAAATGGTAAAGCAAAACGAAATAACCCTTTAAAGAAACTACCTATCCCATGTCTCCTTTGATATACAGGTCCTGAAATATATGGTATTCCACGTCCACGATGATTAGTAACACGTCTTGCTCTCATCTTTACTACTATTATTTAGCAAATGCAAGAGAGCGTTTAAAATGTGGTGTTACGGTCATTGTCCCAGAACGAAATGGCAAATTTCGCCCTGCATGATCATTTAATAATATTTCGATTGTGTTAAAACAAAATTTTGCAAGTGGCATATAATGAATATTTTCAAAGGTAATTGTTTGTACTTATCCGTATTTAATATCAGAGATTGTTGCTATACGTAATAATGGTGCTTTTGTATCCTCTAAAAATTGATATTGTATAATATCTGTATAAATAAAAATTTGATGTGGATATCCGATATCTTCGTATGGTTGGTTGAATCCACGAGATTCTTTAACAAGATCTGATTTTTCAGAAAAACGTAATTGCGAAGCTAATGTAGGCGACAATGTAACTGATTCTACACGTTCATCACATTCAACATGTACAATATTTGAAAAACAAAATCTTATAAATCTTGATACTGTGATTAATTCATCTAGTAAATGATGAATGTTTGGATAATATCTAATGACAACTTTAGTTTTCATAGGCTCTGCATTTTTAAATTTGTACCATATAATATTTTCACCTTCGGTATCATTATGCCATGTTAATGGAATATGTACTTTACTTAATCCTTGTACCAATCGCATTCTGATAATCGTGTACTATATTTTAATTGATTAATAAAATGTGTTGGACTATTTGTAGGATATACACTTGTACTAGCGTTTGAAACTAATGTAATGTAAAAACTATCATTAATACATTCAGAAATCATTTTCGTTTAAAGTGAAGTGTCAAGTTTAAAGTTCAAAAACGAAATGGTAACTTTAACACGTGTTCACCTTTTAAGTTTACTTCTATCGTATCAAAATATTTCTTTTCCACTTTAACATAATACGGTCTGTGAAACACAAAATATTTTACATGTCCATGTTGTACATTATATACAGTAAGTTTTCGAACTATCGGACCTATATTTTGTTGTTTTACAATATCAACGCAGATATTAATTGTATTGGCAATATTATATTCTAAATTACATGGGAATTTTCTGCGTGTTAATATTAAATCAACATTACTAACTTTTGTGTATACAACATTGTTTATATCAAGTGTATTTTCATTAATAAATCCAAAGATATGTTGTAATCCTATATTAATGCTTATCATAAATCGACCTTTTAATTTTAAAGAATATTTAATAACGATTTGATTTTTATTTTGTAAATAATGTAACATACAAACATTTTCAGGAATCAACTATAAAATAGATTGAATAGAAGAATAATATCCTGGTGTTATTTCAACATGATTACGTTCAACTTTATCATCGATAAGAGTACTAATTATAATTTCTTCATTTTCACCAACATTATAAAATCTCCATGGTATATTAATTTGTGTTAATGCAACTCCCCATTCCCCATCACTTAAATCAATAGGTTGTGCTAATTTAACTAGAAATGGTACTGTAGTATTATTATCAAAAAGTTTACTACTTGCATTTGAAGGAAGAATAACGAAAAGTCGTGTGTACAGTTTGAATTCATTTTGCAGACTGAATAGAATCTGATCTAATCCACGAATTCATACTTGACGGATATCCCAACCATTTTACATACATCCACCCATTTTTACGTTTTAATACTTTTTCAATTAGATAAGCTTTCTTTGAATTTATAATTACTTTTTGTAATTCTTGTGCATAAAATATTCCTTTAATATCTTCGCCATTCCAATCTTTTAATTTATAAATGATGATTTAATTTAATACATTTTTGGACAATAAATATTTCTTGTGACCATTTAGGTAAACATCCTTTTTCTCATTTATGTTTGTACTTACTAACACTAACGTAATCACCCAGAGTAAATTTACAACTTATATTCTTGTTATTCATTCTATTTCCGTATAATGTGTCCCACATTTGATTCACATACCAATAATTTACTTGTGCAAGTGCCGTTTAAATACTTGAATGATATGAATGATTATAATTATTTACTATTTGCTCTAAAACATTAATATATCGATAAGTATTCCTTGCAGTAAAATAACGATACATTTTTCTTTCAATGTGCGTATAAAACAATCTGCTAAAGCACATTTAATTTCTGAAGGAACACTATCACTATTAATTACATATTCTTTAAACAGTTTTTCCATGACGATTATAAAACTCTGTACCTAAATCTGTTTGTATGTTAAACACAGTAACTTGAATTTTTTAAAGAAATGTTATTGTTTTTGCCATTTCAGGACCTTACTTCGTTTTTAAGGGAACACAATATTCATAACGTGAAAAATATCAATACAACGTAATATATATTTATAATTATTACTATACTTTGTAGTATTTTACATATCTGCTAAGTCCATTTGTAATGTTTCATTTGGTGCACTAACGTAATACTTTATACATGTAATGCATAAACATCTTGAGAAGCTAACCATTTCTTAATTTTTAGGCAACTTTGCTACACGATGTAATGTTTGTATACTTGATAAAGAATCAGGATCTAAATAATCATAATATATTTTTGATAAATTTGTCATTACTACATAGTATATTTATTAAATGTTTAAATAAATTAGCTACTGCTGCAGAAATTGATTATTTTCTTACTTTACGACTACGTAGTCTTTTACTACTACTACTATTCACTTTTCATGCTGATGTGCTAATAGGTGTGCCAATAAATTCTTTAGAAGCATTAAGACCTAATAAATTTTTAAATTCATGAATACCTGTAGGATTTCTTGAATATTTTCTTGTACGAACATCATTTACTAAACCTATAATATTTGACCCGGGTATTGTTTTCCTTTAATACGTACTATACCGGACTTACCCACTGAATTTATCAGAACTTGTCCGGTGTATTAATACTGTTTATACTCTTATACTGTTTTAATAGATCTGTTTTCCTACGACGTTTTTTCGGTACTGATTGTAAAATATCTGATACAAATGGTAAAATATAAATATTTTTATCATATTGGAAAGTAGATGATGATGATGATTTTTCTTCTTCTTCCTCTTCTTCTTCTTTTTGAATAACTGGTAATGTGATAGATTTATGTGAACATGAAGTATACTGTAAAAAGCAGTGCAAAACTTGTTGATATAATTTCCACTTTTGCTGTACACTACGATCACGAAGTTTTAAAATGTTATTCATGTTTTCATCTTAACGTGAGTGATGTCAATGTATGGATTTAATATTGAATCGAATTTCATGTTCAGCATTTTAAGGAACTAAGATCATTTTACGTAATTCTGACATACTTAACGACTAAAAATACTACTTTTTACTGTTGCAAGAAGTGGTCCCATAATTATTGGTAGAAGAGCACCAGCTATTTGAATTAACAACTTCTTTCTTTCAATACCGAACGCTGTTGAGTAAAGACACGTGTACGTAAACGTTGCTTCTGACGAGAATTTAAAGGAATGTTTCCTTTTATTGTGTTTTAGCTACTTGAAAAATTGTTTTTATTAAATCCCCTTAAGCATTTTGTAAAATTTGTTTTCGTTTTGTGCTCTTTCATTTGCACAGAGCACGGTGCGTGTTGTAGTGTTGTTTCACGTTCAACATTTTGACGGAGACTAAACAAAAAATTCTGTATGCATGCCTTTTACGTTAGCGTACACATACGGTATTCGCAATGCTTTGTTTGTTTCCTGTGGTAAGTCAAATAATAAATAAGTGTGAGGTTCACGTGTTACTTCTTCGAACACATTCACGATTTGTTTCTATACGGAGACAAAATTTTCCTAGCTAAATATTGTATTTGTAGTTTATCACGAGGATTTTTGAATACTATAATATAATGTGCATTTAAACTAATATCACTGCATGTTTTCCTTTTGGAAATAAATTTTGAATAGTAAATATTACAGTCAACATTTTATGACTGCATACTTTGTAAATAAATTATCGGCATCACCATTGATTTCTGACATTAAATCACCAAGTATTAATAATGAATTTTCTTTAATTTCAAAATTATCCATTGCGGTATTCCGTGTACAAGACATATACTTGCATTTGCGTCTAATTTTGGTATTACTGCCCCATAACACCATACAATTTAATTAAATTTTATACTAATCATTTGATCACGTTCATTAAGTAGTCGATTTACAAAACAAGTTTAACCAGCCCTTGAAGGAGCAGCAATTAAAATAGTAGAGGGACGTTGAAACTTCAACATCTTGTACTCAAACGAATGCATACAATAGAGATTTTGCTTTATATATACACACTCTCACTGGGTTATAAGAATATTAAAGCTCTCGAGTTTGCAGAGCAAACGAAATATTTGATGGATCACACTCATTGAGTGTACTTAGGAGCTTCCATAAGAATTTTGATATTTTCGCAATCTACGATTTAATAAAAAAATATATAAATAACGAACTTCCATAGGAAGCCAATGAACCGGTTAAAAATAAATTAAGAATAAATAATTTACATGGTTCACAGTACGAAAAGAGACATTCATACAAGTCACATTTACTCGTTCGTGGACCTATAACTGTAAGGTACATTTTGCATGTTTTCGTCTAGGTTCATCGTCAGTTATGTCAATACTTTTACGTTTTTTGTAAATCTACAAAGACCAGGGTGTGTCTGTTTCTCTAGAGCTAAAGACGCGGAACTCCGGTCTACGCACAATGCTATTTAGATTTTCTATTAATGTGGGCTCTAATTGTCCAGACACTAACTTATGGGAACTCTCAAGAAGGATTAATTTTCTGAGAGGTTCTATCGTCTAGTGTAACCGCCCTAATTTTGAGAATATGCCGAACATTCCCTTAGGTATCTATTATCCGCATTGCGTAATTTTTGGCACCTAAACCTACGAATGTTGTAAACATCCATCCCTCTGGTATTTCATCTGTTACATCACCCAAATAGTTTCCAAGCGATAACAAACGTTCCTCATCTTTTTTCTGTAAGAACGTGATGCTTTCGGTGTTATAGTTGATTGCTCTGTCTTGTCCTACAGTCGTCAGAAGTTCGTATATTCTAAGTCTAGCCCACAAAGTAATAAATGCGACTAGTATCACATTCGAAAATTCCGACTGTACCTTTTTAGTTTCCATGTCTCGGTAAGTGATAATTAAATGGTCATCATCAATTGGGATCACAATTTGAATTTCATGGCGTGCCGTCGTTAAATACCTAAGAAACGTTGCTTCATCACTAACGATTACACTCTGTGACATCTCTGTGCGTTGCCCCCATTTACCATATAATGAATTGAGGTATAGTTTTGCACATAGGCTTAATCCCTTGTTCATCCTGTTATCATAATTCAAATGTATGCCTTCATTAGCATAATATTCTTCCATATATTTCTGTTTATCTCCTTCCGTTTTACAATAAGCGGCAAAACAAGAGGCTTGCTAATTCATCTGAAGGAAGGAATTCACATAAGTCCGAACAGACTACCTGAAATCCGCTCTTCAGAACCCATGAGTTCGAATTCTTATATTTCGTGTATATAGAGTATTTTGTAATCTTTTTGAAGACCAAGGTCTAACTCTGGAGTGCAAAATGTTCCTGTGAGAGCACACTCAGCATCACTTTGAGTACAATCGTTAGTGTTTTCTTCCTCCGTACATGTACGACGAAGACCGAAGAGTAATCGGACCCCCGCGACGTATGGCCAGATCGGAAAAAGAGATCTCTTTGGAGGCTATATGGTGCATTTCACTTCACCGTGAATACTTTCCACATCTGGAAAGTCCGACCCCGTATGTATCTTAGGTAAATTAACCTTTTGTCATATGTTGACGCGCTGGACGCGTTGCTTTACACTTTTCACTTCCGTATTTTGACGCGTGTCTCGCGTTCCGAAATTTGAGCGACTGTTTCCGCTTGCTGTCAATAGATGGCAGAAGCTTACAGGTTTCCTGTGTTTTGTGAACATGTTAGTTTAAGTAAGCGCCAGAAGAGGCACAGATGTTTGTTTTTGTTATTTGCAAAACAAATTAAACAAATGAATGTGTCAAGTGGAATTTAAAGATGGCTACGCGCAAAAGACCGTTGTATCTAGGAGCCGAGGAAACAGACAATTATTTGGCTGCAAGTGATACTGATTCAGAAACTACTAGTGAAAATGATGGAGTAAACTCCAGTGAATCTGTCAGTGATACAGGCAGTGAAAGTGATATCCGAAGTGACACTTCAGTTGATGCTACTATCGCACCGAGTGTCAGAGGAAGAAAGGACAAAGAAAAAGAATGAAAATGTGAAGAAAAGGACAATGAACCCTTGTCATTTCAATTTACGGGTAACCCTGGTATTAGGCCAAATGTTTGTAGACACCAAGGGGGCAACCCATCGGTATTAGATATTTTTTCAATGATTTGTTTATTTCCTCGACTCCTATATACACCGGTCTCTTGCGAGGAGCCATCTTCAAATTCCACTTGCCATATTCACTTTTTTAATTTGTTTTGTAAATAACAAGAACAAACATCTGTGCCTCCTCTGGCGCTTACTTAAACCCGTAAATTGAAATGACAAGGGTTCATTGTCCTTTTCTTCCCATTTCCATTCTTTTTCTTTGTCCTTACTCCCTCTTTTGACACTCGGTGCGATATTAGCATCAACTGAAGTGTCACTTTGGACATCACTTTCACTGCCTGTATCACTGTGTAAGCCAACTAAAGGTAAGAATATAATAAATATTATTGTTTGACATCATGTAGTTTCATTAATTTCACATAGTAATTAATACAGAGTGATCATGTTGTAACTATTAACACTTGGGGCATACTGCATTCACGGACCATACAATAAAGCATACAGCATGAAAAAAAATTCCGAAAAAAGTAATATGTGAAGGGGTTAATCGACACAAGTTTACGTGCCGTTACCCATGGGTAAAGGCTTGTGATATCCAAGTATTTTATGATGTTCTCACCAGTACAATTAACGTAGCAACAAAAGACTTTCGTGCGGCCACGTTGTAACAATTCTTGGGAATAAGGAAAACAGGCAAATTAGTACATTCTCGGATAAACCTTTGTACTTCCTTATCCGTCTTTACTTGTTATGCCAAGAACATTCCCATATTTCGTATAAGTTTATACCTATATTTTTCAGGTACTTACATCGTAACTCATAACGTTTCTCCATTGTATTATACGAATCATGAACGTCTTGCAGAATAGCGTCACGGTTAAAAGGGTATCAAATTTTACAGCTATGATAGAAGCACCCATAGAAGTCGAACACAGCATTGAGTTCTTCGTGCAATCCATCGACCTTGTACCTACGAATATACTTTTCCCCACCTCTTCTAGCATGTTGGATATCTATCCCTAATTGGTGTTCCATATACAATAAATAAATCATTGCATAGCTATCGTACTAGGTCTTATGATGAAAACCCAACGCGGGAATCACGGGAATAGTATTTTTAGGTAAGTGCAAGGTACGATATGTCCACATCGCAAGACTTGCAATGGTGGATGAAGTGATGAAACATTGTCAACCATTCGTTTTGTCTCTAATAATGTCGCTAAATTTGATGATCGCTTCTTCCATAATTCGAACATCATTTTAACAATAAAAGAGCATTTCCTTCCTCCTCGCTATTTAGCGCACGTTCTTGGTGCCAAGCTTGCAATTGTTGTTTTTATTCAGTTGAACGCGACTCAGGGTCAGAATTTAAGCGCAGGATAGGGACCGAGGTAATGTTGATTTTCTTCTATATTAAACAAATACGGGAAATCTCACTTCTTTAAATTTTCACTAAGGGCTAAAGTTTTCGGTAATTTTGATAATACCAAGGAAATGAAAAAATCTCTCAAAAAATACCATTGTAGCGGCTAGGGTTATACGCAATCCCTATTATCTTCTGAAAGACAGGACACTCTGCTAGCACGTGGGTAATTAGGCCGTCACCGTCTGAAAAGAAAATGAACGATTCCAACATTATCACCGCACGTTTTACAAGGCTCAGCGATATCTTTCCTTACACAACCGTGACAGATGTGCTGACAACACAACAGCACAACTTTGTGTTCGCTATCACCGTGGGCATTCGGTGCCTTCAACATCGTATTAGTATGATGTAAACCTATTAGTATGAACAGGTCTTTGTCCGTGAAGAAAACATGTATAGTTTATATCAACATGTATATGACATGTCGAACTAAAATATTCGCCACACACATGATCAGATTTTCGTTGCCTGCTATCAAAGATGACACCACAATCAATTCAGACCTTAACATTATCACATACAGATCTATCCCCTTTATTCCGCTTCACATGATTCTCAAAACACACCCTCAGCAAACTCTATTACATGCAATACTTTTAATTTTGTTAGTAGTATAATCGCGTTCGTGAATATGTTAGCAGAAAGAACACCGAGTTTCACACTTGTGTTTACGAGAGGATCATTATAACCTTTCAAACAATAATAGCAATACTTTCTTCCCTTAAGAAAGCTTGTAATATTGCGAATAGGTTTAAAATGGCCAACAGTGTCACCTCTTCGATAGTAAATAAAGATCTTATTTTCTGCAGGCTCTCTTAGGTACCGAGCTATATATTTCCGGTTATTTTTTCATGTTTTCCCCTTTCAAATAAGATTGAAAAGTATCAACATCTGTAAAGTCACAGCCTCGCTTGGTTTGAACTTCAACTCCTGCCATTTCGCAGAGAACTTTTGCTTTAATAAGGCAAGTATTGCTATCTTTTCTTTTTCAGTTATACATATCTTTTGTGCTGTAGAGCTTTACTTGACCCCATACAATCGCAAGGGAAAGACAATAGAAACTTTTATTTTCTTTGTACATTAAACGCATCCCAAATAAACCTGATACTTTGAATATATGTCAATGGTACTCCTTGTATTTCTTCCCCTTCCATACATGTTATCTGCAATGTGGAAACGAAATAGTACTTTGTGCCCCAAAACGAATACGTCTTCGAATTTAATACACGCTCGATTGAAGTGAGAACTGTTCTAGCAGAGATATAGCCTTTTCTTCTTCATGGGATACACACGGGCTTGTTATTTCTACAGTTACTACTGTCTATGTATAGCCCGATATAATCCGTGGGACGCGCATTCGATAACACATGTTCCAACGAAAAATCAATTAAACTTTTAATATAGGCATCTGGGTTATCAATATTCCTTTCATTACCCACAGGTCTGGCGGCTATTTCATGGCCCGTAAGATGAAACTTACGAAACTATTTTCTTCTTTCTCTAACAACATCAAAGTTACTATTTCTCTGATTATTATTACTACCACTGATAGTTGTATTACTACTATTAACACTACTAATAGTACCACTTGTACTATTACTATTGCTGGTCCCATATCCAACCAATGTTGGAACAGAGGCATATGAGGCAGAGGAGAAAAATATTGGTTCTCATAGTCATGATTATCCTGTACACAGTGTTGAAGAGGATTGTATACAGGAGCTTCATCCAGGACATGTGTGGATGCAACCACTGGGTTATCCTCATTTTGAAACAATCTCCTAATTTCTTTAACGGAATTTAAATTGCCAATCCGATCTAATTCAGCTAACAAAGCTAAATATTCATCAGTTAATTCATTTACTTTATTATTATTATTATTATTATTATTATTATTATTATTATGACAAGTTATGATTTTTTGAGGAGTCATGACCATGGCATTACTATTTTCAGATGGGTTTAAGCATTGTCCTGAAACAAATTTCGTCCCAAAATAGAAAGATTGACAGCTCTGTATATTTTATTCTGTCCACCTGACCTTATCCACAGGATAATAAATACAGAAGTTTTGCTGAGCCTGATCATAACTGTTGTGTAGGGGAAAATCTATGAACAAACAAATCTAAGATGTCAGCACGGGATAGACAATGCTGCATAAATAATGTCATCACCTTCAAAAGCACGAAGGGCGCGTGGTAGAGCGTCAAACCTCTTGGATCCCCGATGTCCTAGCCGCTGTATTTCCATAATTCCTTTCCAAGTGCTAAAGATTCTTGTAACCGTTTAGGCCGTGTACAACTTAAAAAATAATGTAAAAAGAAAGAGACCAATCAATTATTTTCAAGTTACAATTAAATATTGTGTAAAAAGAAAGATCAGTCACTTCTTTTCATTCTTCGTTAATAATAATATGTAAAAAGAGAAAGACATCAATCAGGTTAGTTTATGAAGAATGAGTAAACATTTTTATAAAAAAGTCTCTCTGTTCATTAAGAAAAAGACAAACCAAGCAAAATTAAAATATATGTATGATTTCTTTTTTAAAAATTCAATAACATTAAGAAATATAAACTACGTACCTTTTAATCTCTGTTTAATCTATGTTAAATTTCTAAAAAGTAGATGATGTGCTCACGTTGGTAGTCCTGCTGCTCAAAAAAAGCAAAATGGCTGCCTCTCCTTAAAAGTAAATTTTTTCGCTAATGCAGGTGCCACTCCTGATTGAACAAGTATTATCTCACTGTAATATAATAACTGAATGAAAATTTATCTCCTTTATTTCTTTTTATAAGTCTGTATCAATATTTTTATTTACAACCAACTGCTTAGAAGGCAGAGAGAAATCCTCATTGATCTTTCACGTATGACGACGTAAAAGGAAATATCAACACAGGATGGATAGCTATTATATCGCCTCCTATAACATATGCCGACATCGCCTGTAGTAGCGAAACTGGTGTCAAATTTTTGTATTGAAAATTAGTTTATTGTTAATTATTGATCAACTCTGACGTCTGTTCTACAATTTCTGTGTGAGGTAAGCAAAATATACACATATATATATATGTTAATTTCAGAAAATTTTAGAATTATTTCTGTACTATGTAAAAGACCAAACACTACGATGTGTAATTTATCATGAGCAAATGAGCATTTAAAAACTATTATACGAATTCTTTTTATTACACGAATTTAATAATTAAAAGTTGCGTACAGTACCAGAAGTGCAAAAGTAGCGATCAAAAATCATTTAGCTGATATATCCACCTTTAATAGTGGTATAAATCGCATAAAGGTATAAGTTTGCTTGGACCCCTCCCAATTTTTTATATATTTCAAAGCAAGGTCTCTCTTTAAAATAACAAATATTTATCAGGGGAATAATTTTAATGAAAAAACGAAAGAACACATAAAGAGAGCTTTCAAAAGAAAGGGCATCTGTTAATAATAGTTTGTAAAGTTTCTTCGTGACTAAGCAAAGCGGTTGGTCCTAATACTAAAAGAAATAGGAAACCAGTTGAAAGTGTATAAGTTCACAATAACTTCCTTACATCAGTTATAATATTAGACCCCTCAGGATAAAAAAAATGCTTTCCTCCAGAAGGGATCGGGGGCGCAAAACGTGTACGGGGACGGTTGAAACTAGTACCTAAAAGCCAAAGAAACCAATTTCCGAAGTCAAGTTTCAAATAGCATACTCTTACATTATTTAAAATATCGGCCGCTCCCAATTTTTATATAGTTCGAAAGAAGGTTTCTCTTTAGAATAACGAATATTTGAGGGAAATAATTTTAAATTAAAACGAAAGGACACATAAGGAGAGCTTTCAAAAGAGAACAAAACTGTCAATAATGCTTCATAATTAACTGGTTAGTGTACGCGTCTTCTAGCTTAAAAGATTCGGATTCGGACCCCTGACTCGGACCCCAGCGGTACCGCCCGTCCTTTACACCTTTACCGTGAAACATCCGAGTTCGAGCACCGCGCGGCAGAGCATACGACTCACGCTTTTGATGTTGAAAAGTCACGTTCTGTCCACGGATCAGGCCCCCGCGCGCGCAAAACTTTCCGTGATTCACGCCTTGGCGTAGAAGATTCGCGTTTGATGCAAGGTAAATACCATGTAGATCACGCTTTTCGTTTGAAAAGACACGGGTTTAGTTCCCGATAAAAGCAAATTTACATTACCCCATTGTTGTGGGAAAGCTGCGTTTAGTTCCCGGACATAGGAGGTTATTTAACTCGGTCCCGGCCCGGCAGAGGTTCATGTCGGTAAATATAATTTTCTAGCTAAAACAGATAACGTGAAATAATTAACAATAACCTTCGTATAGAAGCAATCTCGACTTAAATCCTATTTGTCTCTCTCTTTCGCCCACTATGCTTACTTCCATCTAGTCTTCGTGCTTTTCCACCTCCCACCACCAAAGGCAAAACATTTCATATGGTTTGCCTTTCCTTAATCAATTTTAATATATCTTCTATAAATGTTGTATTGTTTCTTCAAGTAGGTTTTGGACCTTTTGACCTTGAAGTAAACAATTTTCAATATATATATCAGTGTCTTCGGAATTGATCTTTTTAAAATAGTAATTTTGAGGTCAAGGGTCGAGTGATTTTTATATTTCGTATCTGGCAACACTTTTTACGCTTGAATACAAGTGACTCGTGTTACTCAGTTTTTTAGTTGTAATTGTATTCGTAGTAACCTAAATATGCACTTTACGTTTACCCTATTGATGTCATACGCAAAATATTTTTGGGTACCATATATGCAACGTCAGCGAAATATGGTATATGAAATCGAATGTAGTACTCAATATGGGAGAAGTCGACCTACTTGACAATTTCGTGTCAGCCTATGGAATACGCATTCCTGGAAGGAAATGGTGGTGGCAAATTTTTGTGAACATCATTGATGTAGCAGTGGTAAATGGGTGGAAGCTTTGGCAAATAATATAAGAAGATGAAACGATATCGATACTCTCCTTTTGCCGATTAATAGCACGTGACTTCCTGAACTCAACAATTCGGATGATTGGAAGAGCTAATGGGAGACCAACCCGGTTCAGTTTTGGATTTTCACTAGCTGGTGTTCAACATCTTTTGATTAATACTGACAAGAAGAAAATAAGAAGATACCGAAAATGCACCAGCAAAACAGGATTTGAGTGTACAGTTTGTGTTGTTCCCTAGCACCAGAAGTATGTAGATTTCCTATTTCCATAATCACTGATTAATCAGTAAATGGATGGTTCTTAGTTCGTGGAATAATCTTCATGATAATAGATGTTTCTACTTACATAAATGTTTTGAACACTATTGAGCACAACATTACGCAAGAAAGATCGAGAAAAGTGCATATTATATACGCGGGTAAAAGTGAGGGAGAACACGAGCACACGTCGTGCCCCTACTTCCAAAAATACATATGGCGTGTTCCACTTGCTAAAATTATTACAATGGGCGAAGATAGGCATGTGGGATGGCGCGACGTCAAGGCTTGTGTTTTTGCTTTCATAACTGTATTTCAAATATCAATATACACGTTTAATAAGATCAATAAATTTTACTACCTCATTACGCTAACATTGCATATATGAAACAAACCAAATTTCGTATCAGTCTTGTATATTGACGAAATTTTTTCCATTTCTTTAATATATGAGTCTATAACAACATATGTAAAATTCAGCCATTTTCCAAAGCAGAATTATTGCGGCGAAAATGTGTTAAAAATTACGAGGGATTAAAAATGATACAAATAAATAAAAGCTTCTAAAAGCATGGACCATGCTCATGGGGAAACAGAAAGCATGAGAGGTCATCATCCTCATCCTAATCTCATTCAACCTTCTAGGAAATAGTTAAATCAAACGAACGTTCAACCAACTAAAACTACAAAATTTTCTCTATCTATTAGGGAACTGTTAATTACGTAAAAACATCTAGTTTAACGCTTTCTCGCAAGCGTCTGACGAGATTAGTGACAATTTCTACTGCGAAGAGTATTTCAAATTTAAAGATTTCTGGTAACTACAATTTACAGAAGAGAAAAGAAAAGAATACATGGAGTGCTAATTTAGTACTAAATATTATTATTAAATATTTTAAGGAACAATAAGATAAACAATGCACAGGCGACGCCACTGATTGAATGGTATTGTTGAAGCTTTCTTTGTCCCTGGACAAACAGCTTTACGGTTCCTGAGGTATAAATGGTGAAATTTTGCGTTATATATTTGAAAGCAAAAATTCATAGGCTACACCAAATTCATCGAATCAGGTTCAAACTTTTCGTTGTTGTTGAACTTCACCTAAAATAAAAGCCTACTATGTTGTGCAGGCTTACAGTTCTCGAATTATTGGCGGACAAATTTTGTCATTTTCGAAAACAACTCTATATTTATGTGACTTAAACGGAATTAAATTTACCACAGCGGTAAACCTTGATCAACTATATAAGCATGTGAAGTATTATATTGTGCAGGCTTAACGGATACCGAGTCAGGGGTAATTGAATCTTGTGTCGTATTTTCGAAATCAAAAATCCATACACCGAACTCATCGAATCGGAATCAAACTTCGCATAGTGGAAGAACTTCAGTAGTAGTCCCCGGCGTTGGCCCGAATGACTCATCCTCACTCTCTTTTACGACCGGGATTTTTGAACTTCGTTCCCTTTTACGGCTAAGATGAATGCTTTGGTACCTCGATTCTGATTGGCTGAGAGAGGTCACGTGACGTTAGGCCCCGCCCACGCGGGAAATTCAAATTTTCAGGTCACGTGGTATGACGTCATGAGTCACCCTGCGGGGAAATCCCTCACTAATTTGTTCCCTTTTACGGGTAAAATGTGTGTTTCTGATTGGTTGATAGCTGTCACGTGATTTTAGACCCTGCGATATTTGAAATTCGTTCCCTTTTACGGGTAAGATGAGTGTTTATGATTGGCTGACAGAGGTCACGTGATCTTAGGCTCTGGGATTTAAAAAAAATTCGTTCCCTTTTACGGGTAAGATAAGTGCTTTGGTACCTTGATTCTGATTGGATGATAGAGATCACGTGATTTTAGGTCCTAGGATTTTTGAAATTAGGGTGTCCTTTCTGATGTATACTTTGGTATTTCGATTCTGATTGGTTGATAGAGGTCACATGATTTTAGACCCGCCACACAGTGAACAGGTTACATGGGAAAACCCCTCACTTATTTGTTTTATTTTATGTGTAAGATGCGTGTTTTGGTACCTCAATTTTGATTGGTGGATAGAAGTCACATGATCTTAGCACCCCCCCCACCCCATGAGTGAAATATAGAGCGATATGTCGGTGATCACCCTAGACCTGTATTTTAGAATTTTGTTCCCTTTTATGGTTATCCTTAAAGTTCCCATGGAGGGTTCAACCTCCTCCTTAAATAACCCTTTTTGGTATCATGATATTGTACTGAAGTTTACATTAAATATTATCGTTCTCTTTGACAGATAAGATGCTTACCAGCTTTCTTACCTTGATGGAGATCTTGTCCTTGAATTAGTAGCCTATGTCTCTGGAAGTAACAATGGTGAAAGAGGGGTGTCGCTTGTAGATTTCTTATAACACATTGTTGTGAGTTTAAGCGATTTATTGCTCAGTAAACGCTTCATTAATGGAAACAGTGTTGCCAGATTTTTCTTACCTAAACTGCTCCGATTCTTTTCGAAACGGTTCCGCAGAGTACAAGAAATTTTAAACTAAAAAAATTTTCGAACTAAAAAAATTTCAAACAAAAAATTTTCGAACTAAAAAATTTTGAAACAAAAATTACAAAATATTTTCGAACTAAAAATTTAAATAATTTTTTTTAACAAAAAATTTTAAACTAAAAACTTTCGAACTAAATTTTCAGATCAAAAATTTTCGAACAAAAAATTTTCGAACCAAAAAAAATTTCAAAAAATTTCGAACCAATTTTTAAAAACAAGTTTCGAACTAAAGTTGTAAACCACATCTAAAAATTTTCAAATCCAATTTTTTTCGAACTAAATTAAAAACCAAATTTTGGACACTAAAAATTCTTTAATTATTTTTCGAACAAAATCATGTAAACCAAATCTTGAATATATTTTCCACCTTAAATTTTCAAGATTACCATGATTTGAAAACAAGTGTTCAGGGTTTCAAGAAATAATAAAACACATTTTTTTTTCAACTTGTTGTATTTAACGAAAGGTATGTGGTCTTCCTATACATGTTTATTAACATAATAAATACAGGATCTAGTTAATGAATATTTTGGACGCGTCATCATCTTCGAATCTTGTAGCCGTATCCTGTAAAGAAAAAGAAGAAACGACGGATTACTTTAAGAATTTCTTTTTTTTCTGAAACAATAAAAATGAGTCAATATTGATAAGAGAGAAATAAAACTTACTCGTAAATGATGGATGTGCTTAGGTTCATCTTCCTCCTCGGGTACGAGATGACAGCATTTTCTTCCACTGATGGATGTTTATGAACTCTTCTGGGTACTGCATTTTTTCTTGGTGTTGCTGCTTTATGGTTAAGGTTCCTCCTTCGGTACGAGATGACTACATTTCTTCCACTGATGGTGTTGGTGGTGGTTTATGAACTCTTGTGGGTACTTCATTTTCTTCTTGGTGTTGCTGCTTTGTGGTTAAGGAAGGGAAAGAAGAAAAGGAAAAGGAAAAAAAGAAATGGCGGCCTTATTGGGTATTTACAGTTTTTTCTTCTTCATCTTCTTTTTCCAGTTCCATCTTCGGTTTTTTAACGTACCCGTACGGAACCGTATCGTAGGAATTGAATTCTTTAAATCGACGTTTTGTGTACTGGATACTGTACATTTTTTCTTCTTTGCGTGTGACGATGGTATGGTCTTTGGTCCTGCATATCTTATGAGGGATAGTGATGGTGACTTGTCCACGGCATTGATTTGTAATCATTTCTTTTAGCGTATTGAAATTTAATTGTTGTCCTGCATTGTAATTTAATGTAAATCCTCTAATTTTGCATATGTAACTGGTGACGTTGGTATCCGGATTGTATATTTCTAGGCTGTAATTTTTTGGTCCTCCACTGACAAATGTCTTGATGTATGCTCGTGGTCCGTAAGACTCCATCTCATTCGATAAGCATCCCAAGTACGTTGAAGGTTCAATGGTTGGCTCCCCGGGCTTCTCCGTAAATATCACAGAATCCGTGTCGAAATATAAAACACGTTCCTGCAACATTTCCAGGTACTTGTACAGTTCCAGACGTGCCTGACATGTTGTAAATGCACCTAACACGACATTGGTGTTTCGGTTTTGAACAGGCACATGTTCATTGTACTCCCAGAAGGCATACATCATCGTATCATTGATGGGTACAATTTGATGGAGTTTAATGTCGGGGGAAGTGAGTTTTTCATAAAATTCTTCCGGCCGATCAATAATTGTGGTCTGGCTAAAGTTTGATCTTTGGCAAAGCTTTCCCCATAGAGAGTTCACACAAAGCTTAGATAAACTTCTTCGTGCAGGATTATTTTCAATTTTGGACGGATCCAATGCAATACCTTCACGCTCCAGGACGGTTTGTATGAATTTTGATTTGTCTTCTTCGGTCACACATGAACTAGGCCAGCCAGACGCTTCCATTTTTGATTTCAAAAATGTATTGATATATTCCGTGAACAAGCCACCTGTTTTCGTGATGGGATCATATTGTTCAATGTCATAATCCCAAATTTCAAAAATTTCCACTGGTTGATATCCTAATTCTACTGCTTTCTGGATTTCATATGATACCCATGTTCCAGTGAGGCATCGCTCCTGGTCGTTGTGCGTACACGTTGCTGTAGGGTCTGGGTTCATTTCTTCGGCACACGCAGCACACAGTGGAAAGAGTAGTTTCTTGTTACATCGGTAAGGCAGGAGACCATGATAAAGATGGCGACTTGGTAATATCGTCATTTTGATTAGACCATTGACTTTATTTATTGGTGGTATATTTTCATCACCCTGTAGATAAATTCGTGGATGCCCTACAGGGTATTTAGCACACTTATTTACATAAGGATAAAGCGAGACAATATCGAAATATTTTATTACTTCTCCTGCTTTTTCATCGACTTGGTGGTACAATTTCACGCAATTGGTCCTTCCTCCAAAAAAGCTATCTCTTGGATTTAATGGTCTGCGGTTCATGTACGGGTGATTCTTCAGATACGTCGCCATTGCAGGATTTTGTTTTAAGAACTGATTAAATTCGCACTCCCACATTTCATGTACAATGTACCCCAATTCACGCAGTCTTGCATTTTTGCGTTGCGTTCGTTCATAACGGAATTCCATGGTGTCTTCTGGATTGCCATAGATGGGCTGATTACGGCCTGTAGTAAAACATACTTTACATCCGTGGTAAAAGCAGCCGGCATGCTCGTAGACGTGCTCCTCTAACGTCTCAGGATCTTGGTAGTACCCATCAACATGGAATCCCGCAATAAACACTTCTTTTTGTCGGGCCGCATGTAAGATTTGTTTTTCTTCGGTTTTTTCAATGTAGGCCAGCCATTGCATTGCAGCGATCGATTGGGTACTTCTCCATCGATAGCCATGTGCCGGTAGAATTCCAATGGTGTTGGGTTTAAGGAAATTCCGGCGGAATACTAAATTGGAAGCACTTGCAATCGTGATTGTCTCCAAGAAGGGATTCACTTTGGTTTCTGTTTCAAATGACGTCATAAACGAAACGCATGCTTGTCGCAGTACATTGACATCTTGAATACAATACTTGATAATTTCTTTCTGAAAATCAAACGTGTCATTACGATGATCGTTGTACCACTGCATGAACTTGTTTCTGTCTTCGACGGCCATTTCATCTGCACCATAATACTTCGTTTCTGGAAGTGGTCCAATATACGATTGATTCTCCTTGGTGTTGAAGAAATGCGGGAAGTAGCCTTTGGTTGCGGGTAAATTGAACGCTTTTGACAATTTACTTAATGCCATAGGTAGGAAGTTCAACGAGTCAATGAACGTCAGATTATTCAAGGTTAAACTCAGTATCTTGGTCCCATTTAATATGACGTCAGGTCTCCATTGGCATTGTTCTACCATGGTCTTTAGGATGAAATGCCCATCGTATCCCTTAGCGTTGTGCGCGACACAGAAAATCCTATTTATATTGGGACGACGTTCCCGCAAGTACTGGAGAAAATTATAAACTGGATCCTCTCCTTGGAAAATATGCTGGCGCTGACCACACGTACTGCAAGACTGCTGGATATTATCGTTTTCAACACATGCATAACATACTTGTTGTGCAACCAATAAATTTGGAATGTGTACATACGTATTATCACCAATATTCGTGTCCTGCATAGATTCTATATCATAGAATATCAACAAGGCTTTCTTTGCGTGCATGAGTGAAGGAACACCAGGTTTCAAACATTGTCGATCAGGAAGCATAAAACATTGATGTGATCCCGGAACAATCTTCTTACAAACATTGCAAAAGATCTCATTACAATCATGAAGTCGTTGTCCTGTATGCACAAAAGAATAAACTCTGTAACATCTAGTACATTGCTTCACCATTTTGCATACAGGTTCCCCTTGATGATATACAATATTACGATGATTATTAAAACATTGTTCGCCGTAAAATTGACGATTGCAGTCGTTACACAGCACTAACGTTTGGTTCTTGTCGCATAGTGGTCTCTGTAGACATTTGGAGCACGTTACAGGACAATTTTTCACATGTTCATTGCGTTTACTATACTTTTTATGGCACGCCTCACAGTAGAAATTGGTTGCAAAACAAGCAGTTAAGGATTGGATGATGTCAAAATGACCAGCCAAACAAATCAAATTTATGGGAGTGCGATTTTCGTCGTTGGGCCCCTCGTACATGATATCACGGCCTGTGAAACTGGTATACACTGTAATTTTATATTCTTTGAGGTATGCCTGGAATTGTCGTATTTCATTTACACTGGCACCATGATCCAAATTCACTCCTGCATTTGCACATAGCGCATCGACTTCTTGGTCCACAACATATTTCGATTGGCGTTGATACTGCTTATAACGTTGCACATCTACATTCTTGTATGCCTTCAGACCAATAGCAATAACAAGGGCGTACGCCAAGCACCTTGAATCTTGATTTTGTACACGTACAATCCCTCGCTTGGTACGTAATAACTCTTCGTTCTCCAGTACTCCTTGCCGCAAACCGCCGCCGTAGCCACGTGGAATATCCACACGATGAAAATGAACGGTGAATGGTTCGTGCAGGAGAAATGCATTGTTACTTTGTAACACTCTTTCGAACGAGGCCCACATCGTTTCCAGTGTCAGGTTTCGCGCTTGGCGAAAACTCACCCAAAACGGTTTATTCGTGTTGCGTGGTGATATTACTGATAAACCAACCATCGCCTCATCGTCGACATTGGCTAACAAATGGTCCAGCATTGCTTGGAAACTATTATGTACATACTGTATGATATCGGTTCCTACGGGCGGTGCGTTGAATTGAATTTCGAGCATTCTGCCCTCAATGTTAAATCGTCTATAATGACGAGTGATTTCATTGCGAACAGTAAAACCCGATTCGGCCATGGTTAATAAAAGGAGATAACAAACAAACAGGTACGGTAAAACAAATATGTAATGGGAAAAAAGGAATTGTGCAGCGTGAATTTACTACAAAAGAAAAGAAGAAAGAAAAATCTTAATCACCTGATAAACAGGAAATCATAACATTCATGATAAATTCTTAACTAAGCAATTCATGTAAAGGTCCTGAGTTTGATTCCTGGCGGTGACGTTCAGAATCTCATTATGAAAGCATATGTACTAGAAATCAAAGTTTTTTTTTTAAAATAATTATGTTACTGAAATGAGTGTTTTATTGCTGTCAAACTCGAGAGCACTACATCAGCATTTAACTGACCTACCATTCTATAGTGATAAAAAGAATGCATGAAATGAATGAATGTTTCATCAGTGCTGAGATGTGATAAAGTACGCGTAAGCATTTTTTTTTCCCCACTCACAACGACCTTTAAATGATGCGTTTGCAAGTTGAAGAGACTCATCGAACATTAACGATACACATACGTAATTGTCGAAACAAAATCTGTATAGCGTATTTTTTTTATTATTATTGTGACTAAGCGGTTAGCGTACATGGTTCGGACGTAGAAGGTCCTGGTTCAAGCCTCGGTGGGTTTGCTTTCCACGTCGGGGCATGTCAAGCCTTTTCTGTAATTTAATATTCTCACGCGTTATCATACATTCTTTTCAAAACTAAGCTAAATGACTGACGTACACGCCTCATAATACATAAACGTACATAAATCGTCTATAATGACGAGTGATTTCATTGCGAACAGTAAAACCCGATTGGACCATGATTAAAAATGAAAACAAACGAACAGGTACGGTAAAACAAATATGTAATGGGAAAAAAGGAATTGAGCAGCGTGAATTTGAGTTGATTTTTTGATTTTTTAGTTTAGCGTCCCTTTCAGCAGCGAGGCTATATGAGACGTGGACCTACTGATTAACGTGGAATCCGAACCACATGAGCTCCCCGCCGGGAATCGAACCCTGGTCTCCCACGCCAAAGGTACGTATGCTAACCGCTTACTTCGGGAAATCATAACATTCATGATAAATTCTTAACTAAGCAATTCATGTAAAGGTCCTGAGTTTGATTCCTGGCGGTGACGTTCAGAATCTCATTATGAAAGCACGTGTACTAAAAATCAAAGTTTTTTAAAAAATAATTATGTTACTGAAATGTGTGTTTTATTGCTGTCAAACTCGAAACAATTACATCAGCATGTAACTGACCTACCATTCTATAGCGATAAAAAAAGAATGCATGAATGAATGTTTCAACAGTACTGAGATGTGACAATGTACGCGTAAGCATTTTTTCTACTCACAACGACCTTTAAATGATGCGTTTGTAAGTTGAAGAGATTCACCAACCATTAACGTTATACATACGTAATTGTCAAAACAAAATCTGTATAGCGTAAATCTTTTAACCAAATATTCATGCACTCTTTTTTATTTAAGCGGTTAGCGTACATGCTTCTAACGTGGAAGGTCCTGGTTCAATCCTCGGTGGGTTTGCTTTCCACATCGGATCGCTGTCAAGTCTTTTCTGAAATTTAATATTCTCATGCGTTATCATACATTCTTTTCAAAACTAAGCTAAATGGTTGACGTACACGCCTCTGGCCTTGGTTCAATCCCAGGTGATTGCTCGAATATCACGTTAAGCTGAAGGGGGGGACGCTAATGATTTCAAAGGGTATCGAACCATATTATTCTCAGACATAGTTTCTGAAATTTTGTAATGCATTCTTTTCAAAACTAAGCGCACACATTTTTCTGGCCATGGTTCAATTCCCGACGGGTGCTCGCTGAAGGGACGCTAAACCATATCATTTATCGTGCTTACTTTTAATGTGTGGAGGTTCCTGATTCGTACTCCCACTTTCCCATTCCACTAATTTCTTCATAGTCTAAATATTTCGTACTAAAAGTAAAACAGTGTATGAGTGATCCACCCCCCACAAATATAAAATAAAAATGATTTTCGAATCTTGTGTGAAAAATAAAATCTCACTGAACTTACCTCAAATTCAATGAACACAAAGTCGGTGTAGTAAAGCTTCTTAAATAAAGACACTTTTAAAAGTAGACCTTATCACACGATAGTTGAGAGCGATGTAGGATTTGAAAAATGAAATTTAGATTTTTATTTAGGTCGTTGTGAAAACGATGTCACCGTCAACCAATCAGAAACGAGGAAATTTATAAAATGACATCACAACGAACCAATCAAAACGCTCGCTGCTTTTGTCATGAATCACGAACCAAAACGATGTGTAACAATCGATCGTGACGTCATTCACGTTTCTCAATAGTTACAACATCTAGTATCGCAATTCCGATGCCAATTCCCTTCTGCCAGGATCATGTCACTACTTGTCGTAACTGTGACGACATTTCATTTTCCTCATATTCCATACGAGAATGTCAATGTTTGCTTTTTTTCCATGAATCATGCTGACACGTTCGTAGTAAAACTAAAGTAATGCGATCTGCTGACGTTTGCATTTTTTCAATCATATGTGCTTCTATGTCGTCACACAAAGAAGTCTATCAGCATTTTATTTTAATCCACGAACGGAAGCGTTACACTGTCAGATTTATTTTCTTAAAGTATATGTGTATCCTTTTCAAGGACCATGGTTCGAAACCCACCAAGCATAATTAAATCCGAATTCATTCATAGCTAAGCGGTTAGGATACACATCTTTGGTTTGAAAGACCTGAGTTCGATTCCTGGAGAAACATTTCTTAGGATTTTTCTAAAACTTGGTTTCAATTTCTAGTTCGAAAATTTTAAAAGTTTAGTTCGATAAAAAGTTTGATTTGAGAAGCGTTACACTGTCAGATTTATTTTCTTAAAGTATATGTGTATCCTTTTCAAGGACCATGGTTCGAAACCCACCAAGATCGATTAAAACCGAATTCATTTAAGCGGTTAGCATACACATCTTTGGTTTGAAAGACCTGAGTTCGATTCCTGGAGAAACATTTCTTAGGATTTTTCTAAAACTTGGTTTAAATTTCTAGTTCGAAAATTTTAAAAGTTTAGTTCGATAAAAAGTTTGATTTGAGAAGCGTTACACTGTCAGATTTATTTTCTTAAAGTATATGTGTATCCTTTTCAAGGACCATGGTTCGAAACCCACCAAGATCGATTAAAACCGAATTCATTTAAGCGGTTAGCATACACATCTTTGGTTTGAAAGACCTGAGTTCGATTCCTGGAGAAACATTTCTTAGGATTTTTCTAAAACTTGGTTTCAATTTCTAGTTCGAAAATTTTAAAAGTTTAGTTCGATAAAAAGTTTGATTTGAGAAGCGTTACACTGTCAGATTTATTTTCTTAAAGTATATGTGTATCCTTTTCAAGGACCATGGTTCGAAACCCACCAAGATCGATTAAAACCGAATTCATTTAAGCGGTTAGCATACACATCTTTGGTTTGAAAGACCTGAGTTCGATTCCTGGAGAAACATTTCTTAGGATTTTTCTAAAACTTGGTTTAAATTTCTAGTTCGAAAATTTTAAAAGTTTAGTTCGATAAAAAGTTTGATTTGAAAATTTTTAGATGTGATTTACATCTTTAGTTCGAAACTTTTGTTTTTAAAAAATGTTTTAGTTCGACAAAATTTTGTTTCAATTTTTTAGTTCGAAATTTTTTTTTGGGTTCGAAAATTTTTTGTTTGAAACTTTTTTGTTTCAAAATTTTTAGTTCGAAAATTTTTTGTTTGAAAATTTTTTAGTTACAATTTTTTTTTAGTTCGAAAAAATTTTTAGCTTAAAATTTCTTGCACTCTGCGGAACCGTTTCGAAAAGAATCGGAGCAGTTTCGGTAAAAAAAAATCTGGCAACACTGTTTCCATAATTGAAGCGCTTACTGAGCGTTTAAAAAATCGCTTAAACTCACAACAATGTGTTATAAGAAATCTACAAGCGACAACCCTCTTTCACCATTGTTACTTCCAGAGACATAGGCTACTAATTCAAGGACAGGATCTCCATCAAGGTAAGAATCATCTTATCTGCCAAAGAGAACGATAATATTTAATGTAAACTTCAGTACAATATCATACCAAAAAAGGGTTATTTAAGGAGGAGGTTGAACCCTTCATAGGAACTTTACGCATAACCATAAAAAGGGAACTAAATTCTAAGATCCCGGTCTAGGATGGATCGCCGTCATATCGCTCTGTATTTTCCTCATGAACTGGGGGGGGGGCTAAGATCATGTGACTTCTATCCACCAATCAAAATTGAGGTACCAAAACACGCATCTTACACATAAAATAAAACAAATAAGTGAGGGGTTTTCCCATGTAACCTGTTCACTGTGTGGCGGGTCTAAAATCATGTGACCTCTATCAACCAATCAGAATCGAAATACCAAAGTATACATCAGAAAGGACACCCTAATTTCAAAAATCCTAGGACCTAAAATCACGTGATCTCTATCATCCAATCAGAATCAAGGTACCAAAGCACTTATCTTACCCGTAAAAGGGAACGAATTTTTTTTAAATCCAGAGCCTAAGATCACGTGACCTCTGTCAGCCAATCATAAACACTCATCTTACCCGTAAAAGGGAACGAATTTCAAATATCGCAGGGTCTAAAATCACGTGACAGCTATCAACCAATCAGAAACACACATTTTACCCGTAAAAGGGAACAAATTAGTGAGGGATTTCCCCGCAGGGTGACTCATGACGTCATACCACGTGACCTGAAAATTTCAATTTCCCGCGTGGGCGGGGCCTAACGTCACGTGACCTCTCTCAGCCAATCAGAATCGAGGTACCAAAGCATTCATCTTAGCCGTAAAAGGGAACGAAGTTCAAAAATCCCGGTCGTAAAAGAGAGTGAGGATGAGTCATTCGGGCCAACGCCGGGGACTACTACTACTTCACTTTATATAAAAGCATGTGAAATATTATGCTGTGCAGGCTGACGGTTCCCGAGAAAGAAATTCCACATAGGCCTATACGTAAACGATTCGCTCGAGGTCAAATTTGCCATGATGGTAGACCACCTTGACCAGCTATATGAGAGAATAAAATGTTATGTTGTGCAGAGCTATTGTTTCTGAGTTACATTCGGTCAAATTTTGCGACATATTTGCGAAAGTAAATATCCATACACATAGGCGTAGCATCTGGGTGTGCCGTATGTACTCAGGCACACCGTAACGGGTTCTGATGATATGTTCTCGTAAGACACGAAATCGATATCAGAAAACCGTTTGTCGATATATATTACCATTTTTGTACTATTGCATTAATGTTGAATCCGTAAATAATTAATTTGAACCGTTTGGGGTGTATTACAAGATAATGGACAATATATTTCTAGGAACTGAATTCATTGGAAGAGGGTTATCTCGATATCTCCTAAAATTTTTGCTCTTCAGAAATCAATATTGAAACCAAAAGTAATAGTAAATTTGAATTACTTCGGATTTTGGAAGTGGGTTGTGGATTGTCATATTTTGTTGTTGTAAGACACTGAATAGTTTTTTAAAAAACACTTTTTGCTATCTAATAAGGTTTTCGTTTTATAGCGATAAACGCTGAAACTGAAAATGGCTGACCTGAACCACTTCCGGTTTGACTAGAAGGTTAATGGGCAGATATATCCTGTTCTTAGGACGCTGAATCGGCTGCATAGAGCCCTTTCTCAATATCTCTTATAGTTTTTGCACTATAAAATTATTGGAGTCAGAAGCATTAACAAATTCAAATACTTGGGGTTTCGATAGTGTTGCGTGTTAAAAAAAATAAAAAAGAAGCTTCCCACCATTTATTACGTTTTCGTTCTGTGGCGATAAATGTTGAAAAAAGAAATTTCTCATTTAAACGTCTTCCGGTTTGAATAGAGGGTTCACGTTGAAGATGGGGTATATTCTTGAGCCCCTGAATTGATTGCAATAAACCACATTTTGATATCTCTTACCGTTTTTGCCGTGATACCGCTCGAAAGACGGACGAACAGACAATGCCATTCTATAAGACTTCCGACATTTTTGCATAGCAGTTAAGAAGTCTAATAATACTAGTTATAGTAACGAGTAATTGCACATGTAGAGAAAAATTTTCTTGATTTTTTTATGTATTGGTTGTAACAATCCACAATCCGGTATAAGGAAGTCAAACTCCCATAACCGATTTTGTGATGCATCCTTTTGAGACATTTGGGGCGCGGTGGTTCTGTGGTAGAGCGTTCACCTCCGGTGCTTAGGTTCCCTGGTTCGATGCCAGCTCGCGCCGTATGGACTTTGTGGTGAACAAATACCGTGCTTGAAATTTTTCTCGGGATTCTCCTATTTCCTCGCACTTTCTTCATTCCATCATTTCATTCATTTCTCATCATCACCTTCTCCTTTAGCCCAAACGGCATAACCGTGGGACGTAAAAGTGAAAGATGTCATTCCCTTTTGACACTCGTCCAATTTTTTATTTTTATTTATTGTGGCTTGTATCTCTGTGTTGAATTATCAAACACGGTTGGTCGCTTCACAGACACAAATGACATTAGTCGCAAACATGACTTATCACAATCTCAACGGAATCATAATAATCACAAATCACTTCTTTGTTCTATAGCAAAGTCAAACATATGTTAAATTTTTTGATTAAGCACAAATAAATTGAGCTTTCAAAAAGTAACGTACATATAACACAGTTGTTTGCTTGTTAATTGTTAGGAAGATGAACACCATTTGTGCCAAGATGAACTCAATATAATAATATTTTTTGTTGGAACTGCTTTTGTGGTTGCTTTAGAAAAGTAAAGTATTTTGTTGACTACCGTTAAATTATAATCTACATTTACTTTTAGTCCGCTGTTACTTTTTGTTCCCACATTGAGTGAATATGTTTTCGTCTCTTTCAGGAATCTTGAAAATGAACTCTAGTATGTCTTGTCATCTAGTGAGCATACCTGAAATGATAGCAAAAATCTAGTGTAGTAGGTATATACAGTCCCCAAACTACTTGAAATAATACGGTATAGAAAGTGATAACTCCATTTATTTGAACAATAACAAAATTTCTTGCTGAAAGTTACGTAATGCAATATTGCAAATCATATCGATGAAAATAGTTGTAATTATTTGCATAGTTTAACAAGATTTAGCTCACATTTAAACTAAACATTTTCATTGCAGCTTTTAATAATGAAATTCACTCTGATCATATTGCGTATAAGAAGACATTATAATTTAATTTTTAAGCTCAAAATTAAACATTATTTCTTTTTCTGGTTTTAAATAGGACGTCTGATAATACTGTTACAATAGCGAGTAATAGCACATGTAGAGAAAAAAGGAAATCAAACTCCTATAACCAGTGGCGGCAATTGGACGTTAAAAATGGGGGCAAGACATGATCTGAATATTTGTATATCAATGTTAGTTTTCCTGCTGGTTTCTAACAGTATGTTTGAAGAAAGGTTGTATAACTAATGTGATACTATCTTTTTCACTTAAAATACCGTATATCGTATTTCTTATTATATTAAGTAAATTAACAAGAACAACGCAAGTAAGTACTGGCTCTTTATATTCTTAAACAAAGAAAAGGTAAGAAGATATTTGATTCCTTGCTCATGAACATCTTAAAATTATGTGTGGAAAATTATGCGATCAGATTATTTAATAACAAGTTTGCGAAACAAATAAGCACAATGGGTAATATTAATCATAATAATGAATATTGAGGCTTGTTATGCAAAAGTTATATTGAAACTGGGATTAATGTACAACTTATACTTTTAATTCCACAGATGCTATTATTATGTATGTTATTACTCTTAGAAAATGAAAGACAGCAAATACTACAAGCATATGCTACGACATTTAAAGAAATATTACTTTTCCAATTTCCCGAAACATGTTCGTTGCCATTAGGTGCAATTTTCACTTTTCTTGGGACACATCAAAACACAATAAGTACAAAGGACTTATGCGAGTCGTGACAGGAGATATTTATAAAAATTGATGCCCTGACTAATTGTGGATCGCTAATCATTGTGGTGATAGTCACTCGGTGCGGAAATACCTTGTTTACCCGCTACGTAGTAGATATACCACTCAATGACCGAGTAGGGCTGTGCTGAGTTATAAATAAAGCGCCGATAAAACGCAGAAATTGAAAAAATGTGTATACGTAATCTGATACCTGTGGCAGGAGGATACGTGACCATACAACGATATGTTGTATTTTTAATTGCACTCTTGTATTCTTTGGGGAAAATGTCTGATTTGTCTATAAAATATGCACTAGCCAGCTGGATTAAGAAGAGGAAGAAAAGAAATATATTATAAAATCAATGTATTAAATAAAGGAATGTGTTGTAGTTATCACCAAGACGACATATTTAGTTATTACTATGGTAACCGAAGTAAAGGTAGACATAATGTAAATTACCTTGTAAGAAAAATAATGTTTATAAAAAGGAAGGTGAGCAAGAAACTACATTTTGCATTATGTCAATTTAGTGTACTCATGGTGTGACTCAAACAACGATAAAATAATATCGTTAAGGATCAGAAGGTGACTGTCAGCTATACATTATATAGTGCCGGAACACGGGAAACCTTGTGTATCGCTCCGAAGTTTTAGTAAGACGATCCCAATTGAGCCAAATATTAGTTTCAGTATTTTGAGAAGTGGCACAAAAATAGGTAGAAGTGTCAAGATGATCGATAATCAACAAGAAGTGGTTGATAACAGTACGAATGAGACTGGAACAAATCGTACTGAAAGTATGATGGATCTATTCAAACAAATTAAGGATGAACTCTTTCAACAGCGACAACAACTTAAGGATGAACTCTCTCAACAGCAACAACAACGTAAGGATGAATTTTCTCAACTTGAAGATGAACTTTCCCAACAACTTAAGGATGAATTCTCTCAACAGCGACAACAACTTAAGGATGAATTCTCTCAGCTACGACAGCATTTGTAACAGTGATTTGGACAAACGATGGAACAGGTTAAAGAAATGTCATCACAGGTTGATATGAGTGCTTTAAATGAAGCTGAACCTTCTACAGAAACAACGGAGAACGCAGATTTTGAGTTCACATTAGTGAATTTTACTGAGTTTTCACAAAAGCATACTGCCGTATTGGTTTGATCAGACTATCCTAACTTTCCTTCTCAGTCTAATGTTTCTGATTGTATTGTGAAGGCTGCGTGGAATGAATATTTTGGTATGCATCAAAGTGTGAAAAATTATGATCGTTTTCGTCTAGTGAACGCTATTGACTACTTGAATTCACAGTATCATGTTGAGTATGTATCATGTCGTGATATTAATCCTGAAGATGAAATAATGGTAATAGAATCATCTAATGGTATGTACATGACGTTAGTAGCAAGAAGAAAGTTGATTACAGTATTCATGAAATTCAGAAAGAAAACGTGAGTAGTAATGGCCTGACTTGGCCTAACTTTGGACTTTGACCCCGACATTTATGACGTCATAGGTAAAGGTCAATGACCGTGGCCCGGGGTCAATGACCTAGGGGTACATAGGACCACCCCCTCTAAATTTTGGCAGGGGTACCATGGCCCACCCCCTAAATTTTGGCAGGGGTACATAGGACCACCCCCTTGAATTTTGGAAATTGCCAAATCTAAAAATTGGGTATGGTAGCCTAGGACCATAGTATGTACCTCTATCAGTATTGGGTGTTTATGTCGTTCCCTTTCATGGGTAAAAAATTGCCAAAAATTCAAATTTCGGGGGTTTTTGACCTAATTTATCCCCTTGGATGAGGTGTTATTACCTTATATAGTTATATGGGCGTATACAGGGGTTTATTACCTTTCATAAGACATGGGTATATTAATGCACCCCTTGAAAAATTTGGGAGGGGTACCTTGGCCCACCCCTTAAATTTTGGAAATTGCCCAATTTCAACATTGGGTATTATAGTAAACGACCCTAATATGTATTATGATAAATTTGGGTGGTCCACCTCATTCCCTTTTAGGGGTACAAAAATTGCCAAAAATATAAACGTAAGCAATACGTTGTACCACGTGTTTGGTTTTCGACCTAATTTATCCCCTTGGATGAGGCCCTATTACCTTATATGTTTATATGAGCGTATACAGGGGTCCATTACTTTTCATAAGACATGGGTATATTAATGCACCCATTGAAAATTTGGGAGGGGTATCTTGGCCCACCCCTTAAATTTTGGAAATTGCCCAATTTAAACATTTGGTATTATAGTATAGGACCCTAATATGTATTATGATAAATTTGGGTGGTCCACCTCGTTCCCTTTAAGGGGTACAAATTCGCCAAATTTTAGTACAACCACGTGGTTGGTTTTTTGGCACAATTTATCCCCTTGGATGAGGTCCTATTACCTTATATGGTTATATGGTCATGTATATTGGTCCATTCCCTATCATAAGAGATGGGTATAATGATGCACCCCGGGAGGGGTACTTTGGCCCACCCCTTTAATTTTGGAAATTGCCCCTTTTACATGTTTGGTATTATAGTATAGAACCCTAATATATATTACTATAAATTTGGGTGGTTCACCACGTTTCCTTTGATGGGTACGAAATTGCCAAATTTTAGTACAACCACGTGTTTGGTTTTGGCTCAATTTATCCCCTTGGATGAGGTCCTATTACCTTATATGGTTATATGATCATGTATAGGGGTCCATTCCATATCCCCTTAAATTTTGGAAATTTTCCAATTTAAGCATTCGGTATCATAGTACATGACCTCAACATGTATCATGATAAATTTGGGTGGTCCATCTTGTTCCCTTTCATGGGTAAAAATTACTAAAATATAAACATAAGCAATATGTTGTACCATGCGTTTGGTTTTTGGCCCAATTTCTTCCCTTTGATGGGGTTCTATTACCTTATATGGTTATATGGTCATGTATATGGGTTCATTTCCTATCATAAGACATGGGTACATTGACGCACCCTTTAAAATTTTGGGAGGGGGTATCTTGGCTCATCCACTCGGTTTTAAAAATTGTTTAATATAAGCATTTGGTATCATAGTACAGGACTTCAATATGTACCACTATAAATTTGGATGGTCCACATCGTTCCCTTTCATGGGTAAAGAACTACCAAAAATCGAATTTCGGAGGTTATTGACCCCTATTACCTTTATATGTTTATGTTCCCTTTTAAATTTGGGAATTATCAAATAACAAAATTCGGTAAACGTTTTCTAGGACCCATTGGTGTTCCTCTTATGGCCAAATATTCAAAATTTAAATGTTATTGACCGGCTTTATTATTGAATAAGTACAGGATTTATTACTTTTTTCATAAGACACAGGTGTATTTGTGTACCAATCTTAAAATTTGTGTACCCATATCTTATGAAAGGTAATGAACCCCTGTATACGCCCATATAACGATATAGGATAATAACACCTCATCAAAGGTGATAAATTAGGTCAAAAGACCAAACACGTGGTTGTACTAAAATTTGGCAATTGTGTACCCATGAAAGGGAACAAGGTGGACCACCCAAATTTATAGTGATACATACTAGGGCTCTATACTATTATACCAAATGTTTAAATTGGGCAATTTCTAAAATTGAAGGGGTGGGCCAAGGTACCCCTCCCGGGGTGCACCAATATACCCATGTCTTATGAAAGGTAATAGACTCCTGTATACGCTCATATAAACATATAAGGTAATAGGACCTCATCCAAGGGGATAAATTAGGTCAAAACCAAACACGTGGTACTACGTATTGCTTACGTTTATATTTTGGCAATTTGGTACCCTTAAAAGGGAACGAGGTGGACCATCCAAATTTATCATAATACATATTAGGGTCCTATACTATAATACCAAATGTTTAAATTGGGCAATTTCCAAAATTTAAGGGGTGGGCCAAGGTACCCCTCCCAAATTTTTCAATGGGTGCATTAATATACCCATGTCTTATGAAAGGTAATAAACCCCTGTATACGCCCATATAACTATATAGGGTAATAACACCTCATCCAAGGGGATAAATTAGGTCAAAAACCTCCGAAATGTGCATATTTGGCAATTTTTTACCCATGAAAGGAAACGACATTGACCCCCAATACTGATAGAGGTACATACTGGTCCTAGGCTACCATTCCAAATTTTTAGATTTGGCAATTTCCAAAATTTAAGGGGTGGGCCAAGGTACCCCTCCCAAATTTTTCAAGGGGTGCATTAATATACCCATGTCTTATGAAAGGGAATGGACCCCTGTATACGCCCATATAACCATATAGGGTAATAACACCTCATCCAAGGGGATAAATTAGGTCAAAAACCCCCGAAATTTGACTTTTTGGCAATTTTTTACCCATGAAAGGGAACGACATAGACCCCCAATACTGATAGAGGTACATACTATGGTCTTACCCTACCATACCAAATTTTTAGATTTGGCAATTTCCAAAATTTAAGGGGGGTGGTCCTATGTACCCCTGCCAAAATTTAGGGGGTGGGCCATGGTACCCCTGCCAAAATTTAGAGGGGGTGGTCCTATGTACCCCTAGGTCATTGACCCCGGCCAGGGACCATGGGTCCTGAGGCAGGGACCCAGGGGCCAAAAAGTGTCCTAAAGTAAGGCCCATACTACTACGTGTGTTCCCACCAATGTTTGTATTGATTGGCCGACTGAGTTGAATCTGTTGAACTGTGCATTCAATGACAAGACTAATATGATAATAGTGAGCAATCCGTCGATGTCCTTACAGAACACGATACAGTGTGTTGACTTCAATCATCTAAGCATGACTTTGCGAGATTTTGAAAATCCTTCAATGGTACAATACAGCAATAACTTGAACCATACTAACCTTAATCGAGACCAATTCGATACATTCATGTGAGATTGAAGAGTGATTCCAATGTATACACGACTCCAAAAGTGCATTACCGCCTGCAATTCTCCTTTTCCTGCAATAGCAGGCAACCCAAAAAGCTCGGCGGTTAGGTTGGTTGCAAATTGGAAAGGCGTTGGACTAAACCTCAATTTTTTCACAAATATATCAGTGTGGCAAACTGCAAATAAGAGAATTAAAAAATTGTTAAGAATGACAATTTTATTATTGTGACGGATTTGGATGATACCAAAAGTTACAAAATGACTTACTTAGGCAGTTCAAACAAGATGAATGCCAAGAAACGGATATAAGAAGAAAGCATTTCTCTCTTCCCCCCATCCCACCCAAAAAAGAAACTCATAAAAAGAAAAAGTTATATAATATAAATGTTTCATATAAAAGCATAACAGCACAAAAACAAATAGATAAACGAAGCGAAAAAGACCAACACAGAATAGGGGACACCAGTAGCGTAGCAGACTTGCGGCCCTCCCATGCAAGATAAAGAAATGCGACTCTAGTTGTAAACCCCATTTTTATAATAATAATAATAATAATAATAATAATATTAAAAAGTCGTTTCTTTTTCAAAATCTCTGACTCTGCCTAAGAGCATGACTCCATATAGCAATCATATGTGCCCGTTTTGTCAATTAGCGGTCCCAAAGGCCAAAGGGGGTGGAAATCTCCAAGAGAGAGAGGGAGCTCCTCCGTGGCTAAGCGGTTAGCGTACGCGCCGTTGGCGTGGGAGACCCAGGTTCGATTCCCGGCGGGAGCTCATGTAGTTCGGATTCCATGTTAATCAGTAGGTCCACGTCTCATATAGCCCTGCTGCTGAACGGGACGTAAGACTCAAAATCAATCAATCAATATCCAAAAGACAGAAATAAAACACTTTCTTATGGTAAATTCTAGTTCAAAGTTCGAAGCACTTGCTTTTGCACGTGATTTTTTGTTTCTTTTTTCAGACAACAGAAAAGTTCTGGCGCCTAAGAAATTATACCATATAATATTGCAAATTTGCAAGTGGGCGTATTTACATTGCAATTTGTGGTAATGAAGATATTATGATTAGAAAACAATATTGTAATAAGTAAGTTTCATTTCTTCATCCATCGCAAGTCTTAGGGGTCCCTTATACCTCGCCGCCCCCCGAATATCGATATCGAAAATTTAGAATGATATATTCATGTCCATATATTCGCGATATCGAATGTTGATATATGATAATATAGATATCGACGATAGTGATGTATCGACATATTACAGGCCCAGGTCCGACAAGTGATGCTTGAAATATACTGGAATCAACAATCAAATTCTAAATAAGTTTTCCATTTCCATATTCAATGTTGAGGGAGAAGAGTGTGAACCCAAATAGAAATTTTAAGAAAAACAAATGTTAATATAAAAGTAGGTATTCCGTCTCACCTTGAATACAAAAATTAACAGAAAACTATTACTGCAATTTACTTTTACTTCTGTTTCTGATCGTTATCACAAATCAGCGACACTACACATACTTTACATAGTATAACTTTTCACAACCAAGCAATCCGGAAGATGAATTTTCTGTGATATTAAAGTGCAATATTCTACAAAATAGTCATAATTCATTGGCCATATTTCTATCAGTACTTTGGTACGGACTAAGAGCTACAAGACTAACAGAACTAGAAATTAGAGATTTCATTCCTTGTTTCTCTCAGACTAAAAGACTTCTGCATTTTCCTGAGATTTTCATTTTCTTAATATAAGTCCCCTATCCTGGGCTAATTCTGGCTACCGCGGTTTTGAGGTAATCGGTAAACGAAAAAGCAAAGTTTGTCGACTCTCAACTCTCGACAGTTTGTGAGAAGATATTTCACAGTTCATGTTGTTATTTCTTCGTTACAAAAACACTTCTAGTTGACTCTATTCATGGTGAATTACTGAACTTGAAATGAAATGAAATCTTTGAGTTTTACGTCCCACGGTTATGCCAGTTAGGCTAAAGGAGACGGTGATGATGAGTAATGAATGAAATGGTGGAACGAAGAAAGTGGGAGGAAACGGGAGAAAACAGAGAAAACCCACGCACACGGTGTTTGTCCACCACAAAGTTCACTTGGCGGGGGCTGGGATCAAACCCGGGACCCCTAGCACCAGAGATGAACGCTCTACCACTGAGAACTACTGAACTTATAAACATTTACAGTTATTGAAAAATGAATAATTATTTTTAAACAAAAACTTGTTACAGTTCAGTAGAATGCATTAGTAGAATGCAGAAGTGAAAGAAAATATTGTTTATTTGTTGAGATGTGCAAACTGGATGTGAATAATAAGTGTTTCCCATTCTCATGTCCAGAGGCGGATCTACGATGGACTTCGGGGGCTCGGTGGTTGGTAATACTCCTACTTAGAGCTACTTTTAAGAGCTCCAAACTCTGGAATGGGTATTATTTATATGTAAAATAAGAAATATTCCCTTTCTGGGAGGCAATCGCCATGATCGTTCACTGGATCCGCCCCCGCTCTTGTGTAGCAGACTTTGAAGATATTTAGCTCGTGTATCCTCCTGCGATGGTGATTAGGGATTGGAACATCTGGATAATTTTTATACTCATATCGGATAGAAGCTTATCCGGATTTGCAATATCCGGTTGACGGATAACAAAACGGATGACGGATAAAGGATAATATCAGGATAATGGATGACGGATAATATCCAGATAACGAATGGCGGATAATATAGAGATAACGGATACTATCCGCATGATGGAAACGGATAACGGATAACATCCGGATAACGGATGATATCCGGATGACGGATAATATTCGGATGTCGGATAATATCCGGATAATGGATTTATCCGGATAATTTATAAAATTAAGATAACGAATAATATCTGGATAATAGAACATTCGGATAACTGATTGCATCCAGATGACGAATAAAGGATAATAATCCGGATAACGTATGTGGTTTGAAAAAAACAATATTTGAGAGGGACTTATCAGTCTTTTCTCCTCATGGAGTTATTAAAAGACGATCATCGGGCAGTGGTCTTTACCATTGAAAGATGTTGCTTATTAAAATGTTTCCTAGTAACTTCCAATTTTCATGCTCTTGTTGGGCGCGGTGGCTAATGGTAGATCGCTTACTTTGGCGCGTGGGGTCCTTATTGTTTCGATCCCCGGCCAAGTAAGTTTGCGGTGGACAAGATCGTATCCGTAGCTTCTCTCAGGGTACTCCCGCTTCTTGCCACTTTTCACTCCATCAATACTTCTATTATCATTGACTTGCTTTAATCATTGGACGCGGTGGCTCAGTGGTAGAGCGCTTTCTCTCGTGCATGGGGTCCTTATTGTTTCGTTTCCCAGCCAAGTAAGTTGTGTCGTGCAGGGTATCGTATCCGTGGGTATTCTCAGAGTACTCCGCTTGTTCCCACTTTTCATTCCACCTATTCCTCTTTTATCATTGACTTGCTTTAATCATTCGGCGCGGCAGCTCAGTGGTAGAGCGCTTCCTCTTTTGCGTGGTGTCCTTATTGTTTCGATCCCCACACAAGGAAATTTGTAGTGGACAATATCATATCCGTGGTTTTTCTCAGGGTACTCCCACTTCTTCCAACTTTTCAATCCACAAATTCCTCTATTATCACGGACTTGCTTCGATCATTGGGCACAGTGGCTCAGTGGTAAAGCACTTCCTCTGGTGGGCCAAGTAAATTTGTGATGGAGAAGATAGTATACGTGGGTTTTCTGAGGTTACTCCCGCTTCTTCCCACTTTTCATTCCATCAATTCCTCTATTATCACTGACCTACATTAATCATTGGGCACGGTGGCTCAGTGGTAGAGCGCTTCCTCTGGTGTGCCAAGTAAGTTTGTAATGGACAAGATCATATGCATGGGTTTTTGAGGGTACTCTTGTTTCCTCCCACATTTCATTCCACCAATTCTTCTTTTACCATTGACTTGGTTCAATCATTGGACGCTGTGCCTCAGTGGTAGAGCGCTTCGTCTGGTGTAACAAGTAAGTTTGTAATGGACAAGATCGTATCCGTGGGTTTTGACATGGTACTCCCAATTCTTCCAAATCTTCATTCCATCAATTCCACTATTATCATTGAACTATCTTAATCATTGGGCGGGATGGCTCTGTAGTAGAGCGCATCCTCTGGTGGGCCAACTACGTTTGTGGTGGACATGATCGTATCCGTGGATTTTCTCAGGGTACTCCTGCTTCTTCCCACTTTTCATTCCACCAATTCCTCTACTATCATTGACTTGGTTCAATCATTGGGCGCAGTGGCTCAGTGATAGTGCGTTTCCTGTGGTGTGCCAAGAAAGTTTGTGGTGTACAAGTTCGTATCCGTGGGTTTACTCTTTGTGCTCCCGTTCCTTCCCACTTTTCATTCCACCAATTTCTCTACCATCATTGATTTGGTTTAATAATTTGGCGCGGTGGCTCAGTGGTAGAGCATTTTCTCTTGCGGTAAAGGTAAATTTGTGGTTTACAAGATTGTATTCGTGGGTTTCTTCATGGTACTTTCGCTCCCTCGCACATTTAGTTCCACTAACTCTTCTATTATCATTGACTTATTTTAATCATTGGACGCTGTGGCTCAGTGGTAGAGCGCTTCGTTTGGTGTGCCGAGTAAGTTTGTAATGGACAAGATCGTATCCGTGGGCTTTGTGAGGTTACTCCCGATAATTTTCACTTTTCATTCTACCAATTCCTCTATATCATTGACCTATCTTAATCATTGGGCTCTGTGGTAGAGAGCATCCACTGGTGGGCCAACTACGTTTGTGGTGGACAAAATCGTATCCGTGGATTTTCTCAGGATACTTCTTCTTTTTCTCACTTTTCATTCCACCAATTTCTCTACCATCATTGATTTGATTTAATCATTGGGCGCGGTGGCTCAGTGGTAGAGCGTTTCCTCTTGCGGTAAAAATAAGCATGTGGTTTACAAAATTGCATTCGTGGGTTTCTTCAGTGTACTCTCGCTTCCTCGCACACTTAATTCCACCAACTCTTCTATTATCATTGACTTATTTTAATCATTGGACGCTGTGGATCAGTGGTTGAGCGCTTCGTGTTGTGTGCCAAGTAAGCTTGTAATGGACAAGATCGTATCCGTGGGATTTGTGAGGTTACTCCCGATAATTCCCACTATTCATTCCACAAATTCCTCTATCATCATTGACCTACATTAATCATTGGGCACGGTGGCTCAGTGGTAGAGAGCTTCCTCTGGTGGGCCAAGTAACTTTGTAGTGGACAAGATCGTACATATTGGTTTTCTCAGTGTACTCCTGCTTCTTCCCACTTTTCATTCCAGCAACTCCTGAATTCTCATTGAGTTGCTTTAATCATTGGACGGGTTGGCTGAGTGGTAGAGCACTTCCTCTGGTCGGCTAAGTAAGTTTATGTTGGACAAGATCATATACATGGTTTTTGTCAGGATACTCTAGCTTCCTCTCACATTTCATTCCACCAATTCATGTATAATCATTGACTTGCTTCAATCATTGGGGGCAGTGGCTCAGTGGTAGAGCGCTTCCTCTGGTGGGCCAAGTAAGTTTGTGGTGTACAAGATAGTATCCGTGGGTTTCCTCACGGTATTCGCGCTTCTTCCCACTTTTCGTTCTACCAATTCCTCTACTATCATTGAATTGCTTCAATAATTATGCGCAGTGGCTCAATGGTAGAACGCTACATCTGATGCGTGGGATCCTTAGTGTTTCGATCCCCGGGCTAGTAAATTTGTGGTGGAAAAGATCTTATCCGTGGGTTTTGTCAGAGTAGTCCCGCTTCCTCCCACATTTCATTCCACGAATTCTTCTATTATCATTGACTTGGATCAATCACTGGGCGCAGTGTCTCAGTGGTAGAGCGCTTCCTCTGGTGGGCAAAGTAAGTTTCTAGTGGACAGGATCGTATCCGTGGGTTTACTCAGGCTACCCCCTTTTCTTCCTACTTTTCATTCCACCAATTCGTCTATTATGATTGACCTGGTTTAATCATTGGTCTTAGTGACTCAGTGATAGAGCGCTTTCTCTGCTGTGCCAAGTAAGTTTGTGGTTACAAGATTATATCCGTGGGTTTTGTCAGGGTACTCTTGTTTCCTCCCACATTTCACTCCAACAATTCTTCTTTTACCATTCACTTACTTTAATCATTGGACGCTGTGGCTCAATGGTAGAGCGCTTCGTCTGGTGTACCAAGTAAGTTTGTAATGGACAAGATCGTATCCGTGGGTTTTGACATGGTACTCCCAATTATTCCCACTCTTCATTCCATCAATTTTTCTATTATCATTGACCTATCTTAATCATTGGGCGGGGTGGCTCTGTGGTAGAGCGCATTTTCTGCTGGGCCAACTACGTTTGTGGTGGACAAGATCGTATCCGTGGATTTTCTCAGGGTACTCCCGCTTCTTCCCAATTTTCGTTAAACCAATTCCTCTATTATCATTGAATTCCTTCATTCATTTGGCACGATGGCTCAGTGGTAGGGCGTTTTCTCTGGTGGGCCAAGTGAGTTGTGTGATGGACAAGACCGTACCCGTGGGTTTTCTCAGGGTACTCCCGCTCCTTCCCAATTTTCATTCCACCAATTCCTCTATTATCATTTACTTACTTTAATCATTGGGCGCAATGGTTCAGTGGTAGAGCGCTTCTTCTGGTTGGCAAAGTAAGTTTGTGGTGGAAAAGATCGTATCCGTTGGTTTGGTCAGAGTACTCCCGATTCCTCCCACATTTCATTCAACTAATTCTTCTATCGTCATTGACTTGTTTTAATCATTGGAGATGCCTTGGTCCCTTGAGCATTGCGGTGATGTCAGAAATCAGATTCGGTCCCAAAAATTTGGGTTGTGATGTAAACCTTTGCTGTGGTTCAATCTCAGTATCTTATTATGCGAGAAAAAACATCCATACAGCTATAAATGTTGTTCTATCTTGCGCAACCAGGTATTGATATTGAGCCAATTCGGAACCACATTTTTGGCGGTTTGAGGCCAGACCCGATTTCGGACATTATGCTGTCATCAAACGACTAGGATTTTTCCAATGTTACCATCCGCGTCCAACAACCCCATGTTTAAAAGGGAAATAGAAATGACCCGTGTCTAAAATTTCTGGACACAGTTTCTTGAGGTTCAAGGCTAGGGATCGATTTCTGATATCAGCATTGTGCTCAACGGATCAAAACCTCTCAAATGCCGCCAACGCCGTCCAACAACTTCATCTTTAATAGGTGAATAGAAGGGACCCGAGACCATAACGTCAGGACCCCATTCCTTGAGCTTCGTGACCTGAGCGTGATTTCTGATATTACTACTGCAGTCAGGGGCAGTGCTTAAGGATGGGCACGAGCGAGTTCGAGCGAGTTTTTTTTAAACTCGATTCGACTCGAAACAGACATCTTTTAGCTCGACTCGAAAAATTTCTTCGAACTCGACTCGAAACTCGACTCGAAACTCGACTCGAAACTCGACTCGAATTTGGATCGAGTTTTGTGCCAAATCGAGCGAAATCATGTGTGTAGTTTCAAGTTCCTTTTTCACTTATTCTACATAAACAATATAATTATTATCAAAGTTGCTACTCCCACTACAACTTATTATTATTATTATTATTATTATTATTATTATTATTATTATTATTATTATTATTATTAAATTCTGTAATTGAACTTGAAAGATAGGCGGTTTGCGTCTGAATACTAAAAACTAGTTGACTGCCGATTTCGGTAGTCGTGAAATCTAGGACACAAGGACATCATTCACGAGGTTCTGGGTTTGAGTTCCGGAGGAACAACTATTCGTGCTTGGGCCAAAATTTGTTAAAAGTTATACCGTGCCAGGCAAACATGTTTAAAACTGTTCTGCCTGGGTCTATGGTTGTCAACGACTTGTGTGGCTTGGCTCACAGCTTATTCAATATCGAACCGAACCGAGAAGTAGGGATGCGCACGAGTCGAGACACAATTTGTAAAATTCATGTTGAATCGAGACTGCTCGTAAAAATCTTGATTCGACTCGAATGTCTCAAAACTCTTCACATATTTTTAAAAATAGTTTTGAAGAATCTAATCACTCAGAAAGTGTAATATATATATATATATATATATATATATATATATATATATATATATATATATTATACAGGTGCGGATCCAAGGGGAGCTACAGCCCTCTTGACACTCAGGTATACACTGGATAAAATAGGCTTCAATCCTGCTTTACACTGGATAAAGCGGCAAACTGTGGTTTAGTCGCTCCCTTGATCATATCCTGAATCCGCGGCTTTAAGGGTTCATAGCTGTAAAACTATGGGACGTATCGTTAGGGATGCGCACGAGACGAGTCGAGACAGAATTTTCCTGACAAATTTCGAGTCGAGACACAGCTCTTTCAATAAAAAAGAATACATTTTTCAAGTCGAGACATCACTTTTACAGTACATTTTCGAGACGAGAAAGCCTCAAATCTTGTCTCGTGTGCATCCCTACCTATTGTAGTCGGGTTAAGACTTCACTTAGAAACTAATATATGCGCTATCCAAAAATACAATGTTTCAGAATCTAAAGTACACACATGACAATTTTTAGAGAGGAACTTTGGCTATGTGCATATAATTTTAAGTATTCACCAAATACCTCTATAAAAATTGTTGCAGAAGTATGGCAGAATTCTGAAACATGGATATTTGGATAGCGCACGTACTAGCTCCTAAATAAAGTCTGGACCCTACTACGGTAGGTCGCCTAGTTTTGGAGCTATGGACCTTTGAAGTTCATTTCTTCATGTTTTTGGCAGCCTATAACTCCGAAATTAAGCATTTGTGCACCAGGTTTGTTATTACCTTTTGTCTTATCTTAGTGTCAGGAACAGTATTTCTTCCAGATATGTTTTTGGGGCACTGCCCCCCTCTGAGAGTGCCCCCGGGAGGAGAACAAAATATTACGTCTATAATACAATAATAAATAGAATAGTACCTGCATTGCCCCTCCCCCACCCGGAATATTTTTTTCTGAAAGAACAACTGGTCAGGAAACTCCTTGCATTTTTTACTGGAGTATCGCATCGCAGTTTGCAGTGCAAATGGGAATGCAATGCAGTGCAAACATGGAAATGCAATGCAAATTGAAAAATGTATTGCAAATTGCGATACATCTTTGTGTCTTAAATTACTACGTAAGCTAAAATAAGGAGCAAGTTAAAAATACATTACTATTATTTCAAGAAACTTCCCCCGACTTGAAGGGTCGGTTATTGCAAGAAAAAATGCCTCGACTTTGGATTACAATAGTTTTCCACTTTTGTCTTTCCTTTCCTTTGTCAGTTTATTGTTACTGGGTCATTCTCCAGATCTTCTCAGGTTTCGGGTGATTATCCTTGTTTCTGAGCGTGTAATAATAAAAAAATGTTCCTTGAAGAAAAGGCGCATTGGCAGCAGATTGGACCTAGCCGATATATGGTATATATAGCATGAATGGGGCTTGGTTAGTAAAATGCAGAAGTGCGTACAGTAGATCAGTAAAACAGTAACGGTATTCTTCAATGCCGAAAATACAGTATAGGAAATTACACTCATCTTTGTCTCACTTTTCTTTTTGCTTTTCATTTGAAGTACTGATATACCTGATACCCACTTATGTTCCTTGTTAAAAACAATATATGTTTTAGCAAGATTTCTTCTGGGGAGACGCCGGGAACCTCAAAAAACATCCCGAACAAATGGACTCTCTCTTTCTGTGTGTGTTTGAACCAATGAGTTGTTTTTCCTAAACCTAATTGTTTAATTTGCCGCTGTGGTAAAACTATTTCACTCAATTTGACAAATAATATAATAAAATATAATACTTATCCAACAATGAGCGTGGATTGCAAGGAAAATCAGTGAACCCTAAAGTACTTCAGTAGCAGGGGCGGATCCAGAACGGACTTCTGGGGAGGGCGTGGATTGTAAAACTGCTACTTAGCTAGTTTTAAGAACTCCAAATTCTGGATTTTATTTATATATAAAATAAGAAAGCTTCCTCTTCCGTGGGAGGGGGGCGATTGCCCCTATCGCTCCCTGGATCCGTGTCTGCCCTATAGCCTCTCCCCGAAATTAAATGCATTGATCTATTTTTTTCCAATTCGAAGTCATTTTCGCTTCCATGTTAATTGTGACGGAGTTCTTGTTCTTTGTATCTCTGTACTCAAGAAAATAATAATAATAATAATAATAATAATAATAATAATAATAATAATAATAATAATAATAATAATAATAATAATAATAATAAAGCATCTGAATAATAAAGATATTTTTCACCCTTCCCCAAAATTTCTGTGGATTTCTCTGAATCTGGATATGTTGTTTTATAGTGTATAATGCAAAAAGGATTCAAACAGTAATCTGGCATAAAGTATTTGTGTAAAAGACACAAACGCCTTATCAGTTGCTCTACAAAGAACTAGTAAGCAACTGACGTTGTTTCTGTTTGCCTTTAAACACAATGTTACGATTTACAAGGCACAGACAAAAGAAGAGAGCAACGTGAAATTTCGCCTAAAGGCACCTTCGTTGCTAAACTGAAGACTAGCACTCTGTCAACATATTGTATAGCTATCAATAAGTCACACTCACAGGTTCTTTCCAAACGTTTTGCTGTAAAAGGTTAATCAAACTACGTTGTTGTAGGTAAGGGATGAGACTCTGAAAGATCGGTAAGTGTTGGAGCTCAGAGCCGTAGCTAGAAATTTCGTTGCCCGGGGCGAAGTAGAATTCGGCGTCCCCCGACACTCACCTTACCAAACTTTGACTTTTCCTTTCTGTGCTTTTATTTTTAAAATAAGAGAAACACCTTTTTGTTGTTATGCTACGCTGTTTTTTTTACCAACCCGCTTAGAAAGACCATTGCAACAGCCAAAAGCTATCTTATGTATTCTTTAACAAATAAGAGCTACTCTCAAGAGGCTTATTTTAGACCTGCTGCTAAACTTGCCAAACTACCTTGTATACAAATCCATTTGGAGAATAATCATGAAAAAAGCATGGAGTCGATTCTCTTCGTCAGGACGACCATGTTAGACATGGAGTTGCTGGACGCGAGTGGTAGCGTTGGAAAGCACCGGGTCCCGTGAGTGCAGTAGTAATGTCAGAAGTCTGGCCCAGGCCACAAAGCTCAAGGAATGGGGTCCTGACGTTATGGATTCAGGTCCCTTCTATTCACATATTAAAGATGAAGTTGTTGGACGGCGTTGGCGGCATTTGAAAGGTTTTCATCCGTTGAGCACAATTGTGATGTAAGAAATCGATCCCTAGCCTTGAACGTCCAGAAACTGGGTCCGGAAGTTTTACACACGGGCCCTTTCTATTCCCCTCTTAAACATGGGGTTGTTGGACGCGGATGGTAACATTGGAAAGATCCATTCGTTTGAGGACATCGTAATCTCCGAAATCGGTTCCTGGCCTCAAAGCGCCAAAACTGAGGTTCCACATTGGCTCAATATCAACACCTGGTTGCGTAAGAGGAGAACAACATTTATAGCTGTATGGATGGTTTTACCTCGCGTAATAAAATACTGAGATTGAACCACAGCAAAGGTTTACATCACAACCCAAAGGCTTGCAAACGAATCTGACTTCTGCCATCACCGCAATGTTCAAGGGACCACAACCTCTCCAATGATTAGAGCAAGTCAATGATGATAGAAGAATTAGTTGAACGAAATGTGGGAGGACGTAGAGTACCCTGAGAAAAATCACGAATACGATCTTGTCCACAACAAACTTACTTGACCGTGGATCGAAACAATAAGGATCCCACGTACCAGAGGAAGCGCTCTACCACTGAACCATCGCTCCCAATGATTAAAGCAAGTAAATGATAATAGAGGAATTGGTGGAATGAAAAGTGGGAAGAAGCAGAAGAATCCTGAGAAAACCCACGGATACGATCTTATCCATCACAAACTTACTTGGCCCATCAGAGGAAGCTCTCTACCACTGAGCCACCGCGCTCAATGATTAAAGTAAGTCAATGATAGTAGAGGTATTGGTGAAATGAAATGTGGGAGGAAGCGGGAGTACTCTGTCAAAACCCACGGATACGATCTTGTCCACTACAAACTTACTTGGTCCACCAGAAAAAGCGCTATACCACTGAGCCAGTGCGCTCAATGATTGAACCAAGTCAATGATAATAGAAGATTTGGTGGAATGAAATGTGGGAGGAAGCGGGTGTACCCTGACAAAACCCACGGATACGATCTTGTCCAACATAAACTTACTAGGTCGGGGACCGAAAAAGTAAGAACCACACGCACCAGATGAAGCGTTCAACTACTGAGCCACCGTGCCCAATCATTGAACCAAGTCACTGATAATCGAGCAATTGGTGGAATGAAAAGTGGGAGGAAGCGGGAGTACCCTGAGAAAATTCACGGATACGATCTTGTCAACTACAAACGTTGTTGTCCCACAAGAGGAAACGCTCTACCACTGAGGCACTGCGCCCAGTGATCGAAGCAAGTCAATGATAATAAAATTGGTGGAATAAAATGTGGGAGAAAGAGAGAGTACCCTGACAAAACCCACGGATACGATCTTGTGCCCCACTAACTTATTGCCTCACCAGAGGAAACGCTTTCCCATTGAGCTACTGCTTCCAATGATTGAAGAAAATCAATAATAGTAACAGAATTGGAGGAATGAAAAGTGGGAAGAAGCTGGAGTACCCTGAGAAAACAAACGGATACGATCTTATCCACCACATACGTAGTTGGCCCACCAGAGGAAGCGCTCTACCACTGAGCCACTACGCCCAATGTTTGAATGAAGTCAATATAATAGAAGACTTGGTGTAATGAAATGTGCGAGGAAGCGGGTGTACACTGACAAAACCAACGGATACGATCTTGTCCAACACAGTTACTAGACCGAGGATAGAAAAAGTAAGGACCCCACGTACAGATGAAACGTTCTACTACTGAGCCACCGTGTCCAATGAGTGAAGCAAATATATGATAATGGAGGAATTGGTGGAATGAAAAGTGAGAAGAAGCGGGAGTACAGTGAGAAAACACGCGGAAAAGATCTTGTCCACTAAAAATTTACTTGGCCCACCAGAAGAAGCGCGCTACCTCTGACCCACCGAACCCAATGATTAAACCAATTCAATGATAATAGAGGAGTTGCTGTAATGAAAACGGGGAAGAAGCAGGAGTACCGTGAGAAAACCCACGGATACGATCTTGTCCACTACAAACGTAGTTGGACCACCAGAGGAAACGCTCTACCATTGAGACACCGTGCCCAATGATTAAGGTAAGTCAATGATGATAGAAGAATTGGTGGAATAAAATACGGGAGGAAGCGGGAGTACTCTGAGAAAACCCACGGATACGATCTTGTCCACCACAATCTTACTTGACCAATCAGAGGAAGCGCTCTACTACTGAGCCACCGCGCCCAATGATTAAAGTAAATCAATGATAGTAGAGGTATTGGTGTAATGAAATGTGGGAGAAAGCGGGTGTACCTGACAAAACCAACGGATTCGATCTTGTCCAACACAAACTTACTATACCGGGGATAGAAAAAGTAAGAACCCCACGCACCAGATGAAACGTTCTACTACTGAGCCACTGTCCCCAATGATTAAAGCAAGTTAATGATAATGAAGGAATTGGTGGAATAAAAAATTGGAAGAGAGCGGGAGTACCCTGTGAAAACCCACGAATACGATCTAGTCCACTACAAACTTACTTGGTCCACCAGAGGAAGTGCTCTACCACTTAGCCACCGCGCAATATGATTAAAGTAAGTCAATGATAATAGAACAATTGGTGGAATGAAAAGTAAGAAGAAGCGGAAGAACAGTTAGAAAACCCACGTATACGATCTTATCCACCAAAAACGTGGTTGGCCCAACAGAGGAAGCGCTCTACGACTGAGCCACAGTGCCCAATGATAGATTTGGTGGAATGAAATATGGGAGGAAGCGGGTGTACCCTGACAAAACCCATGTATACGATCTTGTCCAACATAAACTTACTAGGTCGAGGGTCGAAAAAGTAAGAACCAGTCGCACCAGATGAAGCGTTCAACTACTGAGCCACTGTGCCCAATCATTGAACCAAGTCACTGATAATGGAGGAATTGGTGGAATGAAAAGTGGGAGGAAGCGGAGTACCCTGACAAAACCCACGGATACGATCTTGTCCACTACAAACGTAGTTGGCCCACCAGAGGAAACGCTCTACCACTGAGCCACTGCGCCCAATGATTGAAGCAAGTCAATGATAATAGAATTGGTGGAATGAAATGGAGTAAGAGGGAGTACCCTGACAAAACCCACGGATACGATCTTGTCCCCCACTAACTTATTGCCTCACCAGAGGAAACGCTTTCCCATTGAGCTACTGCGCCCAATGATTGAAGAAAATCAATAATACTAACAGAATTGGTGAAACGAATAGTGGGAAGAAGCGGGAGTACCCTGAAAAAAACGGATACGATCTTGTCCACCACAAACGTAGTTGGCCTACCAGAGGAAGCGCTCTACCACTAAGCCATTGCGCCCAATGATTGAACGAAGTCAATGATAATAGAAGACTTGGTGTAATGAAATGTGGGAGGAAGCGGGTGTACTCTGACAGAACCCACGGATGCGATCTTGTCCAACACAAAACTTACTAAACCGGAAATCGAAGGACCCCACACACCAGATGAAACGATCTACTACTGAGCCACCGTGCCCAATGAGTGAAGCAAGTTAATGATAATGGAGGAATTGGTGGAATGGAAAGGAAGAAGAAGCGGGAATACAGTGAGAAAACCCACGGACACGATCTTGTCCACCAAATATTTACTTGGCCCACCAGAAGAAGCCCGCTACCACTGAGCCACCGAACCCAATGATTAAACCACTTCAATGATAATAGAGGAGTTGCTGTAATGAAAACTGGGAAGAAGCAGGAGTACCGTGAGAAAACCCACGGATACGATCTTATCCACCACAAACGTAGTTGGCCCACCAGCGGAAGCGCTCTACCATTGAGACACCGCGCCCAATGATTAAGGTAAGTCAATGATACTTGAAATATTGGTGGAATAAAATGCGTGGGGAAGCGGGAGTACCCTGAGAAAACCCACGGATACGATCTTGTCCACTACATACGTAGTTGGCCCACCAGAGGAAACGCTCTATCACTGAACAACTGCGCCCAACGATTGAAGAAAGTCAATGATAATAGAAGAATTGGTGTAATGAAATGTGGGAGGAAGCGGGAGTATCTTGAGAAAACCCACGGATAAAATCTTGCCCCACAAACTTACTTGGCTTACCAGAGGAAACGCTTTCCCATTGAGCTACTGCGCCCAATTGTTCAAGAGAGTCAATGATAATAGAAGAATTGGTGGCATGAAATGTGGGAGGAAGCGTTAGTACCCTGACAAAACCCACGGAAACGATCTTGTCTACCACAAATTTATCAAGCAAGGGATCGAAACAGTAAAGACCCCATGCACCAGAGGAAGCGTTCTACCATTGAGCCACCGTGCCCAATGGTTAAATCAAGTCAATGTTAAAAGAGGAATTGGGGGTATGAAAAGTGGGAAGGAGCGGGAGTACCATGAGAAAACCCACGGATACAATCTTGTCCACCACAAACGTAGTTTGCCCACCAGAAGAAGCGCTCTTCCATTGACACACTACGCCCAATGATTAAGGTAAGTCTATGATAATAGAATAATAGGTACAATGAAATGTGGGAGGAAGTGTTAGTACCCTGACAAAACCCACGGAAACGATCTTGTCTACCACAAATTTATCAAGCAAGGGATCGAAACAGTAAAGACCCCATGCACCAGAGGAAGCGTTCTACCATTGAGCCACCGTGCCCAATGGTTAAATCAAGTCAATATTAAAAGAGGAATTGGGGGTATGAAAAGTGGGAAGGAGCGGGAGTACCCTGAGAAAACCCACGGATACGATCTTGTCCACCAGAAACTTACTTCACCAACCAGTGGAAGCGCTCTACCACTGAGCCACTGCGCCTAATGATTGAGGCAAATCAACGATAATAGAAGAAGTGGCGGGAAAAAATGTAGGAGGAAGCGGGAATACCCTGAATAAACCCTCGGACACGATCTTGTCCACAACAAGCTTATCAGAACAGGGATCGAAACATTAAGCACCCCACGCACCAGAGCAAGCGCTCTACCACTAAGCTCCCGTGCCCAATGATTAAGGCAAATCAATGATAATAGAGGAATTACCGGAATGAAAAGTGGGAAGAAGCAGGAGTACCTTGGGAAAACCCACAGATACAATCTTGACCACCACAAACTTACTTGGCCCACCAGAGGAAGCGGTCTGTCAGTAGTACCCAATGATTAAAGCAAGTCAATGAGAATATAAGAATTGGTGGAATGAAATGTAGGAGGAAGCTGGAGTACCCTGAGAAAACCCACGAATACGATCTTGTCCATTACAAATTTACTTGGCACACCAGATGAAGCTCCCTACCACCGAGTTACCACGTCCAATCATTAAAGTAATTCATTGATTATAGATGAATTCGTGGAATGAAAAGTGGGAAGAACCCGAAGTACACTGAGGAAAGCCACGTATGCGATCTTTTTCACAAAAAACATAATTGGCCCACAAGAGGAAGCGCTCTAACATTGCGCCAATGATTGATTTAAGTCAATGATAATAGAAAAATGGTGGAATGAAATGTGGGAGAAAGCGGGAGTACCGTGGCAAAGCCCAGGGATACGATCTTATCCACTACAAACCTACTAGGCCGGGGATCGAAACAGTAAGGACCACTTGCACGAGAGGAAGCACTTTACCACTGAGTAACCGCGTCCAATAATTAAAGCAAGTGAATGATAATAGAGGAATTGGTGGAATGAGAAGTGGGAAGAAGCGAAGTACCCTGAGAAAACCCACTAATACGATCTTGTCCACTACACAACTTACTTGGCTAGGGAACGAAAAAATTAGAACACCACGCACGAGAGGGAGCGCTCTGCCACTGAACCACCGCACCCAATGATTAAAACAAGTCAATGATAATAGAAGAACTAGTGGAATGAAAGCGGGCGGCAAAAAGCGGGAGTACTCTGAGAAAACCTACGGATACGATCTTGTCCACCGCAAACTTACTTGGCCAGGGATCAAAACAATAAAGACCACACGCACCAGAGTAAGCGGTTTACCATTGAGCCCCACAACAAGAAGAAGAAAATTTGAAGTTACTTGGAAATATTTTAAGAAGCAATATCTTTCAATGGTAAAGACCACTGCCCGATGATCGTGTTTTAATAACTCCATGAGGAGAAAAGACTGATAAGTCCCTCTCCTATTTGGTATTTTTCAAACCCTATACGTTATCCGGAATATTATCCTTTATTCGTCATCCGGATGTAATCAGTTATCCGAATGTTCTATTATCCAGATATTATTCGTTATCTTAATTTTATAAATTATCCGGATAAATCCATTATCCGGATATTATCCGACATCCGGATATTATCCGTCATCCTGATATCATCCGTTATCCGGATCTTATCCGTCATCCGTTTCCATCATGCGGATAGTATCCGTTATCTCTATATTATCCGTCATTCGTTATCCCGATATTATCCGTCATCCATTATCCTAATATTATCCGTTATCCGTCATCCGTTTTGTTATCCGTCAACCGGATATTGCAAATCCGGATAAGTTTCTATCCGATTTCAGTAGAAAAAGTTACCCAGATTTGGCAATCCCTAATCAGCATCGCCAGGAGCATACATGAGCTAAATATCTTCAAAGTCTGCTATACAAGAGCGGGAGATGTCCAGTGGGCGATCATGACGATTGCCCCCCAGAAAGGGAATATTTCTTATTTTATTTATAAATGAAACCCATTCCAGAGTTTGGAGCTCTAAAAAGTAGGTCTAAATAGGAGTATTACCAACCATCGAGCCCCCTGAAGTCCATCGTAGATCCGCTTCTGGACATGAGAATGGGAAACACTTATTATTCACATTCAGTTTGCACATCTCAACAAATAAACAATATTTTCTTTCACTTCTGCATTCTACTACTGCATTCTACTGAACTGTAACGACTTTTTATGTTTAAAAGTAATTATTCATTTTTCAATAAATGTAAATGTTTATAAGTTCAGTAATTCACCATGAATAGAGTCAACTAGAAGTGTTTTTGCAACGAAGAAATAACAAGATGAAGTAGCAACATAACAATATCTTCTCACAAACTGTCGAGAGTTGAGAGTCGACAAACTTTGCTCTTTCGTTTACCGATTACCTCAAAACCGCGGTAGCCAGAATTAGCCCAGGATAGGGGACTTATATTAAGAAAATGAAAATCTCAGGAAAATGCAGAAGTCTTTTAGTCTGAGAGAAACAAGGAATGAAATCTCTAATTTCTAGTTCTGTTAGTTTGTAGCTCTTAGTCCGTACCAAAGTACTGATAGAAATATGGCCAATGAATTATGACTATTTTGTAGAATATTGCACTTTAATATCACAGAAATTCATCTTCCGACTTGCTTGGTTGTGAAAAGTTATAGAGTGTATTGTTATATTATGTAAAGTATGTGACCTGTCGCTGATTTCTGATAACAATCAGAAACAGAAGTAAAAGGTAAATTACAGTAATAGTTTTCTGTTAATTTTTGTATTCAAGGTGAGACGGAAAACCTACTTTTATATTAACATTTGTTTTTCTTAAAATTTCTATTTGGGCTCACACTCTTCCCGCTCAACATTGAATACGGAAATGGAAAACTTATTTAGAATTTGATTGTTGATTCCAGTATATTTCAAGCATCACTTGTCGGACCTCGGCCTGTGATATGTCGATATATCGCTATCGTCGATATCTATTTTATCATATATCAACATTCGATATCGCGAATATATGGATATGAATATATCATTCTAAATTTCCGATATCTATATTCGGGGGCGGCGAGGTATAAGGGACCCCTAAGACTTGCGATGGATGAAGAAATGAAACTTACTTATTACAATATTGTTTTCTCATCATAATATTTTTATTACCACAAATTGCAATGTAAATACACCCACTTGCAAATTTGCAATATTATATGGTATAATTTCTTAGGCGCCAGAACTTTTCTGTTCCCTGAAGAAAGAAACAGAAAAACACATGCAGAAGCAAGTGCTTCGAACTTTGAACTAGAATTTACCATAAGAAAGTTTTTCATTCCTCTCTCTTGGAGATTTCCACCCCTTTTGGCGTTTGGGATCGCTCATTGACAAAACGTACACACATGATCGCTATATGCATTCATGTTCTCAGACAGAGTCAGAGATTTTGAAAAGGAAACGACTTTTTAATAATAATAATAATAATAATAATAATAATAATAATAATAATAATAATATAAAAATGAGGTTTACAACTAGGGTCGCATTTCTTTATCTTGCATGGGAGGGCCGCAAGTCTGCTACGCTACTGGTGTCCCCTATTCTGTGTTTGTCTCTTTTTCGTTTCGTTTATCTATTTGTTTTTGTGCTGTTAGGCTTTTATATGAAACGTTTATATTATATAAGTTTTTCTTTCTATGAGTTTCTTTTTTTGGGGGTGGGGGAAAAGAGAGAAATGCTTTCTTCTTTTATCTGTTTCTTACCATTCATCTTGTTTGAACTGCTTTAGTAAGTCATTTTGTAACTTTTGATGTCATCGAAATCCGTCACAATAATAAAATTGTCATTCTTAACAATTTGTTTTATTCTCTTATTTGCAGTTTGCCATACTGATATATTTGTGACAAAATTGAGGTTTAGTCCAACGCCTTTTGAATTTGCAACCAACCCAACCGCCGAGCTTTTTGGGTTGCCTGCTATTGCAGGAAAAGGAGAATTGCAGGCGGTAATGCACTTTTGGAGTCGTGTATACAAGATTATGTTAAATTCACGTGTACTGGTAATGCAACCGAACTTAATTACAGAAGAAACAGAAACCAAGGCAGGACAGACTAACGTGGATGTCATGTAAGGGACAAGTACAGATCCATTAGGAGACACGATATTTCACCACCAGTGAAGCGAATGTGAACTGAACCTAATTTTACCGGTAATGTAAACAAACCTAATCCTGATAGCAACAGTAATAGTAATTGTGTAACCGAACCTAATCTTAGTAGTAATAGCAATACTACACGTAGAAAACATGTAATCATTAGATCTGATTTTCTTCGAATTGGATTTTTGTAGAAATGGTAATTGGCACTTCCGAAATAGCCAGAATCACAACAGAAATAATATGATTTTTCGAAATCGATGCGTAGATGGCAGGAATTACGGTAATAAAAGTAAGAAACGAAGAACCCTAGAAGTAACTAACGCACAATACTGTATTCCTATTTATGAGTTTCAACGTAACCTATACGAAGTCGTTGGTCATGTAACTTAAGCTAAAGTTTCGGCGTTCGAGAAAACTGTAACCTATTTATGTACGCGAAGTTTGATCGATGGTATGTAATCTTAATAGAGAAAACAAAAAATCTTATTTATATTTATTCTAACTTATTATGTTGTAATTTTTTGTTATTTTATCTCTAAACTTATATTTAACCTAATAATTTATCTAAGTTGATTGTATTTCCTGATGTTGAATTTTGTTTCTGCGTTCAATACCAATTTAATCCTAATATGTATTTCATTGGCATATATTTGTGATATGATTATTTCTTATTTAAAATATTACAATGTTAGACATAATGACAAGCCAAAAGATAATTGAAATAATCTATAAAATACATTTTATATCAAGTTCTTCTTCTCAATTTGCCCAAATGATTTAAATTTATTAATTAACATTGTATGGCTTTGAATGGACTTAATATAGTTTTATAATTCGGAATTCCTTATCGACGTTATATTATACAAAAATATAAATACATAAATGATTATAAGATTAAATGTAAAATGAATTATTAATAATGATATGTGAATGAAATATGATATATATGAGTTATTATAAAATGTGATTTTGTTTACATACGAGGGCTGTCCGAAAAGTACTGATGATTAGTACAGGAATCCTAACGGTCCAGGATTATTTTCTTTCATTTATAAGCTTAATAAAAATTAAGTCCATATGTTCGCGCGCCATGTACAACGATATGTTGTATTTTTAATTGTATTCTTTGGGCAAAATGTCTGATCTTGTCTATAAAATATGCACTAGCCAACTGGATTATGAATAAGAAGAAAAGAAAATATATATTATATAATCAATGTATTAAATAAAGGAATGTGTTGTTGTTATCACCAAGATGACATATTTAGCTATTACTATGGTAACCGAAGTAAGGGTAGACATAATGTAAATTACCTTGTAAGGATCATAACGTTTTTAAAAAGAAAGGTGAACAATAAACGACATTTTGTATTTTATCAATTTAGTGTACTCATGGTGTGGATCAAACAAAAATAAAATAATATCGTTAAGGATCAGGAGGTGATTGTCAGTTATAGCCAAGAATACGGCAGTAGTGTTCCCACTCAAATATACATAGTTATTTGACAGTAGAGTGCTAATTTCTTATATTCAAGTTCATCGTGGATTCGATAGTTATATGCTCAAGGGGAAGACCAAGGAAATTAATACATGAAAAAACATTTCTCCAAGTAAAATTAATCTAAATTCTTTACTGAGTTCAACACAAGGACGAACAAACTTACGACGATAATTATGTTCATGAGCATTCTGGTAATTTACCAGTGCTATTATCGAACTACTTTACGCATTAGCAATACTATTTCATCATAATATTTTCGTGCTTACTGTCGTTTTCTTTAGTCCATGGAACATACCGGTACTTGTAAATTGTTATGTTATATATTAGTCCATGTGAATATTTACAAGTTGGTCGAAGTGTTTTGAACGCATGAATTAATGTATAAATCAGCAAATAAACAGATGTGGTCTCAAAGTAATGATAAACTAGTTACAGTGGCTTATTACTGAACAAAATAAAATGAAATTTCTACCTTTATGTTCCACGAATATGTCCTATACGCAAAGGGAGAAGAATGATTAATGAGAGTGAATGATTATAAAAGAATCGCTGGAATGGTCATGTGGGAGGAAACAACAGAATCGCGAGAAAATCCCGGCCACGATGTTGTCCACCACAAATTCACATGCTTGAATTCGAACTAGGGACCCCTCATACTAGAGGTGAGCGCTTTACTATTGATCCACTGTGTCCTTTGATAATGAACGTTTGTGATATGTCATGACGAGTATTGAATACAATATACTGTTCCAGTGAGTGAAACAATATAAGAGAAATCAATCTACTGGACGAAACTTAAGAAAAGGATGAGCTCGTCAAACTTTTGCTTTTATTTTATTTTATTTTATTTATTTATTTATTTTGTACTTGTGGACTTCGGAACACAAAACGCAAAACTTTCACGATATAATCTTTCGCAAGTGTACCACCATATACCAATCATTAATCACCTCAGAGCTGAGAGCAGGCTTGTAGCTACCCCAAAAATGTAGGGGGGCCCGGTAGAAATTTAGGGTCATAATCTAACCATATTATAGCTCATCACCATATTATAGTTTATTTGCAAGCTACCGTGAAAAGTTTAGGGAGCCAGTAAAAATTTATGGGGGCGGCCTCGCCGTGGATACGGGCCTTGCTGAAGGGGAGAAAGAATATATACAAACTTATGTTTGTATACTTAGAACACTATATCATGTGAAGTTATCGAAGAGAAAAAGCTGTAGTTTCAAAGTAACAACATACGTAACACATAATGACTTTCTGTCAATATTTCTCTCGTTCAGGCTCGAAAAATCCTGGACGCCAGGTAGTCAAGGCGATTGAAATATGAGTCTGGATCCTAAATAACTTAAATCCAAAATAAAATTATGAAATTGTATTATTATGGTGCTTAGGTTCGAGAATAGGCGTCTAGATCACAAGAAAAATTCTCGAGCACTTATCTTGTCTATGATGGTCTTCCGGCAGCCTAATCATGTCTGGCTCTATTCGCTACAGCTTTCTTCAGCTTCAAACCACCGCGCTGAGCACAAAAGCATTTCCCTTTTAGAAATATAGTAAGAGAGTAAAGCGCTAAATAATACTATTCTTGTAGCATTAAGATAAGAATAGTTGTAGGAATGGTGTGGGGTGACCAATTGCTAATATGCAGAGTAAATAGAAAAACTGAAAGGATGCAATAGGATACGAATATTTTAAAAGAGATTAAGAGCTTTTTTGGTGCAGAAAGTGTTTATTTGTAGTCGTAGTACAATAGCATAAAAATTCACGACAAATCTTGGAAGCAAAGAAAAACTATGATATGGTGGCCTATATATTCTCAATCTGTGCATGACTTAATTATGACTAATATAGTGCTTAGACCCCTAATCTTTTTGAGGTAATACAATAGTAAAGTAATCCTGCTTAAGTGTACAAGTATCTAAAATATTTGTAATGATAGATCATTACAAATTACCAGTAATGTATTTCAAACTAGGAAAATAGATCTTATTAACACGTTACGTTTATAAATATGCAGTAAGTGTATTATTTATTTTGGCACTTTTCCTTTCACTATTCTACTAAATTTATTTGAAGTTTGCAGTAAGAAACTGTAATATGAAAAGATTCCTTGAAGCTTCCAATGGGACTCACAGAGCGATACGGACCTATGACGTCACGCCAAAATTCTTGTTTGTGTTTCCGTGACGTAAGCAGCCGATTTTTGCATTGTTTGAAGCGTTGTATCTCCGTAACGAAGAACATTTTTCTGAGATATTTGGTATGTGGTATATCGAAGACTAGTTAGTTCTACACAATAGTGTCTTTAAATTACAACCTTCGGTCAGAAAGGAAATGTCCATTGCGAAAAAATTGACAATTCCTAAAATGTCTTTTCTTCTTTCTAATACCGTGGCTAAGCGGTTAGCATACGCGCCTTTGGCGCGGGAGACCCGGGTTCGATTCCCGGCGGGAGCTCATGTGGTTCGGATTCCACGTTAATCAGTAGGTCCACGTCTCATATAGCCTCGCTGCTGAACGGGACGTAAAACTCAAAATCAATCAATCAATCTTCTTTCTAATAGTAAGGAATGTTTTGATTTGATTTGATTTTTTTTTTTTTTAGTTTAACATACCGTTCAGCAGCGAAGCTATATGAGACGTGGATCTACTGTCAACGCGGAATCCGAACTACATAAGATCCTGCCGGAATAGAACCTGGGACTCCTACGCCAAAGGCGCGTATACTAACCGCTTAGCCACGAAGGAGCTCAGTAAGAAATATTAATTAAAAATAGAGTAATAAGAACCTCTACCTTTTCCATTGTTTTGCAGTGTAATATACGAGCGAAGTGGTGTGTTTAGGGGTGTACCATTATATATACAATTAAATTTACTGATTTCAACATAGTTCTACGTTTTAAAATTATTTTATATACCTGGAGTGTGGAGTGATTCTAACAAAGGACGTATGCGAAACGTGACAGCTAGATATTTATGAAAATTGATGCCCTGACTAATTGCGAATCGCTAATCATCATGGTGATAATCATTCGGTGCAGAAACGCCTTGTTTACCCGCTACGTATAGTACATATACCACGCAATGACCGAGTAGGGCTGTGCTGAGTTATAAATAAAGCGCCGAAAAAACGCAGAAAATGAAAAATGTTTGTACGTAACCTGATACCTACGGAAGGAGGACACGTGACCAAGAACACAGCAGTAGTGTCACAAGCAGTGTTGCCACCCAAATACGAACTTATAGTTCTTCAAATAGAATGTATACCATTTTATGGCATTAAAACAATTGGCATGAAACATGAAAGAAAATAAGCAAATGGTGGATTATCAGTGTTGTCAAATAAGGGAGATATGAAGCTCTAAAGTTGAGAAATTATGAGGCCCACATAGAGAAACGAACAAATGTGCAACAAGAACAAGTCTGCGGAAGGAACAAACATACAGTAGGGAGTAAACTACAGCATGCACATCATTTAGTGAATAACAGGCATGATACTTCATATTTAGTGTGCGGCTACGGCTAGAAATATAGGTACGTATTTTGCTATACTATCTATGGTTTTACTGTTGTGTGTGTTGATGTATTATGTTAAATATTTTGCGGCTGTATATTACTGCTAACCGCAGTTATCTCGCATGTTAACGTTTCCTATACTCTTCACTGACACCAACCAGAAGTCATTAATCTTTGCGAATTGATTCTGACGTACTTTCTTGTCACAGGCTTGTTACCTTTTGTGCCACATCTTTTCTGTAATATTATCAGGCGCTGCGCCATCGTTTCTGTGTTTTGGAAGGCATGCAGAATTTTATGCAGTGTTGCAGCCCCAAGACAGTTCGTTTTATACCTCTCGAGAACGGCTCGAGATATCGATTCATCACAATGGCCATTAGAATTGCTGAGCTATAGGAAGACTTTCTGTTCACATTTCGACATTATGTCACATGAGATTTTTCTTCTACGGCTACTCTAACATGTGTCCTTTTTTGGGTTAATCCTGTATCAAGCCTGTTAATCATTTGATGGTGTGGTTTACTCCCTACTGTACATTAGTGCATTTGGCAGTCTTGTTGTTGTACATTTGTTCGTTTCTCTGTACGGACTTTATAATTTTTCAAATTTAGAGCCTTGTATCTCCCTTATTTGAGAACATTGATAACCCACCGTTTGCTTATTTTCTTTCACGATTTATGCCAATTGTTTTAATGCCATAAAATGGTATACATTCTATTTGAAAAACTATAAGTTTGTTTTTGGGTGGCAAGACTACTGCCGTGTTCTTGGTCACGTGTCCTCCTCCCTCAGGTATCAGATTACTTACAAACACTTTTCATTTTCTGCGTTTTTTCGGCGCTTTAGGCATAACTCAGCACAGCACTACTCGGTCGTTGCGAGGTATATGTAGGGTAAATGCACCGAATATGGAATACTTTTTGTTTCTTCTTCATTTCTTAGAAATGCGTATTCCAGAATAAAAATATTATACATCATAATACTTGTGGTACCTTTGCAATACAAAATACAAGTATGAAAATGTGTTCCACATTATTGATTTTTTACAATATTACAAAATTGAAAGAAACTCAATTTTCCATATTAGGCACACCCCGCTCCTAATATGGAACACTACCTGTTCTTAAAATGGAATACAGTGAAACCTCCCTTAACGGACACCTTTCAATAACGGACACCTCTATAATACGGACAGATTTTTTGTCCCGGCAAAAATATATGTTCTCTTACGGAACAAACCCCCCCCCCTTTTACGGACACTCTCAGATACGGACAGTCCTTTTTTTTTTTTTTTTTTACCCCCAAACGTTTCAATAACCTCTTCATAACGGACAGGAATTATTCTTGGTTCTGTGATATTTGACAGAAGACAGAAAAGTCTTTTCCTCACAAGTGTATCTATCATTGAACAGAACAACTTCAAGCTGAACTTGAAATGCTTCTTTTTTCCTGCCCGCAATAAACTGCTTTCTGGTGGAAATCCTAGAAAATCTTCAATAAGCACTAACACTCATGCAGGGTTAGTCGTATGGTCAAGAATTCTATACGGATTTTCCCTTCCCTAACAAATTTAGTGCTTTTCCCTCTGGGCCTTGCATCTTTCCCGACAATTTCATAGATAAAAAAAGAAACCTTGTTTATTTTACGATAACATTTTTCAACGAGCAATGTTTTCTCTCTTACTTTTTTGGAAAAGCAAAATTTTTCTTTTGTACAAATTGGTGTGTCAAACAGTTGAACAATTAAAGAAATTTGCCAGTAATCGCGGTGAAATAGAAGTTCTCCAATTGATCCAATAGTTGCAAGCAAATTTCGAACAGAAACTAGTGTCCGTAGGATGTACACGGCAGACAACTACTGCAGACTTTTCCCCAAGAAATTTGGTGAGTTTCTTCTCCACATTTTCAGTATTTAATAATAATATTGCATACTTTTTAAAGCTATTTTTACTTTTAATATAGGCGGTAAGTGAATTAATGGATATTTTACAGGGTGATGACATGTCCTTAAGGAAATTACCATACACGCATTATCATTTGTAGTATACGAACATATTAACATATTCCCCAAAAATAATATTATTTAATAGAAATGAATTTCCCCTTCATCCGTCCCAGTAATTCAAATACGTACTAAAAGAGTATTTTCATATTCAATTTTACGTATTTACGCTCATACATAATGTATTTACTGTATATTACTGCATACAATTACCGTTGTGAAAATTAAATTTTTGTAACCTCTCTGTAACGGACACCTCTCAGTAACGGACAAAAATCCCCTTCCCATTGATGTCCGTTATTCAGAGGTTTCACTGTACTATATATATATATATATATATATATATATATATATATAAAAACACTGTACTATACAACTACTACACTGTACTATAGAACAAATGTGTGCGTCTGCCTACAATACTACATTTACACAACTCGAGCATGGGCGATGCATTCTAGCAATTTATGTGTTTATTTAAGGAATAAATTTACTTAGATATTAGTTCAAGGAAAGAAGCATATGAAGTGTTCAAGCCTCGAACTCCGAAATCACATAGGCCCTTAATATAAGTTTACGAATTGAAAAGGACTCGGTCTGACCTCCAGAAAAGTACCATCTCTTCATACGCCTGATGGGACTGAGGAAAATAAGGGAAAACCTCAGAATGGGCGGTCTGAGCAGTGATCGTGCCCATGCTCGAATTATCCAAATGCCGTGTTGTAGGCATTGCGGCCTATAAGTCTATAAGACAAGTAAACAAAATTACATAACATTCTTAAGATAATTAAAACATAAAACAGCAGAAATACCAGAATTCTACGTAGTACAAAGATAATTATCGAACTTGACTAGACTTATTCATTATTAGGCCTATGTTTGTAAAATGCTTGTAAAACGAAATATTCGGGGAAACAAACTACGTGCGACAAATAAAGTATACAAAAATGCCCTATATAAAGAAAAAGTTCAAACATACTGGATTAGTGTATTCTAAGGCGTCCAAATTTTTAATTCCAGTTTTGCTTTGCAAAACACTGGCCACAAAAATATTTTTCTCTATCTTTCATGGGACACGTTTCGTGGGACCATCTTTTACAAAGTGTCCACTTTAACCAATTTCCCTACCCTGCATTAAGCGACCATAATTTGCCACAATGTCCACATTCCTCATCATCGTCATCGTCAGTAGGATCACTTAAACTGTCACGATCTTCGTTCAAAACTCTCACTGACTCTTCAGATTAACTTCCTAACTTGTAGCCACTTGATGTCCTTATCTTTGGCTGTTTCGATTGGATTTTTTGGGAGGGGCTTGGAAAGTTAAACATTTTTTAAGTACTTGCAGAGATGAGGTAAAGGCCCGTTGTGATGAGGTAGAGGCAGCTTCTAAATCATTTTTGTGTAGAGTCCTCGTAACTACTTTAGCCTTACTTGGCTTTCGACCAAGTGTGTTGCAATGCTGTGGCTGTAGTTGTGGACTCACAATGCTGCAATGCTGTAGTAGCGGACTCACTATTTCAATCGGTACTGTCGTGCTGTTCTCTTCACTTTGCACTGTAGACGACACGGTTATTGGGACATTAGAACTAATAAATAATCTGTGAAAATTTCATTCAAATCGGTTCACGCGTTCAGGAGTTATCGCAAGACATACAGACAGACAACACAAATGCCAAACGTCTCGACTAGGAGACGTTTGCTGACGCTCGGTCTAAAATAATATGTCAGGCCTGTCAGTCCGTGTCACTCGATTTGGCGTATGGAGTCAACCAATAAGCTCACAGTGCGCTGATTCGAAACCTTCACTAAGAAATTTAATCTTTCGTAGTTGTTTTTGTTCATATTTATGGTCATTTACGAATGATTAGAAACCTCACTGAAGGTTTGCCAACAGCCCACTGCAAGTTTATTGGTTGACGCCATACGCCAATTCGAGTGACGCGACGCGAACTATAATATAACTTAGAATTCAGTTATTCTTCTTCACTTCTAGTTCACATACGTATGAACCTATTTAGGAATATTCCATATTAAGATCCTCCTATAGTATTCCATATTAGGGAAATTGCTATTTTGGATAGTTCTCTTCCTACACACTTTTACGTGATTCTCAGTGTACTGAATCTTTATGCCCTTATGGTACACTATATATGTAATCTAAACATCACAAACTCAAAGATAATACATGCCTTTTTGCGTACATTCAGCAGCTTGGAAGGGTACGTCCGAAAAACTAGTTTCTGCAACAAAAGAAAATGTTTTGTTATCGTTCGGCAGCAAACCACTCATGCGCAGACTGAGGGTGTCACTGTGTACAAGTTTACATAAAGTCTTCTCGGCGGCAGCACATAGTAGACGAAATAGTCTGGTATTTCAAATTAGGAATGTATTCCATATATAGCGCACCCACCCTACTATACGTAGCGGGTAAACAAGGTATTTCCGCACCAAGTGAATATCACCACGATGATTAGCGATCAGCAATTAGTCAGAGCATCAATTTTCATAAATATCTACCTGTCACGACTCGCATACGTCCTTTGTAAGTATTGTGTTTTGATGTGTCCCAAGAAAAGTGAAAACTGCACCTAATGGCAACGAACATGTTTCGGGAAATGGGAAAAGTAATATTTCTTTAAATGTCGTAGCATATGCTTGTAGTATTTGCTGTCTCTCATTTTCTAAGAGTAATAACATACATAATAATAGCATGTGTGGAATTAAACGTATAAGTTGTACATTAATCCCAGTTTCAATATAACTTTTGCATAACAAGCCTCATTATTCATTACTATGATTAATATTATCCTTTCTATTTATTTGTTTCGCAAACTTGTTATTAAATAATCTGATCGCATAATTTTCCAGACATAATTTTAAGATGTTCATGAGCAAGGAATCAAATATCTTCTTACTTTTTCGTTGTTTAAGAGTACAAAGGGTCAGTACTTACTTGCGTTGTTCTTGTTAATTTACTTAATATAATAAGAAATACGATATACGGTATTTTAAGTGAATATAGTATCACATTAGCTATACAACCTTTCTTCAAACATACTGTTAGAAACAAGCAGGAAAACTAACAGCCCCCACTTTTAACGTCCAATTGCCGCCACTGGTTATAGGAGTTTGATTTCCTTTTTTCTCTACATGTGCAATTACTCGCTATTATAACAGTATTATCAGACTTCCTATTTAAAACCAGAAAAAAAAATAATGTTTAATTTTGAGCTTAAATATTGAATAATAATGTCTTCTTATACGCAATATGATCAGAGTGAATTTCATTATTAAAAGCTGCAATGAGAATGTTTAGTTTAAATGTGAGCTAAATCTTGTTAAACTATGCAAATAATCACAATTATTTTCATCCGTATGATTTGCAATATTGCATTACCTTCTTTTCAGCAAGAAATTTTGTTATTGTTCAAATAAATGGAGTTATCACTTTCTATACCGTATTATTTCGAGTAGATTTGGGACTGTATAGCTATACTTACTACGCTAGATTTTTGCTGTCATTTCAGGTGTGCCCACTAGATCACACTACATTCTACTACGGTTCATTTTCAAGATTTCTGAAAAAGACTAAAACACATTCACTCAATGTGGGAACAAAAAGTAAGAGCGGACTAAAAGTAAATGTAGATCGTATTTAAAGACATTATATAATTTAACGGTAGTCAACAAAATACTTTACTTTTCTAAAGCAACCACAAAAGCGTTTATAACAAAAAATATTATTAAATCGTGTTCAGCTAGGCACAAATAGTGTTCATCTTGTTATAACAACCAAACAACTATTACATACACGCTATTTTTTAGAAAGCGCAATTTATTTGTGCTTGATCAAAAAATTTAACGTATATGTTTCACTTTGCTCTAGAATAATGAAGTGGCTAGTGATTAATTCGATTCCGTTTAACTTGTGATGAGTTATGTGTGCGACTAATGTCATTTGTGTCTGTGAAGCGACCAACCGTATTTGATAATTCAATACAGAGATACAAGCCACAATAAATAAAAATAAAAAAAATGGACGAGTGTCAAAAGGGAATGATATCTTCCAGTTTTACGTCCCACGATTATGCCGGTTAGGCTAAAGGAGACGGTGATGATGAGAAATGAATGAAATGACGAAATGAAGAAAGTGCGAGGAAATAGGAGAATCCCGAGAAAAATCACAAGCACGGTATTTGTTCACCACAAAGTCCATACGGCGCGAGCTGGGATCGAACCAGGGGACCTAAGCACCGGAGACGAACGCTCTACCATAGAACCACCGCGCCCCCAAAATGTCTCAAAAGGATGCATCACAAAATCAGTTATGGGAGATTGATTTCCTTATACCGTGTTGTGGATTGTTACAGCCAATACATAAAAAAATGAACAAAGCTTTTCTCTACATGTGCAATTACTCGTTACTACAACTAGTATTCTTCTACAACTAGACTTCTTAACTGCTATGCAAAAATGTCGGAAGTCTTATAGAATGGCATTGTCTGTTCGACCGTCTTTCGACCGGTATCACGGCAAAAACGGTAAGAGATATCCCCATAAGCATTCCGCCAGCGGGCCGCCGTAGGCCCATCGACGTGCGAATGGCGGGCCGCTGGCGGACGCCGCCGCCGGGCCACCAGCTCGGTTACACTAATTACGCCTTCGTCCCGCCATAATCTCGCTGCTTCCCCGCCTTTAGCCGATACCCAGCCGCTGAAATCCCCCCACGTATTTCCCCCATGTGCAAGACGCAAACCATGGCGGATTGCTCCCACAAATTTCTCTTCCTGTCGCTTTTAATCATCTACTCTGAATTTTTTAAACGTATTGGCACTTAAGCGCTGAAGCCTTTATACCAATACATGGTTAAAATACAAAGATTTAATACCATTTTTCTTCAAGAATTCCATTCCCATCCGGAGATGGGTGAGCTGTAGAAGGCTTTTTTTTTTTAGAAAGGAGAATAGGAAAATTGACTCTTATCAATTCAATATGTTTCTGGAAAATTATAAATTTCTCCTGCCTCTTTGAGGGTTACGCCCTCTCTGTGGCATGTGATTTTCTATACAAATGTAGTTTTTGAAAGAATAGGATGTGCTAAGTGAAGTTTGATTAGTTATATCGGTATTTGTGCGTCAGTTTTGAGAAGGGTTATAAAATCATAATCATTTTTCTTCTTTTTTTCATTTTTGCACTTTTTTTCATTTATATTTTTATGACAAGGTACACGAAATAAGTTAGTACAATGAAAATACCACATGTGAATATACAACGAAGGATAAATAAATTAAATAAGGCAAAAAAAATGATAAACATACTTTCCCAGAGCTTAGCTTTGCTCTGCTCTGAAGCGCCACTAGAGCATAGTGACGAGTTTTGTAATATCCTATCCCACAATCCTGGTCACTGAAGCTTGATATCTGTGTGTATCGGTTGAGAGACTGATCTAGCCCAACTCATCAGATACCTACGCAGGTTAATAGCCTCTTTGGCCCACCTAGACCACTATCCAACGGGTGGTCTTCAAACCTGTAACCTATCTGGATAGACGACCCTTGCTATGGCATCTGGACAAGGCCCCGGTCATTCTGGATTACCTTCTGTTCTTACACAGGGCATCTCTCTGACGGCGGCAAAGCTTGATAAGCGCAAAGCCCGCCAAGAGTCAGAACCGAGCAGTCCAACGGGTCAATCTGCAAAAGCTAGTTTTGCTGCTGCATTACAGATGACACCTCCAACGAAACGTCATCACACTTTGAGTGAGTCTTCCTCAGCATCTAGCAATATGGATACCGAGATCACTGCCAATACATCATCATCTAAACCTATCGTCATTCTTTTCTCCTAACAAACTACGACGCCAAATACCATGATTTGAAACAGATCTAAATACGTTTACTTAAGTACGTGCCACGGTCGGATGTCAAGCAGCTCATACCCACTAAGAATGGTATTATCATCCGATCCACAGATCCAAACATGGGAACCACACTTCGCAATACTTACTCTTTTGAGATCTTTGGCAAATCGGCAAACCTTCAAAAGCTTACTTCTCAACAAGCGAAGCAGCCTCCACCTCCTCGCAAACCTCCGGCTCTCTCTGTAGTTATCCGAGGAGTTGATCCACAATACACTGATGCTGAGATCGCTGAGCAACTCAACATGGAGGGTCATTCGGTCATTAAATGCATTCGCATTAAGAACATATCCGGACCAACCTACATGGTCCGTGTTCTAACAAATAACCAAGAGACCGTGGATGATCTCCTTAGTAACGGTGCGTTTATACACTTAAAACGGCATCGAGTGGAACCATCTCGCTCACCACCTCCACTTCCAATGCGTTGTGAGCGATGCCAATCCTATAACTCGCATCATACCATCGACTGCAGGAATCCTTTTAAATGTGGGTACTGTGCCGGCCCACATTCGACTAAGTCGTGCACCAACCTTACTAATCCACCGCAATGCTCAGCTTGCCCGGATCAGCATCCTACATACAGTTATAAATGTAAGGCCAAACCTGCTGCAGAGATACTTAAACCAGAGCTCACTGTTCCTATACGTATCCATAACGCCGATTCTGCTACACCAGCCCCTACTTCTGCAAATCAACCGATTACCATTGACAAGTTTTTGGCATTTCTTACTGTCACATTGCAGAATATACATCCCTTCCTTCGTCAACATATTCTTCAACAAGTGCAACTAGCCGCAAAAACCATCCTGCGTGTCAATTTTACGGGCACATAATCCAACAACTTCGCACACTTCCATTCTACTGTATATGAATCTGCAGTATAACTTCCCTCTCGGTCTGATTTCGTTACTCTTCATTATGGCAGTTCGAGGTTTATTTCTGAACATTCGTTCTCTCCAGAAAAACAGGCCTTTGTTTGAACAGCTGCTCCTTGAGGAACACATACATTGCTTTCTACTTAATGAGACATTCCTCTCACCGAAAATATCCTGTAAAATTCCATCTTATCATCTTGTTTGCCACGACAATGCCGTCCCAGCCCGCCGTGCTAGTAGCGGTGTCGCTATTGGCTTTCCATCATCTATCTCTCATCGGCTACATGCTACCGGAGACCTAACGCTGCTTGAACATATTATTTCCACCTTATATTTCAAACATTGCTACATCACGGTAGCCACCATCTATATACGACCCGGCCAATCTATTCCTTTCAGTTTTTTTCAGTATATATCAGACAACTTTCGCAGCTACATTATCATGGCCGATATTAACTACCACAGTCGCACAGATCACCAAAAGCTTACTTTTCGCAACTATCTTCAGACCCGCACGACAGGTTTCTTTCATCATATCCCTACAAGACCGACATCCAACACAACTCCTGATATTGTCGTAACTTCACCCAACCTTCTTTGCAAGCTTACATTGACTGTCATTGATCCGCTGGGGAGTGATCATGTCCCTATAAAACTCACTCTTCAACAACAGAGACCTATTCAACCACCTCCAACTGCTCCTCCCCGTTCAGTAGCTCGTTTTGACCGTGCAAATTGGCCTAAGTACAAGGAGTGCTTTTCTAATAGACTCACATCTGGAAAGGCAGAACTTTACGATGCCTTACATACCATCACCGACAGTATACATCAGGCATCCGCTCAATTCATACCCCAGATTACAGTAACTTCCTACAGACCTAAGCTACCGCCACAGTATTTACCTTTAATACGCCGTTCCCGCCAGTTCTATCGAGATTTTACTCACACAGGTAATCTAGAATCGCTTCGGCAACATCGCCAATACCAAAGAGCAGTACATAACTATATTCTTGCCTACAAGACCAGAAACTGGATCAAAACTTGTAATAATCTCTCCGATACAGCCCACCCAACTAAGTACTGGAAACGATTTCACCAGCTCACTGGTCAAACCTCTCGTACTTCTTATCCGCTCATCCCTTACACACTGACGAGGAAAAAGCCAATGCTTTTGCTGACCAGCTGCAAGGGGTCTTCACGCCTCTTGGACCTGCTCTTACAGCTCGTCGTCATCCTACAGCTCGGCTGAATCTCAACACATCATCACTCCAACCTCATACCGAACATCCTCTACCCGACGATTCACCTTTAACAGCTCCTATCACTGTCGCAGAAATTACCACCATTATAGCTCGTAAGCGTAACACTGCTCCAGGGCTAGATTCTATTACCTACCGTCATATCAAAGAAGGGCCGTACATTCTCCATTACCTTCTGTCTCTCATTTTCACGTTCATTCTCCGTACTGGCTTTATCCCTACCGCTTGGAAAACATCAAAAACTTTAATGTTCCTAAAACCGAACAAACCAGTTCCCTCTGTGTCTTCCTACCGCCCAATACAACTCACCCTTGTATTCAGCAAGATACTCGAACGAATTATTGTCTCACCCTTGCACATCCATCTCACCGCTCACAACCTTATTCCTCTTCATCAGGCTGGATCCCGTCCAAACTTCAGTATTAACGATCAACTTCTCCGCCTGACCACGTACACTCATGTCCAAAATATGTGTCGCATGTCTATAAATATGTTGTTGTAGGAATATAATTGCATAACGAATTCGCCCGGAATTTCTTATAATGTTACTATGTGTATAATCGGCAAAGACATGTATGTGGCAAATTTCGTGTCAAAAGAACAGTAAAGAAGAACAATAAAACGAAAATAAAACCTTCTTGTCCATTTAGCAAAATTTTCTTTTACTTATTTTAATTTTCGTATTTATAATTCTTTTCCTATGAAATTAACCACAAATATACATTTTCCCACTGTACATATAATATCAGTATTAAAAGTACCTGCAAAATAATTATTGACTTATATTCTTACAAGAAGATAGTTATAGATATGCGACAATCATTTTGGATATGAGTACATTACTGCTCAGTTTAACCAATCTAAGCCTTCCTGTCTTGTCCTTTTCGATTTAGAAAAGGCGTTCGATAAAGTCTGGCACCTAGGTCTTCTATACAAACTATTTTCTTTCCGCCTTCCAATATGTTACATTCGGTTCATCTATCATTTTCTCTCCTGTCGCCTGACCTATGTTTCCATCAATACTGCTCTCTTACACCCGGTGTTTATCCATTCTGGTGTTCCTCAAGGCTCGGCTCTGTATTCGCTTCTTTATCTACTGTATGTTGCTGACCTTCCTGCTCTTCCTACGAACGTCAATCTATTTCAATATACGGATGATACGGCTTTTCTGGCAACGGCACATACTATTCAAAACATCAATCGCCTCCTTCAACCCGCCATTGATGCTTTCATTCAATGGTGTGATACGTCGCGCCTCAAACTTAACCAAAGCCATTATCTTCCTACCACCAGGTAAACGCAGTCGGGTTCATCGCAATCCATCCAATCTCAGTATTGAGATTGCAGGTACACCACTTATTGTTAGTCCCACAGTCACATATCTGGGCATTATCTTCGACTCCCATCTGAAATGGTCTGCTCATCTCAAAAGTCTTGCTCTAAAGCGACCAACCGTCTGAACTTACTGCGACGCCTAACTGGGACTACCTGGGGCCTGAAACCTAACATACTTCTAAACACCTACAAGGCTTTTTTACGCCCTGTTTTGACTTATGGATTTACAGCCTGGCTATCAGCTCTAGAGTCATATTACCGCAGGCTACAAATTCTTGAGCGCCATGCCCTACGCCTTGCCTTTAGAATTAAATTACCAAGCCCTACACGCGACTTATATGAGAGAACACCTTTTCCACACCTCCTCTATCACCTAGAAGACCTCCGACTCCGGTACGTTACGAAGCGATTCCAGAATCACCATCCATTGCTCTTTGATGCTATGCACCACGAAGCCACTCTTCGTAAACCTGCAACTATTCTCCACTCTCTCTGCTGTTTACTCTGTACCACTACGTTCTCCCACCAAATAGTCCTGACTTTCAACTTCTTGAAGACTTCCTCATTGCAATCCTCCCACCATATATCATTCCATCTTATGTTTCACAGTGATTTCACCGCACTAACAGGGCTCCACTCGTCTCCATTACGTCCAAAGTAGCCCCTGGACAGAAGATAACATTCATTCGTCTCTCTAACACTCCTCTCTGTGTTGTGACGTCAAGTGCACCTCATTGTTTCATTTCTCAACATTGTTCTGCTCTCACACTCTCCTTGATGAAATGCTCGCCATTGTTAATATGTTTTCCAGTCCTTATAATTATGGTTAACGGCCATGATGTCCTTTCATTTGAATGAACTTGGATATAATAAAGTTAATAAAATCTCTTTTGCCTCACGACAATCAACCTACACCTGCAGTTCCTATTAAATCCGCTTCCCAAATAAAGGGCGTAACCCTTTGGGTGGGTGCTAGCTACGGCTAGCAAAAAAATTATAAATACAGGTTATCACGTAAATAGTGAAATATAATTGAGGAGAAAATAGGTGCAAATGTGCAAGAATACCAATATAATGTGAGATAGTGCTGTTGTGAAAATGTACGATAATGAAAATGAAAGATGAGATGAAGTACCGTCCATCACAAACAGATAGAAATTAGTCAGACAGATGCAGGTTAAATCTTCTGTCCCGGGGCGTCTCGGGACTAATGATCAGAGGGGGAAGCTCTTGTTAGTTGTGAGGATCTCTGTGTTAAGATGGAAAAACATGAGGAATATGAGCATGAATGATATAAATGGCATAAATGTCGCGTTCTGCTACTGTGAGGTCTGCATGGCGGACATATAAGGAAATGAGCATATTCAATGGGGTATGCTTGTAACGATATGCGACATCAGTGAGAGCATCAGTTCGAAGAATATCCAAGAATAGTGGATGGCCCGTTTCAATGCGAGATGTAATGTAACGATTTCGAAATTGTGCAATATGGTCTGTGATCTTCGGAAAGTCGTTAAATTCATACGTGAGCCACGTAGGATATTGAAGTTTAATCCGATGAGCTAGTCGAATAGCATGACGCTCCAATATGCTAAGTTTTTCGTAGAAGGAAGTAGAAGCATTGCACTAGGTCGTATGTCCGAAAGTGAGAATAGGTCGGAGAAACATCTTATAGGTATGGAGTAAGACATCGGGTTTGAGGCTCCAAGATGTGCCTGTAAGACGACGTAAAAGATTTAATCGAATAGTAGCCTTAGCTGTCAGTTTTTGCAAGTGTGCATTCCAAGTCAGTTTTGAATCAAAGACGACGCCCAAGTACGTAGCAGTGTTGGTAGTGCGTACAAGATACCCATCGACAGTTATTCGCAGGAGTGTCGGATTTCGGTAGACTCTGGAACGTCTGTTAGGTGGTAGGAAGACCAATGCTTGCGTTTTGTCATTGTTGATAGTTAAATGTCATCTCTGGCACCACTTGATGAAGTTATCAAGAGTTGTTTGTAGAGCACGGCTAATATGCTGGACAGTGCTGCCAAGTTCAAAAAAACCGTATCGTCTGCATATTGGAAAGTGAAAACATTACGTGGTACTGAAGGAATGTCTGAAGCGTAAAGAATATATAATAATGGGCCGAGTGCAGATCCCTGTGGAACTCTAGTAAGTGGAAATATAGGCCAAGAGAATGTATTACCAACTGCGACATACGCAATCCGATTTGTAATGAAAGAGTAGATTAACCTTAAATAGCAGATGAGGAGTTTAAATGACTGCAGTTTTTGAATTAGGCCATAGTGCCAAACTTTATTGTAGAAGGCAATTTTTTTTCGTTTACCCGGTTAAAGGGTTTTGCCCTTTCTTCGGGGAAGTGATTCATATACATTTTGGGCTCCATAATATTATAGTGGGTCTATGGGATTTTTCTTTATTCATTAATAATTAAATAATTTATACATACATTCAATACTGATAATGATTAATTAAGGGAACGATAACTAAACAATAACAATAATAACAAAAGGTAATAGGTGGACAAAACGAATATATAAGGTGATAGGTGCACAATGAGTATATTGTGCCGGTGCTGTGTCATCAGTTATAGCTCAGAATACGAAATAAATAAATGTAACCAAATGGGGATGGAACTGATGCACAACACGGTACTTAACTGTAAAATTGTGGTTGAATTTAAATAAAATTCAAATGTTTTAATTTAGAAAATGACTAGTTGGGGGAAAAGGGTGAGAGAAAGAGAAAGGTTGTAATTAAAGAATAGGAATGAGCACTAGCCTGACATATCCAATGAAGGTGGTGTCGTCCTGGTCATCTGGAATGAATATCTGGAGAAGTCTGGATTAGCTGGTGACAGTCAACATCTGGATCTTAATCCTGTTGAACTGCAAGGGGCGTCGATGATGCGTCTTTGCGATGTTGTCCTCCTACACCTTCATTCTACTACTCTGGTGACAAACTTAAAGATGTCTGCGGCGATGAACCGTCAGAATGGTACTCTTTGTCTTGTGGAGTCGGTGGTCCTCCAATGGTGGGATCCGCTTCTCTCCGATGATCCTGCGCCTATGCCAATCGTGTATTGAATACCCCTTGTTGTTCTGTTCCTCCTAGTTTTGTCTAACTCAAGAATGATGACTTAATCGGGAAGTATCAGGCTGTGCTCAAAGGTATGCGGAAACGAAAGAAGGAAGCTAGTCGAGTTTATTTAACAAATGTACATTTACAACATGTGTCTGAGAATGTACACTTCTAAACAAAGTTTTCTTTCAAAGTTTTCAAAAGTTCATGCTTCTTTATATCAAATACACAGTCACTTCATTTCCAATAGACAGATACTTCACAATATAAGTAAAAAGTAGAACAATATTATATATATGCATATAGGCTAACAAAGGGAAAAAGCGGTAACAAAGCAGAAAACATTATATATAACTGAAAGGACGATATGATGATAATGAATGAGTTGCACAGACGCCACATCACGAGGTTTTGTTAATGGACAGATGCAGTTATTTTCGGTTCCTGGGGCCACTCAGGAACTGATGAAGACAGGGGAGGCCCATATTAGTTGGTAATCACTGTGCGTATGATGGATAAACATGAGGTGATAGATGACGTGGATGATATATGGAAAGGATCTCTGGGTCTCTAGTGGCAGGGTCCAATTGGAGGTGATATAGTGTCATATAGTGTTGCAGCGGAGAGTCGATGTATCGTGGTGGTGCATCGTTATCTCTATCGTAGCGTATAATGTCCTGTGGCATTACATGGTGTAACTCAAACCGAGTAGTAATGTATCGGGTTCGAAGCTGCTCCAAGTGTGGGAGTAAGGACGGAAAATCGATAAGATCGTACAGGAGCCTAGTCGGACTTGGTAACCTGATTCTATACGCTAACCGTAAGGCATGTCTTTCCATGATACACAATTTTTGATATTTATCAGATGCAGAGACCCAAACAGTGTGGCCATAGTTAAGGTACTTCGCATGAAGGCTTTGTAGGTATGTAGTACCGTAGAGGGTTGTAAGCCCCAGCTTGTACCAACTAGCCTTTTAAGCAAGTTGAGTCGTTTTTGAGCCTGGGTGACAACCTTCTTAAGATGTGGGATCCAAGATAATTTACTGTCAAAGACGATACCAAGATAAGTCAGAGTCGAATGAACCGGAACTGATGTATGCTCAACATGAAAGCGTAGTAATGTCGGGTTACGGTACACTCTGGAGCGTCGTCCTGGTGGTAAAAATACAATTGATAGTGTCTTCGCAGAGTTAATACTCAGTCTCCATATGTTACACCAGTCGACAAATCTATCAATAGCAGTTTGCATAAGGCGATTAATTTGCTGAATAGTACGGGCTGTTGAAAGAAAAGCTGTATCATTAGCAAACTGATAAATTTGGATATTGGCTGGTAATCTGAGATCGGCAACGTATAAGAGATAGAGGAGAGGCGACAAAGACGAACCTTGAGGTACTCCAGAGTGTAAGAAGATTGGATGAGAAAGAGCGCTGTTTATGGATATGTATGCCAGACGTCCTGTTAAGAAGGAATTCACTAAGCGTATGTAGGAAATAGGTAATAGATAGTGATGCAGTTTATAAATAAGCCCAGGATGCCAAACTTTATCAAACGCTTTCTCGAGATCAAATGTGACTAAACAAGAAGGAAAACCCCGGTTATATTGGTTATAAACGGCCGTGGTAAGACGTAAGAGCTGATCTATAGTTCTAAAATGAGGCCGGAAGCCAGCTTGATGAATAGGCAGAAGATTGTGACGTCGAATGTGGTCATGAAGACCGCGAACAAGAATCCGTTCCAAGATTTTACAGAGGCAGCTAGTTAAATGAATTGGTCTATACGACTGAACATCCGATGGAGGTTTCTTTGCCTTGGGAAATAAAAGAACCTTCGAGTATTTCCAATCAAGTGGAAAGAAACCAGTACGAAGTATGAAAGTGTAAAGTTGGCTGAGGAATAGAAGAAAAGAAGGAGGCGCATCTTTGATGAGTACATAGGTGATGCAATCAAAGCCAGGTGCAGTATTCCGTTTCTTTTGTAGACTTGTAGTGATATCGTCTGGTGTTATAGACTGCGTGAGTGGATTATTTGGTTCAAGAATATGATTATCCGACGGTTGTAAGTGAGCTGAGGTCGAATCAGTTTGGCGGTTGATGATTGTTTGAAGTCGTTGTGGCATGTGCCACCCAGGCAACGGAGCAAAGATATCTTGAGAAAAGAGGGCGAACGAATTTGCCTTCTCTGAGTCAGTAGTGAGAGCTTGATTGTTTTGAACTAGCGGATATGGGGTGGATGAAGTTGTGCCAGTAAGTTGACGAAACTTTCGCCAATATTTGCTTGGATGAGTTTCGGCAGCCAGAGTATTACATGTGCGGATCGATTGTCGTTTCTTGTACGCAACGATGTAGTTGTGTTATGCGTAGGTACTGACGATGGAGTCTAAGTGCTTCCAAGTTGCCGCTCGTTCGGTACTCTCGGTAAGCTCTACGTGATGCAGTTATTAATGAAAGGTATCGTGGCGGTAATGTGGGTTTATGAAGATGTGCGGTAGTAGTAGGAATAGAGCGGTCAGCCGCATTTTGAACTGCTTCAGTTAGTGTAGCGACTACTAAATCGAGGTTATGTTGGGAATTAGGTACAGTGAGCGAAATGATAGCATCGTTAAGTGCAGAGCGGTATTGATCGCAATCAGCCTGATTATAACAGTAGATTTTCTTAGTTGGCAATGGATATGAAGATTGTGCTGTGCAACGTAGTTCTAACTTAATAGGAACATGATCATTTCCTATGGAGTCTAGTATCGAGATGGTGATAAACTGAGTCAGAGAAGATGAGGTAATGACAACATCAAGAGTACTGTTACTAGCTGGTCGTGTTGGCTTAGGTAGAATATGAAATTCACCAGTAGTAGTATTTTGAAAAAAATCAAGAAAGTGCTGTTTGTCTCTTTGGGTACGACTATGAAAATTTAGGTCTGCCATAATAATGTAATGCCTAGAGTGAGAGTCAATGAAGCGAAAGAAGTCATAATTGAGTTGTTTACCGGGACGAAAATAGATCGTAGCAAAGGTGACAGTATGGCCTCGAAAGTATATTGTAGTTATGTTATATTCAGGAAGAGTAATATTATGAGGTGCTGTTACGGATCGATATGGAAGGCGATTCCAAATACCGATAGATGTGCCACCATAAAGACGTGGTCCTGCAGGGGCATCGTGACGGAGTATGGTATATTTCGGTGCAAAAGCTGATATTCGTTCTTGTTGTAGTAGCTGCGTAAAAAGCACTTGATGGGTCAGTAATGAGCGGATGTTCATAAAGAGTAAGTTGTAAGCCATCTATATATATAAAAGAGAACGCACAAAATCCTTTGTCCGCTCATCACGCTAATACGGCTGAACCGATTTCTTTCATTTTTGGGGGGTTGTTAGGATTTGGACCCTAGATGGTTTTTATCATATCACTTTAATTTTCAATTAGCAGTGTCTTGAGATAATTGACCAATCAGGTGTCCATACGTACAAAAAATCCTTTGTCCGCTCATCACGCTAATACGGCTGAACCGATTTCTTTCATTTTTGGGGGGTTGTTAGGATGTGGACCCTAGATGGTTTTTATCATATCACTTTAATTTTCAATTACCAGTGTCTTGAGATAATTGACCATTCAGGTGTCCATACGTACAAATCCTTTGTTATTAGTTCATCATATAAAAATAAACGTACTTATATGCAACCCGCATGACCCTGTGACTCGGCGGGTTAACATAAATGACAGGCGCTATAAATCACTTGAAAGCGAAAAAGTAAAAATTATCTAAGTAACAAAGTTTATTGCGTTCCGGGATGACCGCAGCGAAGCGGGGCGGGTTGGGGTGACCGCAGCGAAGCGGGGCGGGTTAACATAAATGACAGGCGATATAATGTTAACATTTACTGCAATCTTCTATGGTTTTTATCATATCACTTGAAAGCGAAAAAGTAAAAATTATCTAAGTAACAAAGTTTATTGCGTTCCGGGGTGACCGCAGCGAAGCGGGGTGAACGCTGCTAGTAATAAATACACAGAAAAGTTTAGAGTTGAATTTCGCCATATTAAACATAAACTTCAAGGGGTTGGATTTGAAAGTGTACTGTGGGGCCAGAATAGGTGGCATGAAGCTGAATATTAAACAGGATTTTAGCTGCGTTAATGATTTGAGTAAGTATGTGTGTGCGTAGAAAAGGCTGGATATTTTGTAGAGTAATGGTCAGAAAGCGTAATAAGACTTCAACAGTAACTGGATGAAGTAATGAGTTGGCAGATGGAGTCGGAGGATCTACAGAGCGAATAGGAGCAACCAGTTCCGGCTTTGAATGTTCAGGTTGTGGTTTGGCTTTGCATTTATAGCTGTATGTCGGATGTTTTTCAGGACATGCACTACATTGCGGTGGTGCCTTTTGGTTAGGGCATTCCCTGGTAGGATGTTGCATGGAACAATAGCCGCATTTAATTGTATTAGTGCATTCCGACTTGGGATGTGAGTTATATTGTTGGCATCGCTCACAGCGCAAGGGAAGAGGTGCCGGTGTACGGGATGGTTCGACAGTAGTAAAAAATGGATCGATCTGGCTCAGTATCACTCAACATAGAACAACTCAGGAGCCCCTGGGAAATTGAGCACCTTACACCGTGAACCCACGGTCTTTTACGACCTCCATTTTAGGGGTGTATTTGTTCCCTTTTATGAACACTTTTTAGGGGTGTATTCGTTCTCTTTTATGACCACATTTTAAGGGGTGAACTCGTTCCCTTTTATGAGCATATTTTCCAACTCTTACGAACATCAGACTACGTAACATAACAGAAGATCAGATAACAGATAAGAATATGAAACATAGAAGGGGTGTATTCATTCTCTTTTATGAGCACTTTTTAGGAGTGTGTTCATTCTCTTTTATGAGCATATTTTCTAACCCCTATTTTAACATAGCAGAAATTACGAACACATAGAAGAGCAGATAACACATAAGAGTACGTAACATAACAAGGGTGTATTCATTCTCTTTTATGAGCACATTTTTAGGGGTGAACTCGTTCCCTTTTATGAGCATATTTTTTCAACCCTTATTTTAACATAGCAGAAATTACGAACACATAGAAGAGCAGATAACACATAAGAGTACGTAACATAGCAAGGGGTGGACTCGTTCTCTTTGATGAGCACATTACGAACACACAGCAGATAGCGAAGATTAAACATAGTCCATTTTAAAGGGTGTACTCATTCTCTTTTATGATCACTTTTTCCAACCCCTATTTTAATGTAACATAGCAGTTGGCCTATTTTTCCACCCCTATTTGAACTCGTTCCCTTTTATGAGCACTTTTTCAACCCCTATTTGAACTTAGCAGAGAATACATAAAACTACTCCAACCCCTGTTTTAACTAAGACAATAATGAGGTTGTATTCGTTCCACCCCTATTTTAACATAGCACTGATTTCGTTTCCCAACCCTTAATTGAACATAGCAGAGAGTACGTTCCCTTTTAAGGGTGTACTTGTTCTAATGTAACATAGCAGTTGGCCTAGTTTTCCACCCCTATTAGAGCATAGTCCATTTTTATTTTCCAACCCCTATTTTAACATAGCACTGATTTCGTTCCCAACCCTTAATTGAACATAGCGCATCAGATAGAGACTACGAAACATAGTGAACTCGTTTTCATCCCCTATTTTAACATAACGAACATAGCAGAGAATATGAAACATAACAGAGGTGAACTCGTTCTCTTTTATGAGCATATTTTAAACATAGCACAGAGTACGTTCCCTTTTAAGGGTGTACTTGTTCTAATGTAACATAGCAGTTGGTCTATTTTTCCACCCCTATTTGAGCATAGTCCATTTTTAGGGGTGTACTCGTTCTAACCCTCTATAGCAAATATAATCATTTAAGGAGTGAACTTGTTCTAATCTATATTTGAACATAACAGAGATTATTTAAAGATTGCAAAGGAATGCGAACTTCCTTGTTTTGTTATCAGTTACATAATAACTTCCGCCATATGTGGATAATTCTCATTACGTCATTCATCCGGATTTTAACAAACATTGAGCTAGTTTTCTCTTCAACAGACAATACGGATTTAATAGTATAACTTGTCATTCAACGATAGGATTGAAAAAAAAAGGAATCCCCGAACGTGACTTGATGATATCATGTCTATTGCGTAATTTTACGTAATGCAATCAATCACAAAGGTATATGTTGATCGCTCGCGATATAACTTGTCATTCAACGATAGGATTAAAAAAGGGAGGGGAATTCCCGACCGTGACTCATCTCTATTGCACAATATTGCGCAATGCGATCACACAGGTATAAAAGACTGACCGAGATGTTTTTTGTAATCAGTTCCTTGTTGGTGTTTCAGGTGTAAAGTTCTGATTTTTTTGTGTGTGTTTATATTATTAGTGTGGTTTTGTTTTTAGGAAAGACATCTTATAACAATAATATCATATTATAAAAACTCACTTCAGAATTATTATAGTAACATTGAGTTATTTTTAAAAAAAAAATGGCAACAAAAAAAGGTTAAACCAAATACTATCAATTCACCAACTGATACTCTATTTAATAATAATCTAAAAAAATCATTTTAAAATGTGATACTATTTTAAATGAGGATAGTGGATGTTTTTTAAATAATAAAAGAAAAGACTGTTTAGATATATTAAAACAGGAACAAACTAATACATCTCTTAAAGTAAATTTTTCTTTGGCTACTAGTGTTGTAAAAAAACGGTTTTTTTCTGTGAAGTTTTTTTTTCAATAAAAAACATCGTTCTTTTTCATGTTTTTTTCAAATGTCTGTTTTTTTTCTGGCAGCTATTATTTATTGATTTATCTTGAAGATTATTGAAATAATCAATAGAACTTGAATCGAAACCCTCGTAACTTACAAATCGTTTGTTTCCTTGTACCTATACGAGCAAAATCGTGTGATTATTCCATTCGGACCCAGATCATTTTTGGCGTTTTCCTACTTTGTCAATTAGTGACTTATTGCTCAAGAACCATTTACCCTATTGATATGGTTAAGACCTTGTTTTTTAGAAAAGGAATGTGGCTATTTTTTGGTGTACATTACATTGCAGTGTTGCGAGCGGGTGGGAAATTACTGAGGGAAATGTAGGGGTGACAATTTACAAAAAATCCCTAACCGAATTTCAAGATTTTTGTATCTAGCACCACTGATGCCATATGGGTCTAAGTAACCTAAAAAAATTCTTTGGTGCGTTGACAAGGTACAGTGAAAATCTAAAGTCGCTGGCTTCCATTCAAAGAGAGAAAGAAAAAATTCTCTGTTTCCATACACATGAAATGTTGACACTTTTTACGCCTCAGAAGCAAAAACCAACAGATATGCCGGGGCTACAGCTTCTCTAATTATCCTATTGAAACTTTTTATGGTGCGTTCTGTAGGCTAAAGAGAAGGCTTTCAGGTAGTGGTACATTTGTTGCAACGTAGCGAGCATGAGGGAAATAATAGAGGGGAAAGGGAAATTTGCCAAAATTTTTTACTTAAAATCAGGAATTAATTGTTTTGGCTGGAAACACTGTCATAAAACAGACGTAAAGTATCTGAAAGTAAACCTTCGTACCCCAAGAATACTTCCTACGAGTATCATGGCGATATCTAACAAAGTAAGCATGATTAAAAAAAAAATCTCATTCTACCTCAGAAATTCACAATTTTCTTAACATTTACAGAACATAGTTTATTATAAGCCTTAACTGTACTTCCCCTAATTATTCTACCAAAACTTTTTATAGTGTGCTGTGTAGGCCAAGGACGAGGCTTTCAGAGAGTGGTACGTTTGTTCGAATGTAGCCAACAAGAGGGAAATAATAGAGACAAAAAGGGATTTTTCACAAAATTTCTCCCTAAAATCGGAAATTAAAATTTTCTGTAGCTGGCAACAGTGCTAGCAGACACAAACAAACTATCTTAAAAGAAGCTTTGGAATCCCTATAGTATACCCTACAAGTATTGTGACAATATCTAATAAAGTAAGCAGGTCATTAAAAAATATTTCAGTCTACCTAAAAAAAAAAAAATCACAGTTATCTTTCCACTTAGAGAACAAGATCTACTGTAAACCTTAACTGTACTTCCCCTAACTATCCTATTGAAACTTTCTATAGTGCGTTGTGAAGGGTAAAGATAAGACTTTCAGATACTGGCACTTTTGTTCCTATGTAGCCAACAAGAGGGATATAATAGACAAAACACGTAACTTTCCCCTAACACGTTGAATTAAAATTTTCCGTAGGTGGCAATACTGCTACCAGACAGACGAAAACTATCTTAAAATAAACCCTGGTACATTACTAATATATCCTACAAGTATCATGGCGATATTTAAGAAACAATGCTTTTAATTACCAAAAATATATTTCGATGAAGAGAAAAGTAGGGGAAAATCAAGAGTTAGAACCTAAATCAGAATTTTTCGTGCGTACCCTAATTACCCCACTGTAACGATATGTACCCGGGTGATTCCACGAAAAAGGGAAATTTTCACTTGGAAAATTTTTGTTCCGTTGATGGTCGCCTATTTCGATAAAAATATCACATGCACTTACTATTACTAAGTACATGTTAATTAGGTGTTCAGCAGAGCTGAATCGTTATTGGTGTAGTAAATAAAAAATAATAAACATTTCAGCACCCACGGAGTTGAGACTATAGGTCACGGAGTTGAGATTAGTAAACACGGAGTTGAAAATTGCTGTGGAGTTGAGAAACGTGATAAATCTGGGTGATAAGTTTTGGTTTACAAGTGATTAAGCTTATAATTTACATAAAAATTGAAATAATTTTCCAATAGTTTTTGTAAGTTAGAATTATTCTCCTTATGTTGAATAAAATTCTAACAAACTAGATGACACGTAATTTGTTATACAAAAATACTCCAGAAAATACTGCAAACATCTGAAAATATATCTAATGAAGGTACCAAAATTGAGTATATATATAATATGAATATGTGACGTAAATAAGGAAAAAAGAAATACACATACACTTCTCGAATATTGAAAAATTATTGCGCTTTCAATATGTTGACTATCATATGGAGAGGACAAACTTTTCACATAAGCTTACGAAACAGATGAAGTAGTCACTAAACCTGTCTATTGTCTACTTCATTTGTTTTCTGAGCTTATGTAAACCTTCTGTCTTCTCTGTGTGATCAAGTCAACACGTCGAAAGTGCAATACCGTTGGTGTTAGGAATCACCTTCCAAACGTTGTCGGTATTGTTTTGAAACGCCCTGTATAATGCACACTAAATGACAGTGTAAGACACTCATCATTTCTGTTTTCTTTGGATAATTCAATGTTCTTTGTTAAGTAGCCCTCATTTTCCACTCCAATGAAGGAAATGTCTTGAGGAAACAGCGAAGGGCTTTTCTAGTCTACACAGAATGACAACTGCCAACGCTTTTTAAACGTCAGGTTTAGTAGGCCAGTAGAAATTCCTCCCGATCCGCGTCATAAAATTGACTGTCCGTACATTGCCCTCAGACTCTTCGACAATCCCTGAAAAGAAAACAATTAGCTGATCATAAGATTGAGACGTCAATAAGTTAAAAACAGATACCATCCATCTTGATTTGACTGAAGTTTTACCTCCGGCTACCTTACAGCCCCAAATCTAAACTTCCGCGAAACACTCCTTAAATGGGCTAGGACCCACCAGCCGGCCTTTGAGTGTGAATGACACGTGGTCAGCGTGTCGGCTCCTACGACCGTTGCGGTGGTCTGCGCGATCAGGTTTCAGTACATCTCTACTCAAATGAGTTTTTCAATTGCCTCACTGTGCGAAGTAAACACCATTAATTTTTGAGCTTCCACCGGGAAACAAACCCAGAACCACGCACGAAAGGCGAGCATACTAGTCACTAGACCATAAACGAGCTTTATTTCTATCAATATATTGAAAGAACAAATATTTGGAAGAGCATGAGCATAACAAACACTATAGGATTATCAACTCCGTGAACTTGTCTCAACACCGTGGATTCCTGTTTTCAGATGGACACGGAGTTGAGAACCATGGAGTTGAGAAAATCGAATATAATTTATCTTTACCGGCCCACTTTTTAACCAATACATGTGAGTAATTGTGTACGAATTTCCTACGTTAAGGCGTAGGTTCCTCAAGGGAAAGAAGGTATATACCATACAAATACATTCAGTAATAAATACCATGGTGTTGAGTATCAATTAATATACGCACCTGCTTTCCACACACAGAACTATTTTTCCTATAGCTTTTAACACATGCACACAACTTTTTCTGTTCTTCAGTCAAACATATCTGCCTTGTCTTCTTGTGGGTGTTGCCAATGTGGACGACCATGCTATCTGTTGAGAGCAACGGTAATTTTTTCTATTGCCATGGAGTTGAGACGAAATAGAGGTGACAGAAACGAAGCATAGTCAAGCTTTCGAAAATAATCGTTATAAAGGTTTACTTTCCACAAAGCCGAAACATTGAAGTGTTCTCTTCCATTTAATTACCATTAAATGATGTTTGATTTGCGACTTCAGTTGTAATTTATTGATTAAAATCAGTCAACTGTAGTCTGTGACAGCCCACGGTGTTGAGAAATTGGGTAATAATTAATTTTTTACGTATGTTTCGTGTTATATTTGCAAACCGCTATACATGGCATACCTACTTTGTGACGGTTACTACCAAACAAAATAAAAATGAGGTGATTCTTTCTAGTAGTAGTTTGAAGAAATGCCCGTGACAGAAAATTTCCCTTTTTCGTGGAATCACCCACCCGAGTTTGTTCAGTAAGAACAAATGTTCGACTGACGTAAGTTGACTTGCATTCCGACGTATAGGTACGGTTTATAACAAAAATTTCGAATTTTTTGCCCAAATTTAAGGAGATTCTAATTTCCGTAGTTGGCAACACTGCGCGCAAGCCCATCCAATTGATGTCAACAATTAGGTATCCATCCGACGTATCTACCTGACAAGTCTTAAGGAGGTCTCTCAACAACGAATGAAGCTACAGGGGAAAAGTAATAAAGAAAATTCGAAAATTCTCGAATTTTTGACTGGGGTGAAATTTGAGAGGGAAATTCGACACACAGAAGAAAAAGAAACTAAAATGATAAACTATGGACCAACCATATTTGGCAAGAAATATATATATACCGATATCTTAATTAGTGACCATACAGGAGCGGATTAAAAAACTGACATATCCGTATGTGCCACTTTGGCCACCTGGGTCCGAAAGGGTTACGAGTGTACATTTAATTACATTTTTTGACTACTAACTTGTGTTGTTGTATTAATTATAGTCTTGACTAATAATAATATCGTTGTTGTAAACAATCACAATCTCTCCTTTTTACATTTTAGTTCCAATACTGATGCTGAGAAATGCAGGGTGTTTCAAAATGAATATCGGGGAATTAAGTCTTCGCAGTACTTATTACATTTTACGCACAATTATAAACAATATATCAAATAAAAGAACACCTCAAACAGTTTTTGCTTCAAGTGTTCGATGTGAGCTTCATTCGTCACATGGCACACATAGAGTCAATAGGTGAGAAAGGCCGATAAACTTTCCGCCATATGGCACAAAACATTCAATTCACACAGACGGTTGCACTGTAACTACAGATTCAGTCTTTGCAAAGTTAAAACACAGAAAGCTTTCTGGTCTCTAGTCTCCATCTTTGCTACTTGCTCTTTCTAACGACAGACAGAGGAAACAATGCATGGCATGCGTGTGTACAAAACTGTTTGAGTTGCTCTTTTATTTTATAATACTTATAATTGTAAGTTAATTGTAATAGATACTACAAAGTTTCAAAACCCCAATATTCATTTTGAAACACCCTGCATTACTTCAAATTATGTCATCCTATATTCATGTCTTGTATGTACACTCATGTCCAAGATTATTGTTGTATGTCTATAAATATGTTGTTGTAGGAATATAATTTGATAACGAATCCGCCTGGTATTTCTTATAATATTAGTATGTGTATAATCGGCAAAGACATGTATGTGGCAAATTTCATGTCAAAACAGCAGTAAATAAGAACAATAAAACGAAAATAAAGCTTTCTTTCCATTTAGCAACAGTTTCTTTTACTCTTTCTCATTTTCGTATTTATAATTCTTTTCCTTTGAAATTTACAACAAATATACATTTTCCGATTATACACGTAATATTAAAAGTACCCTGCAAAATCATTATCAAATTATATTCTTACAAGAAGACAGTTATAGATATGCGACAATCATTGTGGACATGAATGTACATATCATCGGGCCGACCCCAGGCAATTTGTCGCCCGCGCAATGACGTAATTTGCCGCCTAAATCTTTCTCCAGAAAGAACAAATCTTAAAAGTCACGATTTTAAGTATGCTACTCCAGCATGAACAACGAAAGGGAGGGAAACTACACTCGCACTCAGAAAGGCTTAAATACTTACTACAAATACAATATTGTTGTGTCTGTTTTTTTCTTTAAATATTAATCTATTATGTTAGTGAAAGATGAAGCAAATACATCTGAAAGATGGTAATCCTTTTTATAGAATTCAATATCGAGTTTCAATTTCAACATATCAGTTTGCAATTATAGTGCAACTAGCTCTTTTACCTTTATTTGCTTATTTTCCTTCTACATCTGCTATTATTATTTTTTTTTTAAAAAAGTGTTTCCACTTTCCATGATAACAATCTTATTTGCGACAAAGACAAGAGAAGCTTTCGTATCAGAACTTTGATAACTAACCAAAGGGGACAGGCATTCGAGAATTGAGTTCCTGCATTTGACAACAATCAAGCAATTTATTCTGGGATTTATTTTACCATTTGCTTTAGCACTGATCATGTTACTTAAACTAATGCGACCTAAACATAATTTATGAATGTAGTATTCAAATAGAAGGTCAGCTTAGTCAGTGGTGCCCACCCCCTCATGTCCATGACGCACCCCCCCTCAATTGTCTATCCGTAGGTGTTCTTCCGTGAAAAAAAATCTTTTCGATTAATTTTTACACACCCTCAAGCATATTTATATAGATTTTTAATCCCCCCAAATATTTCAATGACGCAATTTGCGTCATAGCCCCCTTGGCTTAGTAAATTTAGCTACCATGATCATGAAGTCTATCTCCAACAAGAAATATTTATTTTAAGTAAAACACTTATGACAGATATTGCAGCCCAGTGCAAATGCACGTGTTGCACATATAGTAGAGCCAGCAATGCATATCATATATCTAGTCGACAAATTATTTATATGATATTCAGAAAATATTAGTAGGCAAATTAGTATTAGTTTTTACCTTTAGACAAGTTATTTGCATTTTATACTGTTCGTGATATCATTTTCGTACTTATTAAAGGCCTACTTTCACGAAAAAAAAACAAATGTTCATTTATACTTTTATTTCTTCGTTGATATTGGTGAAACAGTACAGAAACACGGATTATTAGTAGGTACGCTACTCATATAAATTGTAAAATATTTGTACCGTATCAGTATCTAGTGTTTAATTTATGTTGCATTTTATGGTAATTACACCTACATTAAAATACTTCAGACTTAAATGACGTAAGATACATTACAAATGACTATTTGAAAAAAAACGAAATTCAGAAAAAAACGAGAGGCAATGTTTTTTTTCTAAAAAAACGTACATTTCTGAAAAAAAACGAACGGTTTGTTTTCTATTTACAACACTATTGGCTACAACTTCTGTAAAACCAGTAGATTTAGAAACATGTAGATTCTTTGTAAATACTGGTAACGAAATCATTTTACCGAGTACAGATGTGAATTCTATAATTGAAAAACTATTTAATAAAATTTTAGTTGAACAAGAAAACAGAGCAATTAAGAAATCAGGGTGGTCTTTATGTTCTGAACCAAACCATCACTTAGAAATTAAAATCAGTAAATATGATCCCCTGTCAGCTTCATCTTTTATAAAATTGCCTCAATGGATTTTATGTAAAAAGAATTGTGTTCTAAATATTCAAAATAACGATAATAGATGTTTTATGTACTGCATTATAGCTGCATTATATCCAGTAAAAGATAATCCACATCGTGTGAATAATTACATACAATATATTAATACTTTATTATCGTTATTTGAAAAAAACGAATATAAAATTCCCCGTTGAAGTAGCACACATAAGCAAATTTGAACATATGTATAATTCTGTATTTACTAAGGAATAAATTTCTATTCATATATATGGCATTGATTATGATAATGAAACAATTTTTCCGTTACGTATAAGCGAAACACATCTGTATTTAAACATATAGATTTACTGTATTGTGAAGAAAATTGCAATAGTCATTATTGTCTTATAAAAAATCTCAATGCCTTATTGAAAAGTCATAAAGAGAAAACTTATGTAAAATTGCCTCAATGGATTTTATCTAAAAATAATTGTTTTAAATGTTCAAAATAACGATAATAGATGTTTTATGTATAGTATTCTAGCTGCATTATATCCCGCAAAAGATAATCCACTGCGTGTGAATAATTACATACAATATATGAATACTTTATTACCGTTATTTGAAAAAACGAATATAAAATTCTCCGTTGAAGTAGCACACATAAGCAAATTTGAACATATGTATAATTCCGTATTTACTAAGGAACAAATTTCTATTAATATATATGCCATTAATTATGATAATGAAACAATTTTTCCGGTACGTATAAGCGGAAATACAGGTGTATTTAAACATATAGATTTATTGTATTTAAACTCTCATTATTGTTTAATTACAAATTTAAATGGTTTAGTTAGACACCAGTTAGGTACTCATCAAACATTTATTTGTAGACGATGTTTAGTATCTTTTTATAACAAATCAAAATTAGATGAACATGAGAAATTATGTAAAGAACACACTCCAACCAAAATTAACATGCCGAAACAAGGAGAAGTTTTAAAATTTCGAAATTTGAAATTGTTATTACAGAATGATGTGATAATAGTTGCAGATTTTGAAAGTTTATTAAAACCTATAAATAAACGAAGTGGATCTCATACAATACAAATTCAGCAACATATACCATGCAGTTTTGGTTATATTGTATGTTGGAGTAACAAAAATATGAAATCAGATTTAGTTATTTATCGGGGAGAAAATGTATCGATGAAGTTTATGTTTGCTATGGAGAATGAATTAAGAAAAATCATAAACATATTAGATCAACAAAAACCAATAATACCATTAAATAGTTCTCAGTTACAGGAGTATAATCAATCCACTAAATGCTCAGTTTGCGATAGTAAATATATGAGTAACAATAGAAAAGTTAAACATCATAACCATTTAACTGGTCAATATATTGCCACGGTGTGCAACAATTGCAATTTGCAAATTAAACGTCAAAGTAATTTTATTCCTGTCTTCTTCCATAATTTGTCTGCCTATGATGCACATTTATTTGTGAAAGAATTAGGTTGCACACCTGGCAATATTTCCGTAATTGCTGAAAGCACTGAGAAATACATAACATTCTCTAAGCACTTTAATTTTAATGGTAGACCTATCGAGTTACGTTTTGTAGACCTATTTAAATTTCTTCCATACAGTCTCGAAAATTTGGTGTCAAAATTAAAACCTGAGCAATTCGTCTATACAAAGCAATATTTTTCTGATGATAAGTTCCCTTTAATTCTTCGTAAGGGAATTTATTATTACGATTACATAACAAATTTAGATACATTTAATGAAATTGAATTTCCTGAAACAGAGGCATTTAATAGCAAATTGAATAAAACACAAATTTCCGAGACTGATTATCAATATGCAAAACTGATTTGGCGTGTGTTTAAATGTGAAAATTTAGGGGACTACCACGATCTATATTTAAAATGTGATGTACTTCTCACAGCAGATGTGTTGGAGAATTTTCGAAAGACATGTTTAAATGCTTTTTGCATTGATCCGATTAATTGTTTTACTGCACCTGGGTTGGCATGGCAATCCATGTTATATAAAACAAAAATTGAACTTCAACTTTTATCAGATATCTATATGTATATGTTTGTAGAAAAATCGATTCGCGGAGGTATTACACAAGCTGTGTTAAGGTATGCCAAAGCTAATAATAATTACGTACATGATTTTGATGCAGAAAAAGAAAAATCCTATTTACTGTATATTGACATGAGCAATCTGTACGGACTATCAATGATTGACTATTTACCATATGGTGGTTTTCGGTGGGAGGATAAAATTGACAATTGGCAAGACAAGAATAAAATTATCAATTGGCCCACGGATAGTGAATGGTTTTTTTTCTAGAAGTGGACTTAGAGTATCGGAATTATTTACACGAATACCATTCTGATTTTCCGTGTGCTCCCACTAATGAAGTTCCACCAAATGGTAAATACTCAAAATTACTATTGACACTTAAATCGAAATCGAATTATATCTTGCATTATAGAGTATTACAATTTTATCTAAAACAAGGTCTAAAGTGGTAAAAGTACATAAAATATTATGGTTTCGTCAATCTAAATGGCTTGCATCTTATATACAAGAAAATACTCAGCGTCGTGCAAATGCCACAATTGAATTTGAAAAAGATTTCTATAAGTTATTAAATAATTCTGTATACGGAAAGACAATGGAAAATTTACGAAAACGAATTGATATAAAATTAATTAACAATGAAAGAAGTGTAAAAAATTAGTAGCGCAAGATCAGTTTCAAAATTGGGTAAAATTAGGAGATAATCTTGCATTATTCCATATGTTAAAAAAATCTGTAACTTTAAATAAACCGATCTATGTAGGAGCTATAGTTTTGGAAGTATCAAAATTAGCAATGTATGAATTCCATTACCATATAATGAAACCTCGATATGGAGATAAGATTAGCATTACTTACATGGATACTGACTCTTTCATTTACTACATTAAAACCAACGATATTTATAAAGACATAAAAGACATGAACGAATATTTTGATACTTCTAATTATGCGGAAAATCATGCTTTACATAACACAAAAAATAAACATGTTTTGGGTAAAATGAAAGATGAATTAAGTGGAGTTCCTATCATTGAATATGTTGGTTTACGAGCAAAAAATTATGCAATAAAAACTGATGAAAGTAAGGAATTGGAAAAATGTAAAGGGATCAAGAAAAATGTAGTTAAAAAACAAATTACGTTTGACGATTATAAATCATGTCTATTTCAAAACGAAACGATTCATAAAACACAATTTGAAATTAAAAGCAAATATCACAATTTAACAACAAATCAGGTAACAAAATTAGCGCTAGATCCGTATGATGACAAGAGAAAAATTTTAAATTGTAATATACATACTGTTCCTTGGGGTATCATAATAAAGATTTAACATGTGAGATTTGTATATTGTAAATATGATAATTTATTTTTTGTGTATATTAGTATTGATAAACAAAAAAATATGTCACAATCAGTTCGAGAACTAATAGTTGCAGAATTACATAAAGGTGCAAGACGAAACTATCCTCGAATACCCGTTATAACGAAAAGTATTCATGATTTATGGCAAGCTGATTTAGTTGAAATGAATAGTGGAAAATTGAAAGGTCTAGCAAAAATTAATCGAAATTTCAAATATTTATTAACTGTGATAGATACATTCTCTAAATATGCTTGGGCTATTCCTGTGAAAAATAAAACTGGGAAAGAAATTACACAAGCATTTATAACAGTACTGAGAAAAGCAAACAAAAGCCCCAAAATTTTTCAAACTGACAGGGGTCGAGAATTTTATAATTCAGAGTTTCAGAAGGCGATGAACCAAAATAACATTAAACATTATTCCACGTACAGTGATGTGAAAGCAAGTATTATTGAAAGATTTAATAGATCATTATGTAATTTAATGTGGAGACAATTTACACTGCAGGGAAATTATAAGTGGATTGGCATTCTGCCGGAATTACTACATAAATATAATAATACTATTCATTCCACTATTAAAATGAAACCTATCGACGCTATTAAAAAAGAAAATGAATAACATCTATTAACAAACATCTATTGCAAAAAGTTTTCTGTGATAAAAAGAAAAATAAATTTAAGATAGGTGAATATGTAAGAATTAGTAAACTTAAGCGTCCTGGTTTTGATAGAGGTTTTACACGCAATTGGAGTACAGAAATTTTTCGAATTGCTAAAGTTTTCTTCACTAATCCTCCAACATATCACTTAGTAGACTCAAATAATAAACCTATTGAAGGAAGAATTTACGGACACGAATTACAATTAACGAAATTTCCAAAAACATATTTAATTGAAAAAGTTTTGCGAAAGAAAAATAATAAGGCCAATGTGAAATGGTTAGGTCTGCCAAAAAGTGAAAATTCTTGGATTGATTTAAAGCATACTATATTGTAAACAAAGAAAAGTCAAGAATTCATAGATGAAGCATGTCGTCACAAGTATTTCTTGTAGATTTTATAATTTCAAAAGGTGAATTTTATATTTTAAATTCTAGCAACACTGTAAATTTTCGTTGCTTAGTTAAATTGTCATCATCATCACGAGGTCTATCAGTATCACAAGTAAAAAAGTTTATTAAATCAAATTTGTTCTTCAACAAACGCTGTGTTTTTATGTCAAGGAGAAAAGAAAGCAAAATATTTAAAAACGCTATTTAAAATAAATGTGATATATCTGTAATAGAGATGGAATGGAAAATTCCTTTTACATGTATGGTAGCAGGTCCTACAGGCTGTGGAAAATCATATTTTGTTAAAACGTTTCTTGACCATTATAGTAAGTTATTTAAAAATATTGTATGGTGTTATGGTGAATGGCAACCATTGTATGATACTCTTTCAGACTGCACGTTTACCTCAAAATAATAAGGTTTACCTCAAAATAATGAATTTCAAGCACACGAAGGTCCACATCTTGTCATTATTGATGATTTAATGCGTGAGTGTGACCATCGGATTGTAGATATTTTTACTAAGGGTAGAGATCATAAAAATATAAGTGTAATATTTATAACACAGAATATTTTTCATCAACAAAAATGAATGCGGGATATTTCGTTAAATTGTCATTATATTGTTTGTTTCAAAAATCCTAGAGACCAAGCTCAAATTATTTATCTCGCACGACAATTGTACCCAGGTAATACAAAATTTACTCAAGAAGCATATCAAGATGCAACTCGAATTGCACATGGTGATTTACTTTTTGATTTAAAACAAAATACTCCTGATGAGCAGCGAGTTCAAACAAATATCTTTCCAACAGATTCTTTTAATTATGTTTATGTGCCTGTAAAAAAATAATTGCAATATGGTTTATATTCTAACAACTATTTGTGCTTTAATAGCCGTAAAAATGATTAGTAAGGAAAATGCACATTTGTTAAAACTTTTAGCAAAGTCAAAATCGAAAGCACGTAAGGCAATTTTACAAAATGCAGATCCTGATTTAATTCGCTCTATTTGTGAATGTTCCTATAACGTATTACAGGGAAATGTTCCATTAAATAAAACAGAGATAAATAAGCTAAAAAATATAAAAAGGAACTGAGATATTTGGTGAAAAAGGTCCATCATTAAAACAAAAGAAAAAACGAATTATACAAAAAGGTGGTTTTCTTACTGCATTGCTTGCACCTATTTTAGGAGGTATACTATCTAGTTTAATTAAATAATTATGCAAAACGCACAAAAACTTATTTTAATCTCACCAGAAAAATTACATCATTATCAAACGATATTTAATCTTGATGATGAAATGAAAGAAATTTTAAATAATAAAAGTTTAAATGCAGAAGAAAATTGGATAAGATATAGAGAAGTCTTACAAAAATATTTAAATATTATTAAAAAACCGGCAGCAGTTACAACAGCAACTACTACTACTACTACGGAGGAAGAAGAAGAAGAAGAGAATTAGGAGGAGGAGGAGGGTGAAATAATATCTACTCTCCCTGAAATTTGTAAACGTAAAGCAAGACCTTTATTACGTAAATTAAAACAAAATCCAAATATTTAATGGGACGATAATGGAAATGTGAATATTAATAATAAATTAATTCCAGGTGCAAATATAGTGGATTTGATATCCGATTTTGTTAGATGTCGTAAGAAAAATATTTCAGTTGCCGGCTGAAAACCTTTTGCTACATTATTTACAAAAGCCAATATACCCTTAGAGTACATTGGTAATACTCAACTAATAGATTATATTAGAAAACTAACAGATGACGAAGAGAACGAAGAGGATGGTCCTCCGCCCCGTAAACGCAAATGGTGTACTTATAAGCAATAATACTAATATTCTATTGTAATCTATTAATATTTTTAAGTATATAGAAAGAAAGAAAGATGAATGAGCCGTACTTTAATTATTACACGCATCAAGCAGGAGGTGATTATAACGTGTATAAAGGTACAGCATATCAAGAAGGTTATGGCATTGGTAGTTTACTAGGAGGTTTATTTCGTACTGTATTTCCTTTATTAAATCAAGGTGCAAAAACGGTTGGTAAAGAGTTGATACGTACAGGAATTAATGTAGCAGGAGATGTACTAGATAATAATAGACCTATTGAAGAGTCTTTGCAAAATCGGTGGCAAGAAGCTAAAACAAATTTAAAAAATAAAACTCAAAATAAATTAAATCAGGTGTTGGAAGGATCTGGAAGAAAAAGAAAGAAAGTTCATTTTAGTGGTGGTGATGGTGTGAAGCGAATAAAAAGATCCAAAGATAGTTTTGATTGATTGATTATGGAGCAAAGTGATAGTTTTTATCTCACACTTCCTAGCAATAGTTTTATGAAATATTTTCCTCAAAATACTCTTGCTTGTTATACAACTAAATTATATCATCCTATTGTACTGGAGAGGGGAGTGTGGGAAACAGCTGTTGTTGAAGTACATTATACAAGTTCATTTCAGAATGTTTCCAAATATACAAATAATATTTATTGCCGTATCATGAATACAAAAAACTGGAACATAACTCAAATCTTACCAGGCCACTATTATCATGTTGATGATATTCTATCTCAAATTAATCATAAAAGTGATATATTAAATTTACAATTAAAAGTCAAAGCATCTGTAAAACGAATTGAGGTTAATAGAGTAATAAAGGATCAAGAGAAGCATATAGAAGTACGCCTATCTCCTGAACTAGCCAGAATACTAGGTTTTGATCATATACAGCAGGAAGATATAGCAGTTGTTCATCATGCTCGTTATCCACCTGATTTACAAAAAGCGCTACCTACACTTATGTATATTTACAGTGATATTGTAGAACCACAAATGGTAGGTGACACCATAGCTCCATTGTTACGTATTATAAATAGAAATATTACAGAGCATGGTATTAATAATGTACATATTTTTGATAATCCTCATTATGTGCCAGTGCAACGTAAACAATTTGATCAAATTATTATTGATTTAAGAGATAGTACAGGTAATCCACTTCCTTTCCAATATGGCAGTGTATGTGTAAAATTACATTTTCGTAGACGTAATACGGTATTGTAAATTTTACCATGTGTGAATATTAATAGTAAGAAAAAGACAAAAATGCAGTGTGAGTGTATGAAATCAGAATTAGATTTATTTGCTGGTTTACCCACTCAAACCAGTATTATAGGTAATAAAATAGTTCCATATAAGCCTGTGGCTTCAATATCTGATAATGCACCAATAGAATTTGTAGTCCCCGGTCATGGGGATGACCATATTGACTTACCGCACACAATGTTATATGTTAAAGGTAAAATTACTAAATCAGATGGTTCTAATTTAACTTCTGCCGATAAGAAAATCGGCCCTGTAAATGATTTTCTCAACGCAATGTTCAGTGAAGTGCAATTATATTTAAATAATCAACTTATTTCCTACTCTTCACATACATATCCATATCGATCGTATATTGAAAAACTACTAAATTATAATGCTGAAGCTAAAACAACCCATCTTCAAACATCAATGTGGTTTAAAGATACTGCAGGGCATATGGACAGTGTGGCCGATAGAAATGTAGGATTTAAACAAAGTTTTCTTCTCACTGCTTTAAGTCAGTCATTTGAATTATTGGGTTATATTCATGCTGATATTTTCAATCAGGAGAAATTTTTACTGAATGGTGTACAATTGCGTATTAAACTAATTCCAGCTAAACCTACATTTTGTCTAATGGGTGACGCAGATGCTGATGGAAAAGTTGTAATTACAGATACAACATTGCTTATGAAAAAGGTTGATGTATCACCAGCCGTTAAAATAGCACAAAATAAAGTATTACAAAATCCTAAATTTAGAATAAAATATCCTATAACAAAAGTGCAGGTGAAGACAGAAACTCTGCCACAAGGAATTATGGATAGTACACTTCCAGATCTGTTTTCAGGCATAGTGCTTAAACGTATTATTATTGGTTTTGTTACTAATACTGCTTTCAATGGTACTTATCAAACAAATCCATTCAATTTTCAACATTTTAGTATGACGTTTTTTACACTGTATGTTGATGGAACGCAAGTCCCATTCAAACCATTACAACCGGATTTTGATAATAATCTATATGTACAAGCATATTCTACGTTATTTACAGGTTCAGGTATTTATTATTCTAATCAAGGTAATGATATTTCACGTGCTGAATATCCTAATGGTTATACTCTACTGGTGTTTGATTTAACTCCTGATTCAAGCGCAAGTGCTGCATTTCATACTAGTCCACAACGGCAAGGAAGTGTACGTTTAGAGGTTCATTTTAAAGAAGCACTGCCATCTCCTGTAACAGCAATTTTTTTGGTGAATTCTATTCAGAATTAGAAATTGATTTCCAGAGAAAAATATATATTAATTAAAAAAATGTTAAATACAATTGAACTTTATGAAGCATTACAACAAAATTTGCCCAACGATCATTTTATTGGTGTATATGCTGCTGATGAGTTACCTTTGTTTATTCATACATTTCCAGCCGCCATAATTATAAATACTGATTCTAGTGATAAGCCTGGTGAACATTGGGTTGCTGTTTATATATCTAATATGTGTGTGCGAGAGTATTTCGATAGCTATGGTATACCTCCCTATATACAACATCATATAAGGTTTTTAAAACGAAACTGTCTGTATTATACATGGAATAATAGACGTATTCAAGGTGATTTATCTCAGCTTTGTGGATATTACTGTTCTCTATATCTAGCATGTCGTGCATCTGGTTATTCACTGCACGATTTCTTAAACAAATTCTCACTTACCAGTATTGATGCTAATGATATTATGCATTATTCATTTATGAGAGTATGATGATGTTATTTTTTAAAACTCCGCCATTGCCGGTCCCAAGCCCTGGATGAGAAAGGAGGAGGGTTGGGGGTGTTGCTACCCTCGTAAAAGAAAATAATCTCTGCTATGTTCAAATAGAGGTTAGAACAAGTTCACTCCTAAAATGAATCTTTGCTATAGGGTTCGAATGTATTATCTGTTATGTTCAAATAGGGGTTGAAAAATGAGCCATACTCTTTTACTAGTTCTGCTATGTTTAAAATATGCTCATAAAAGAGAACAAGTTCACCCCTGTTATGTTTCATATTCTCTGCTATGTTCGTTATGTTAAAATAGGGGATGAAAACGAGTTCACTATGTTTCGTAGTCTCTGTCTGATGCGCTATGTTCAATTAAGGGTTGGGAAACGAAATCAGTGCTATGTTAAAATAGGGGTGGAACGAATACAACCTCATTATTGTCTTAGTTAAAATAGGGGTTGGAGTAGTTTTATGTATTCTCTGCTAAGTTCAAATAGGGGTTGAAAAAGTGCTCATAAAAGGGAACGAGTTCAAATAGGGGTGGAAAAATAGGCCAACTGCTATGTTACATTAAAATAGGGGTTGGAAAAGTGATCATAAAAGAGAATGAGTACACCCTTTAAAATGGACTATGTTTAATCTTCGCTATCTGCTGTGTGTTCGCAATGTGCTCATCAAAGAGAACGAGTCCACCCCTTGCTATGTTACGTACTCTTATGTGTTATCTGTTCTGCTGTGTGCTACGTAGTCTTGTGTGTTATCTGCTTTGCTGTGTGTTCATAGGGGTTGGAAAATATTCTCATAAAAGGGAACGAGTTCATTCCTTAAAATGTGGTCATAAAAGAGAACGAATACACCCCCTAAAAAGTGCTCATAAAAGGGAACAAATACACCCCTAAAATGGAGGTCGTAAAAGACCGTGGGTTCACGGTGTAAGGTGCTCAATTTCCCAGGGGCTCCTGAGTTGTTCTATGTTGAGTGATACTGAGCCAGATCGATCCATTTTCTACTACTCTCGACCTTATAGCGACTGCGATAGATATACGCTCCTTTAGACAGGAGTCGATCTATAAGTTGTGGTTGGTCTGTAAGCACACGTACCAGATAGGTTGCTCCTAAATTATTCTTTATTCGGATGCATCGTTTGACAGGAAACCCTTCTTGATGCAGTTCTTCGTAGATTTCTTCGTCTGTGAGGTCTGGCTCTACTCTTCGTATTACCACCGATAGCATTGGTGAACGTTTAGGAGGCGGAGGTGTCTTACGTGTAGTAGGAGTTAAAGCGGAGAGTTTTGTTTTTGGCCCAAAGATCTCGAAAGTGGCCTTATTCCGTACTTGCGTCGCAAAATTAGACCTGGTTGATTTTATTATAATGCCTTTACGTGTCTTGATTATTTCACGGATCTCCGGTCTTGGTACATATTTAACTAATTGTTGAAAGACGGCACGTACCCAGTGACGACCCCAGAGGGGGGAAAGGGGGGCGAGCGCCCCCCTAGTAGCCACTTCTGCCCCCCTGACTGCCACCTAGACTGCCCCCCAGACTCCTAAAACATTCTACATGTAGTATTTTATATCAGTATCATAACCAATCCCATTGACAAATTGTAGTCTACTTTCCATTCATTTACTATGTGGCAGATTAGTCCTCAAGCTTTCTTCTTTGAGCGACTGGGTATGCACGCATATTTCTGTTTTCTAATTTAGCGCCTTTTGAGGTAAATTTTAGTTATACTTCTTTCTTATGATTTTTAATTATTGTGTCTAGAGAACAATAGTAGATTTGGTCGACTTGTTTTCTTCTTATTGGATGAACTTCGTGTGGAAACAAAAGAAAGGTAAAACTAGTTACGTAACTTGTTTGCATTTATCCAGGTTTGAAGTTTTCAGTTTCATATTTTGTTTTATTTCAAGGTTCTATAGGCCCTACTTCTAGTTTTCTGAAACATTATTCTCGGCTTTCAATATTCAGAGGATGTGCTTATAACAGCTTAGTTTGCAACTACCAGGGCTTAATTTTTTGAAGAGGATAAAAAGAGTTGTGTTTTCCCTTCCTGCAAATGATAATAATAAATTTATGGAATTGATTCCCAATAAAACGTATTGTCAGAGTGGTGATCTTTAGTTAGTAATTGGTTTACACTAATGCTCCCTTACTTATTTTGTTTCAAAGTACTTACGTGACGTCTACCATATTGACTAGAGACTGTTGAAAAAATTCTTAGCCCAACCCAGAAGGAGTGCACGTTAAAAAAATGGTGAAGTTTTACTTCTTCTACACTTCCCCCGAGAGTCAATGTACTACATTGTGCAGTGCTCCAGTTTTTGCAGAGAAGTTAAAAAATCTGAAGATTTCCTCGCACCACTGTTCGTAGCACTACCCCTATCAGATCTAAAATGGCATTTTGTCACATGTTATTTAAGTTTGGGAAATAAGTACACGTAAATGTTAGACGGAGCTAAATCTGCGGAATAAGAATGATGATCTAGACATTGAAATCCTAGATTATGCAATGTCAGTTGTGTTCGCAGAGGCTTGATGGACAGGTGTATTCTCCTGAATTAACAAAATTCCTTTCTTTTCATTTTCCGCGGCGTTGAACTTTGCATTTTTCTTTCAGTTTTGTAAGTAATGTAGAGATTCTGGATTAAATATCTGACTATTGAGGAGGTAGTCTATGAGCAAGACTCCATACTTATCCCAGAAGAATGTTGCAAACAGTTTCTTAACCTACTTCTGTGTCTTGAACTTCTTGGGGCGATGGAGAAATGAGTGTTACTACTCCATTGATTCTTGTTCCGATTCAGGATCATAGTGTTACAACCATATTTCATCTATGGTTACTATCCGTAAGCGAAATTGATCAGCATTACGGTCAAATTGGAAGAAGACTTCTCTTAATGCCGTCACTCTTTTATTCTCCTGACAGATATTTTGGGAACCCATTATGCCGAGAACTTACGCATACCCAAGCCATTCTGAATTATGCTACCGACGAGTTCTAAAGAAATGCCCAGAATCTCTGACACAAGTTTTGCTGAGAAGGTAAAGGCTGAGAAAGCGGGGTGCAGGCAGACCTCAGACTATAATAAGTATATCGTGAGTTCACTATACACTTTAAAAAGTATATAAATAATAGCTTAAATTATTTTTGTCACTCAAAAACTGGAGTAGCCTAGGGCCTCCGGCCCCGGGCTATATCCACCACTGGCTGTAATGCTGCAATTTTCAAGAATAATGTCACAAATTGCATCCATGATTTCGGGGAGAGTCATTGCTTTTAATCATCCTGGATGTAAAGCATAATTTGTTGAGAAATCGCCATGTTTATACTAAGCCACTTACTTCCTCACTACTGTATAACGGAGGAGAGTCCCGTGGTGTTTCACTGATTTCCTAATTAGTTTACTTCGATGACTTTCCTTGGTGGAACAAAAATGTTATAATAGGATCTGGATGTTTGTGAAATTATCTGTTTGGGCACAAATAATCACTTCAGAGGCCTGAGAAACAATAAGAATGCCATTATTAATATGAAACTTTGTATTTGTACATACAGAGATATGCTTTTCTAAACTACGGTTTCATTTTTCTACCTAGTACCTACACTCCTTCTGTATTGGACTACGACATTTTCGGCAGCTTCTCGTAAATTCTCTCTCTCTCTCTCTCTCTCTCTCTCTCTCTCTATATATATATATATATATATATATATATATATATATATATATATATATATATATATAGAGAGAGAGAGAGAGAGAGAGAGAGAGAGAGAGAGAGAGAGAGACGTAGCATATAGTACTAGACGAATGTGTTACTTGTAGCATACGCGAAAGTAATTCAATTTATGTTTAGGCCTCAAAAGATTCATTGAAAAATATTTCTTCTCCAGACGTTACTTATTTGTTAGTTACAAATTTTACTTGGAATAACTTTAATTTATAACCATATAGGTCTAATATGAAAACAGCAACGAAATTACACGATGTAATGTAAAATAAGTCAAACTTAATAAATATGTCATTTTTGGTATGGCAAATAGCTGCCCCCTCCCGAAAATGTATCTGCCCCTCCTTTGCCCCCCTAAGAACTTAAAGCTGGCGTCGTCACTGCACGTACCGAATCATATTTGGTGTCAAAATCGGTTAGTAAGAAGTTATATGTGATGTCTTGAGTAGAGGTTGCTGAGGTATCTGATTGATTAGTTGTCGAAGCCCAATCCATGTTACTTGTTTGCTGGTTGTTGATATTATTAGTGCGTCGTCGTTTCGGAGGTTCAGAGATAGAGTCACGCCCGTGTGATGATCGAGAACGAATTCGTTGATCTCGAAGTGAGTTGTCCCCAGTACCAGTGTTGTCTCCTGTTTGTGCATTATTGGTTCCCTTAGTGCCAGTAACAATACGTGGATGAGTTTTCTGACGTCCATTTGGTCCTATATTAATAGGAATTTGTTGGTCGAGATGTAGTTGTCCGGAAGCGTTGCCAAGATCCGTCATGATGAGAATGGACCCTAGGGCCGAAGCCCAAATGAAGATGGAAGCGAAATGAAAGATGATTAAATGATGTTCAAAAAGCAAGCTTGCCCTCCGAAACTGAGAACTTCCGGCGATCCTCTAAGTGCGTAAGTGTGCTATGCTCACAAGTACGTTTTGCAATACTTGGTCCTCGCTCGCACAGTAACTAACACAAGAGAGGCTAGGCTACTTGATTAAAGTGATGATGTAGAAGTTTTTTTTTCTTTTTAATGCTAGCCATAGGCTAGCAACCTCTAAGAGGGCTACACCCTCTTTTAGGGAAGGGAAGTGAGAGGATTACTAGAGGACTGAAGGATTGGTTGTTGGGCTATGGGCTTTATTATTTATTTATTAATCTTTATTATTCTTATCATCAGTTGGAGGAAAGGTCATTACGATCTTTGCGATCATAAACATACTGGAGGTTACACTGGAACATAAACAAGATACAGACGTGAGCATAAAGACAACGTAGTATATAAGGCAGAAAGAGAGTAGAAAATAGTCAATATAATGGGTGTGAGAAATCTAATACAAAGTTAAAGAGCAGAGAAACAAATCAGAAGACATGATGAAAATGAGGGATGAGGTGAAGTGCACTTGACGCCACAACACAATAGAGAGTTGTTAGAAAGACGCATGTAGTTATCTTCTGCCTAAGGGTGGCTCTAGGCTAATGGAGACATGATGAACCCTGTTAGAGAAATGGAATCACTGTGCATATGATGGGAAGATATGAGGAAGATGTACATGCAAACGGTACTCTTCGAGGATCTGTAGATCGAGATGGTCTGGAGGGACTGTGTAGCAATATAATGTAAAGAGGAGATGAAGCGGAGTATTATGGTATCGTGCAGGCGAGGAGTGAAGTGCAAGGTGGTGCATAGTTTCAAACAGTAGAGGATGGTGATGTGTGTAGCGTTGGGTAATGAATTTTAAGCGAAGAGTTTCGAGATGGTAGCTGAGGATAGGGAATGATATTAAGGAATATAAATCACGGGTTGGGCTGGGGAGAGAAATGCGGAAGGCAATGCGAAAAGCATGTCTCTCTAAAATGGCTAGTTTCGTGTAGTACGAGGGAGGGGCGAAAATCCATGCCGGAAAACCATATGTAAGAATGGGTCGGAGGAAAGCCTTGTAGGTGTTGAGAACAACGGGTGCTTTGAGGCCCCAGGTTGTGCCGGTTAGTCTCTTCAGGAGGTTTAGACGGTTATAAGCTTTAGTTTTAACATGATGAAGATGCGGTTTCCTTGTTAAATGATGGTCGAAAACGATACCTAAGTATGTAACGATTCGTGTGGGAATAATGGGCGTATTATGGACATGAAGTGACAGACGAGATGGATTCCGGTGGACTTTAGTTCGTTTACGTGGTGGTATGAATACAATAGCTTGAGTTTTTGTGGCGTTAATCTTGAGTTTCCATTTAGAACACCAGTGGGTGAAACGATCGATGGCTATCTGTAACGAAAGATTGATATCCTGAATAGTTTTGCCAAGAGCAAGAAAGGCTGTATCATCTGCATACTGAAACTGGTGGACGTCAGTAGGAAGAGGTGGAAGGTCGGCAACATATAGGATGTACAATAATGGGGAAAGAGCAGAACCTTGAGGAACACCGCACATGAGGAAAATTGGATGTGATAGCTGTTCGTTAATGCCAATGTAAGTGATGCGACAGATGAGAAAATGATAAATGATGCGAATGTATGACAGCGGTAACTGAAATTTAATGAGTTTATAAATTAACCCAATATGCCAAGCCTTGTCGAAGGCTTTTTCAAGATTAAAAAGGACAAGACATGATGGTAGGATGGAATTGTAATGATTTGTTATGAGTGTTGTTAGACGAAGTAGCTGATCATTAATAGAAAAGGAGGGGCGGAAACCAGCTTGATGAGTCGGCAGTAATTGGAGGTCTAGTAAATATGGGTGGAGACGTTTCACAAGAATGCGCTTGAATATTTTGCTGAAAGTAGATGTTAATTGAATAGGTCGGTAAGAAGAAACAGCAGACGGTGGTTTAGCTGGTTTGGGGAACATGAGAGTCTTGGAAACTTTCCAGTCTGTGGGGAAAAACCTGTACGTAATATGAATGTATAAATAAGCGCCAGAATGGTGAGTAGTATAGCGGGGCTTTCCTTAATATGGGGATAGGTAATGGAGTCGAAACCTGGTGAGGTATTGCGTTTGTGCTGGACAACAGAGGTGATTTCCGATACTGTGATGGGACTGGTAAGAACATGATTGGGTAGTGGATGAGCGACATGAGGTTGGAGTGATGGACAGTTAAGGTCTACTTGATCTACTGGATGATTGTTGCCTATGTTATCTGATGCTGAGGGTGTGAATATAGTTTGGAGGTAATCAGCAAAGGCATTAGCTTTTTCGGTGTCGGAATGTAATGGCGTATCTTGTAGAAGAAGCGGATATGGGGTCTTAGTATGCTTGCCACAAAGAGAATTGAAGCGTTTCCAGTAGCGACTAGGATGAACTGTATCGGATAGGTGATTGCAAGTTTTCACCCACTGGCGTAATTTGTAAGCAGAAATATAGTTACGGACTGTGCGTTGAAGTTGGTGATGAAGTCTTAGGGCGTCGGGATTCCTGGTGCGTAGAAATTCGCGGTAAGCTTGTCGTGATCGACGAACAAAGGCTAGGTATTGGGGTGGTAGTTTTGGACGATATGGAATTGACTCTGATTGCGGAATATAGAGTGCAGATGCCTGTTGAATGGAAGTGGTTAAGTGAGTACTAGATCTGTGAGTTCGTCCGGCGTAGTTGGAGATGTGGAATCAACTAAGGTGTTTGAGAGATAGGTACGATATTGAGTCCAGTCAGCTTTGTCATAGCGAAGTGAGATGCGTGCCGAAGTCAGGCCTGAATGGTATATGAGCTTGATGGGTGCGTGATCACTGCCAATTAGGTCGAGGACATCAATAGTACAACGATTAATGATTGTGTTTGAGACTATTGCTATATCTGGAGTGGTATTACTGATGGGGTGAGTACAGCGAGGGAGATTAAGAGAAGTTCCTGTGGTATGAACTGTGATGAAGTCAGTGAAAGAGGTTTGATCAGCTGCTGAACGGCTATGAAAGTTGACATCAGCCAGGATAATAAAGTGTTTATAAGTATTGGAAATTTGTGAGAAGAAGGCATGAGGTATAGGAAGGCCAGGGCGCACGTAGATAGTAGCAAGGGTGAGGGCGATGTTACGGAAATATAATGTGGTGATGATGTTTTCTGGGAGATGTAATAGAGGACAGTTATGAGACCGAAACGGGATTGTATGTCGGAAACCAATTGCAGCTCCACCATTGGCTCTGAGGGCTGGCATATGATTATCGTGACGGAGTAAAGTGAAACGAGAAAGGAAACAAGATGAAGTGGGTTTGAGAAAGGTTTCATTAAGGAGGAAAGCTGTGACTTGTTCTTCGAGTAAGAGTGTTTCGAACAGCACTTTGTTTTTAACAAGGGATCGGATGTTAAGAAACAAAAATACTATATCCATACTGGGTACGATTATACTGAGGTTTCGAGGCGAGTTGTGTAGAAGTGAACATAGTTATTAGAGTAAGTTGCGAACAAAGATACATGAAATGTAGATTTGGCAGCGGCAATAATTTGCTGAAGAACGTGTTGGCGTTGAAAAGGGTGGATGTTTTGCAAAGTAAGGGCAAAGAATTCTAGTAATTTACTAACTGTAACGGGGTCATCAACGGAATTATCAGTGGAAGTGGATGATTCGGCGGTTTTAAGCGGAACAACAAGTTCGGGATGTGACTCTTGAGCAGAAGGTTTGCCTTTGCACTTATAACTATAAACTGGGTGCTGTTCGGTGCAAGTAGAACATTTCGGAGGCTGTGCCATGTTAGGACAAGAACGAGTTTGGTGAGAGCCAGAACAAAAGCCGCAAACTGTAGGATTTGGACAGGCAGATATGTGATGTGAATTGTATTGTTGGCATTTTTCATACCGTAGTGGGAGAGGCACAGACGACCGGGAGGGCTCTACACGATGTTTACGTTTATAAATATATGCTCCATAAGAGAGCAGGTTGTCAATTGTGCTTTGAGAAGACGTAAGGGCACGCATCATGTAGGTAGCACCAATATTGTTTCGTATGCGAACAGCCTTTTGAACAGTATGCCCTTCGTACTGTAGTTCCTCTTGAACCTCCTCTTCGGTATACGAGGGATCAACGCCACGAATAACCACGGAAAGAAGTGGAGGCCGTTTTGGGGGAGGCGCTTGTTTACGTTTAGCGGAGTTAAGAGATGTAATGATAGCCTGCTTTCCAAAGATCTCAAATGAAGCTTTATTCCGAACTAGGATGGCGAAATTAGGGTCTGGAGATTTCAGTATCATGCCGTTTCGTGATTTTACGACTTGAGAAAGAGGAGCACTCGGTATATACTTGCGGAGTTGAATTGTTACGAATTTCTCATTACTATACTTGGTGTCAAAATTTTGAAGCAGAAAAGAGTGAAGTATCGGGACAGACGGTGAAGAAGATGAAAGATGAGATGAGTTATTGACGTTGGTTGGCTGGGCTTCCATGTCTGAAGCATCTGAAGCATTTTCTCGATGTTGTCTCTTTGCCGGTTGTCGAGTCTGCTTAACAGAGTCAGCATAGAGTTGTTGACCGTGTGGAGATCTGGACCTCGTGGACACATTAGAAGTTGTAGAGGCAGTAGAACTGCCTGACTGCGTCCGCTGTCTGTTGCTCAAATCCCTCTTCTTGGCCACTTTCGCAGCCGAAGCAGAGGGAACGGCAAACACAGGAGGAAGGCCTTGATGTCGTCCATCTAACGAGGATCCAGTAGTAATAGGAGGATCAGACATAATGGAGAGCCGTGAGCCTAAATAATGATGCAGTAATGCGCGATGAATGAGATGAGCAAGGTGGGACAACCCGTTTGGATAGTTGTCCAGGTGGGGTAACTCCCCTGGCTCGATCTGTGGATCCGGCTGCCCTTGGCTAGATAAGTCTGACAGACGATTCGTGAGAAAGAGACAGAAGGTGAGACCCAGGATAAGGAAAAGGAAGGTTTTTCCAAAATTCGTCACCATACAATAAGCGACGCTTCAGAGCACAGCTCTGGAAAAGTATGATGTAGAAGGCAATACCTTCCAAGCATATCTGAACTATCTCGTAATTGTCAGTGAGAATTGTAATTTTGGAGTTGATTGTTTGCAATGAGCAAAGCTTTAGGCAGTGTATTTGACATTTTGCCAAGTAACAAATAATGTAAGACGTTCTGCTGTAACCGGTCACGAAAATAGTTTTGTAAGCCAACGAAGTGTCTGACAATAGTTACATGAGTACAGTGCTGCAACCTGTTGCTCTTACATCCTAGGTCAGTAGACGTTACCAAGTTATCTTCTGTTCATATGAAAACCAAAACAAATGACGTTCACCACGCGAAGAGTGAAAAATTGTGGGTAATGCAAAGCCAATCCGTGCCCGCCACACGACCGTAAGCAGGGACAACCGCCACGATCAACGTATGGTCCGAAGGCTACATCCGTCGCAGTACCGCGTTCGCGGGTACCCTGACAAAACCGTCATCGGTCCGCCAGTGGTTGCAGTTACTCAACCGACTCGATGTCCCGCCTCGTTCCCGCTCGAAATCCGCTTATATACCGCCATAGTAGCGATCGGCTCGACGATGTGCGGCGGACAATTGCTTATGGGGATCAAAATGTGGTTTATTGCAATCAATTCAGGGCCTCAAAAATATGTCCCTCTCCAACGTGAACCCTCTATTCAAACCGGAAGACGTTTAAATGAGAAATTTCTGGTTTCAACATTATCGCGACAGAACGAAAACGTAATAAATAGTGAGAAACGTTTTTTTTAAACACACAAAACTATTGAAACCCGAAGTAGTTGAATTTATTAGTGCTTCTGACTTCAATAATTTTCATTGAGCAAAACCTATAAGAGATATTGAGAAAGGGTTCTTTGCAACCGATTCAGCGTCCCAAGAACAGGTTATATCTCCGCATTAACCTTCTAGTCAAACCGGAAGTATCTCAAGTCAGCCATTTCCAATTTCATCGTTTATCGCCATAAAACGAAAACTTTAGTAGATAGCAAGAAGTTTTTTTTTCTTTTCTGCAAACTATTCAGTGTCTTAAAACAACAAAATATGACAATCCACAACCCACTTCCAAAATCCGAAGTAATTCAAATTTACTATTACTTTTGGTTTCAATATTGATTTCAGAAGAGCAAAAATTTTAGAAGATATCGAGATAACCTTCTTCCAATGGATTCAGCTTTCCAGGAATATATTCTGACCATTAATTTGTAATCAACCCCAAATGGTTCAATTATCAACATTAATCGCAATAATACAAAAATGGTAATATATATCGACAAACGGTTTTCTGCAATCGATTTCGTGTCTTACGAGAACATATCATCAAAAGCCGTTACGCTGTGCCTGAGTCCATACGGCAAACCCAGATGCTACGCCTATGTATATGGGTATTTACTTTCGCAAATATGTCGCAAAATTTGACCGAATGTAACTCAAGAACAATAGCTCTGCACAACATAACATTTTATTCTCTCACATAGCTGGTCAAGATGGTCTACCATCATGGCAAATTTGACCTCGAGCGAATCGTTTACGTATAGGCCTATGTGGAATTTGTTTCTCGGGAACCGTCAGCCTGCACAGCATATTTCACATGCTTTTATATAAATGAAGTTCTTCCACTATGCGAAGTTTGATTCCGATTCGATGAGTTCGGTGTATGGATTTTTGATTTCAAAATACGACGCAAAATTCAATTACCCCTGACTCGGTATCCGTTAAGCCTGCACAATATAATGCTTCACATGCTTATATAGTTGATCAAGGTTTACCGCTATGGTAAATTTAATCCCGATTAAGTCACATAAATATAGAGTTGTTTTCGAAAATGACAAAATTTGTCCGCCAATAATTCGAGCACTGTAAGCCTGCACAACATAGTAGGCTTTTATTTTAGGTGAAGTTCAACAACAATGCCAAGTTTGAACCTGATTCGATGAATTTGGTGTAGCCTATGAATTTTTGCTTTCAAATATATAACGCAAAATTTCACCATTTATAACTCAGGAACCGTAAAGCTGTTTGTCCAGGGACAAAGAAAGCTTGAACAAGACAATTCAATCAGTGGCGTCGCCTGTGCATTGTTTATCGTATTGTTCCTTAAAATATTTATTAATAATATTTAGTACTAAATTAGCACTCCATTTATTCTTTTCTTTTCTCTCCTCTAACTTGCAGTTACCAGAAATCTTCTTTAAATTTGAAATACTCTTCGCAGTAGAAATTGTCACTAATCTCGTCAGACGCTTGCGAAAAAGCGTTAAACTAGATGTTTTTACGTAATTAACGGTTTCCTAATATGTAGAGAAAATCTTGTTGTTTTAATTGGTTGACCGTTAGTTTGATTTAACTATTTCCTTAGGATTATAATGAGGATGATGACCTTTCATGCTTTCTGTGGCCCCCATGAGCATGGTCCATGGTTTTTGAAGCTTTTATTTCATTTGTATATTTTTAATCCCTCGTAATTTTTAGCCCATTTTCGCCGCAATTTAATCTGCTTTGAAAAATTGCTGAATTTTACATATGTTGTTATAGACTCATATATTAAAGAAATGGAAAAAATTTCATCAATATACAAGGCTGATACGAAATTTGGTTTGTTTCATATATGCAATGTTAGCGTAATGAGGTAGTAAAATTTACTGATCTTATTAAACGTGTATGTTGATATTTGAAATACTGTTATGAAAGCAAAAACACAAGCCTTGACGTCACGCCATCCCACGTGCCTATCTTTGCCCATTGTAATTATTTTAGCAAGTGGAGCACGCCATATTTATTTTTGGAAGTAGGGGAACGACGTCTGTTCGTGTTCTCCCTCACTTTTACCCGTGTATATAACATGCACTTTTCTGGATCTTCTTTGCATAATGTTCTGCTCAATAGTGTTCAAAACACTTATTATGTAAGTAGATATATATAATATCATGAAGGCAATTCCACGAACTAAGAACCATTAATTTACTGATTATGGAAATCGGAGATGATCTACATACTCCTGGTATAGGGAAAAACACAAACTGTACACTCAAATCCTGTTTTGCTGGGGCATTCTTATTGTGGGCTGGGGGCGGTATCTTCTTCTTTTCTCCTTGTCAGTTTTAATCAAAAGATGAACAATACCAGCTAGTGAAAATCCAGAACTGAACCGGCTTGGTCTCCCATTAGCCCTTCCAGTCATGCGAATTGTTGAGTTCAGCAAGTCACGTGCTATTAATCGGCAAAAGGACAGTACCGATATCGTTTCATCTTCATATATTATCTGTCAAAGCTTCCACCCATTTACCACTGCTACATCAATGATGTTCACAAAAATTGGCCACCATCATTTCCTCCCAGGAATGCGTATTCCATAGGCTGACACCAAATTGTCAAGTAGGTCGACTTCTCTCATATTGAGTACTACATTCGATTTCATATACCATATTTCGCTGACGTTGCATATATGGTACACCACAAATATTTTGCGTATGACATCAATATGGTAAACGTGAAGTGCATATTTAGGTTACTACGAATACAATAACAATTAAAGAACTGAGTAACACGAATCACTTGTATTCAAGCGTAGACAGTGTTGCCAGATACGAAATACAAAAATCACTCACCGCTGACCTCAAAATTACTATTTTAAAAAGATCAATTCCGAAGACACTGGCATATATATTGAAAATTGTTTACTTCAAGATCATAAGGTCCAAAACCAGCTTGAAGCAACAATACATTTATAAAAGATATATTAAAATTGATCAAGAGAAGGCAAACCATATTAAATGTTTCATATATGCAACGACAGCGAAAAATGGGTTTAATGAATTGATTCCACAGGAAGGACAGAGCACTTATATCCCGAAAATATTAAAATATGTGAGCGATGGTCCCCAGAAGCTTTTAATCGCTTTCTCTTAATTTACTCGATGAACAATTGATGATTGTGAATGTATGAAGAAGCAGAGAACGGTTGCCAGCCCCAAATGGTTTTAGGACCCTGCCATTGTGGTGAATTGCTCTCAATGGTATCAGAATCCTGGCTTGTAGAGAATTTCCCAGAATGGTCTCAGAGCCCTTCTGTGGGTCCTATATAAGAACATTACTTTAGGAAGTGCTAAAATGTAGCCCCCAATGGTTTCACGACTCTCCTAGGACCTCCTCTGCGGGTCCTATATAAAAATATTACTTTTGGAACTATTAAAATGTGGTCCTTAATGGTTTCAGGACACTACTCTTGTACGGAATAAGATTAGGACCCTCCCAGGAACCCCTCTGTGGGTCCTGTACAAACTATTACTTTTGGAAGTGTTAAAATGAGGTCCCCAATGCTCTCAGGACCCTGAACTTGTACAGAATAACAATAGGAGCCTCCCAGTACTCCCAACATATGTGAAAACAGTGATTTGTTAATATAAGCTGTTTCCGGGAATCGAATGCTGATTAGGGAAGGAAGGAATAGGGTTGAATGATTTTGAGTGTAGCAGCGGGACTATATGACACGTGGATCTAATGATTAGAGCTGTCACCGAGAATCAAACACGGGTTAAGAAATTAACAAATAGGGTTGAATGATTTTGAGTTTAGTAGCGAGGCTGTATCTTGTATATTTTCACAAAAAGAATGTTCGTGAGGGACAATCCGAATCATATGAGATCTCATTAGGAATCGAACACCAGTTAAGGAAGGAAGGTATGTTTCTCGTAATTACTTGTTGTATAGTTTACTTCGTTGAAAATGGGAGCTTCTGTATGAACCTTCCGTTCTAACTGGATTGCTCGGTTCTAACTGAAGAGTTAGAGGAAAAGTCTGAGTGAGAGGGAGAAAGCGTGTATGACGTAATGATCCTATCGTCATTCTATGGTATTGCTCATCTTTCCGTTTACTCCACCGTCCGTTGGAGGAAAAGTGTGTCGCTATGACATGAAGACATTGTCGCCCTTTGATGCTGCTGATCTTTCATATTTCATTCACAGCGTTAGGAATGAAACTTTCACTCGTACTACCTCATATATTGGTAGAGAGATGAACATGACTGATTACTTTAAATTGTCTGTTGAAAACTTGATAAAGAAATTTTTGAGAAAGTACTTGTAAGAGCATTTACGTTAACTGCAATAACAAATGACACTATATGTCATTATTAGCTTTTCTGGTCATCGTATCTTAATAGCATTGCATTGCATTGAGATGTTTAACTGAGTTCAACATACGAACTGGACATTCACTTTAACTGTGAATGACACTCGCAACCAATGAAAACAAGTCTGGAATATTCCAGAATACTATGTACCTGTCATCTTCAAAATTTAACTGAATTTGTAAATGCTTTTATCAAGATGTGCTGTCTCTTAATTGATTGTTACTGGATGTAGAATCATTTACACATGTACATACCCTCCCTCCCTTATGCACTAAAACTATAATAAATTACAAACATCCAATATTCCAAACTATCATGTTTTTGTCATTTTCAAATTTTCTATGAAAGCATATCTGCATTTTTCCAGACAAAATGTATTTGTTATTGCAATTAAATATGGTTGAATGACCTGATCTCTCCTTAATAAAGTCATATATAAATTTTAACATATACCATATTCGTACATTTTGATATAGATTGTTTTTCTCTTTGAGTGTTCATCTGAACTCTGTTTTCCGTGATGCAGGATAACTGTAAGTTGTTTTTTGTACTCTGTTTTTCTAAAGATATGGGTACATATCAAGAATTGATTCAAGGTTCATTTGCATACCAAAAAGTCCAATCTTTGTAAAATGGTGGAATGATAAATGGGAGGAAACGAGCATGCCGACAAAACTTACGAGCACAATGTTATTATTTTGGCACAAACTTAGTTTGTTGAGAAGCGATGTGATCGCGTTTTTTGCCATTGTTAAAATCCTATAAACCTAAACATTCATTTGCACTCATCCCAGCTTTACTACGGCAGATCACGGTCATATCCGTACTTATATCTTATTGAAACCGAAGCTGGGTACAGGGGTCAACAAAACGTAAGTACCCTTATATAGAAATATGTATAAGTGATTAAGTTTAGCACAAATATTAGCGAACGAGAACTACTTAACAATATAAATCACAATACCTGGTTAAACTGTGCAAAATATAATATTACTGAATATGAAGTATACAATTAAAATAACACTAAAAGATTACAAACAACTTCTGTCTGGCATTCTTTGATCGTTTTAACCTTTCATTTTTAATCTCATTTGATTTCCTTTAACTAAGAGGTGACTATTTAGATCTCCTAACAAATTAATGTTTCACTTACTCACAGTCAATCTTCGACCGGTCAACTGATATCACTCAGGTCCTGGAGTTGAATCCACTAGACAACAAATCCACAGAAGGTTTTTGGGCTGAGGCCAGGAGAAGCTTGGAGCTGCGTAGGTTAATTTCGAGGTCCCAATTTAATTTTCCACTAATAGGGGTAAACGCATGCGCATATGAATCACCGCACTTGAGATCTCTATACATTATTGAAATATTTATTCTCTACGGATGCGTAGAATGTAACTGGTGATGATTTATAAAAATTACAATTCCATGCGCACAGCTCAACCCTTCCAAGGGGAGTACTCCGGTATATTACTCTTGAAAAGTAATGCACCCCTCTCGCCTTCGTGGGTGCTCTTGGAGACAAGCATACGCGCGTACCAAACACACACATTGAGGCTTCTAGTTAGCAAGCCAAGGCTTGTATTTGGTCAACCGGGAAAATCCCGATTTTCACTCCTAGCGCCGGGACCAGAATCATTGTCCAATAAGCTTTTGGTTACGGAAATGGGTAGGTAGGAAGTGATTGTCCCGAAAATCAGACTCAAAGGAACATTCACTAGGCACGTTATTATCACGTGAACAGTCCTTGTTCCTCGACCATATATGGCCGTAAAAATCGAAGTGAGGCTTACCAACACAAATGTACAAAATACAAACTGGTGAAGAAAGCTTCGAGATTATTCCTTTCGTATATGAGGGTCGGTTAATAAAGTTCGAAATTAAATCTGTCTTTCCCAATATCCTTTTAAATTCGGAAAAATGAAATTCGGGTCGGTGATATCCCATTGGCGTCCGAACAGCAACCGAACAAATTGATCCAATTTGTGAAGATATAACGACTTATCAAAAAGATAGTCGTAAACCTGGTTCGTTTGCTGAGGTAAAAATTCGAAGTGGTAGTATTTCTTTGACATGAAAATATTAGCTTCGATATTTAAATACCATTAATCTCACCTTTTTAATAAAAATGACAACGTCTATAAACGGTGTTAAACTGGTTTATTATTTGATATAACTTATAATATCCTTTTCTTAAAACTGTTAAGTACACAAAGTCACTGACTAGGTAACCATAAAACATGTCCATAGCAACAACTATCCCATAATAATAATCTTACATATATTAAAAACATTCTTCTTTTGTTAATATGAAATTAACCTTCTACTAAGTATAGTGCACATGTATGAGTACTTTCTGCCCAAGGTACAGGTAAATATTACTCAAACCAAAGTATTTTGTTATATAAAAATGTCGCTCGACAAAGGGACTGAATATAAGTCATGAGTAGGCTTGGCTTTTATCTTCAAGAACCACTGGTCCGTTTACATTAGTGTTCTTACATTACATATGTCCATCATATTTTAATCGCACCTTGTATATCTATTCATTACATTTCACATATACATATATATAAATACATTCATAACAAATCTTTCATTTCATCAATATTTATTTTTAATTACATTAATTATATTTATTTCATTATTATCCACTATATTATTAATATATTTTCTTATTAAAAATATCGTCGCTCATTTAATTAATTGTCGCAGGGTGCGATTTCAAAAAATGTAAAGGACAAACGTGGGTCACAAATAGTCGGAGCGCATTATAATAAATAAGTTAGATGTTGCATTTAAAGGTATACATCGTAGCACTAAGATGTTATAATAAAGAAGAATTTCATTCAAGGTAGTCGTTGAATAATTAGTTTTATAGAATAGATCTTCTTCTTAACATAATCTTTGACAATTAAGTTTTCAACACAAATCAATCTAATATAAATAATCTTTGCTTTTAATCAATTATAAATTGAATTATAATTCCTCATATTGCTTGTATAGCGAAATTATAAGGATTGTTTTCATTATTGATATTTACACATAAACTTAAAAATGAAAATTTACAAGAATCTACAACTAACATGAATTTAACCTAATTTCATTAACGGTAATCAGGTTACATTCGAACTTGCATACGGTTCTAACAAAGTACACTGTACTGCGCTATCATGATTAGGTTCTACATTATGTTGTACATGTCTTTCATCGTGATTTTGATTTTGATATGAAGTCCCATCTCTTGATCTCCAATTACATCTATCCGCGTAGTTTGCTGTATTCCTGGAATTTCGCCATACATTACGTCTATTTTTAAACCTATTTTGATTATATGATCTAACATATGGGTTGCTACGATTAATTAGGTTAGGCGTATTCCCTACATAACTTTGCCTATTTTGCTCATTTTGATTGCTAGAATTTACTCGGCTTAGGTTATGTTCCGTATTATTCACACTTCGGATATCTAAATTCCGAACTGGCACAAAATGATCTGAATTATTCTTATTTTTACCCATTCCGGCTTGTTGATTCATAGCATGGTATTGAGTTTCATAGCATTGGACAAGCATCAATAAATGGCTGAAACTCATACACTGTGTGGAAAATAAGATCTGTTGCAATTTAAATGGAAGCAAATTTCGAATCGATGCTATTATTCTCGATTCCGATTGCAAAGGATTAACGACCTTTAATTCGTTGTAGACATTTACAACAAACTCTACAACAGATTTGTGCAATCGAGGATTGAAGTGTTGATTTCTAAGGGTGGCATCTCTATTTGCCAGCAAAAAGTCATTTTCATAATTTGCGATCAATGCCGCTTTGAATTCCTCATATGTACTAATGTGATCACGTATTGCTTTAAACCATAAGGAGCAAGGTGGGAGTAATACATGGGGTATTAATTTCATATATTGTGATCGATCGATACACATTATATTGCATTCGTCTTGGAATTTCTCTAAGAAAGAAGTAGCATTCTCATTACACTTACCACTGAATTTGCTCATAGCTCGAATTTCACTCATCTTAACACTTAATTTTACCTTCTTTTTCTCATTCCTTGTTCTTGTTGAGTGATAGTTCCTATCCATAACGTGCTGTGTCGTCACACCATCTATGTTTCGCTCATCAGTACTCTTCGGACAACTTTCTTCTAGTATAATATCCTCATCAGACCCCGGCGAAGGCGAGTTCATCTCTGGTGAGTGGGGAAACTCAAAGCGATCACTACCCAAGTTATTACGGCAAATGTTGTCTTTAGCCTGTAACGTTCTAATCTCTTCCTGAATAGTAGCTAACAACTGTGTATTTACACGTATGTTATTAGAATTGTTGCTGACCTGGATCTTTTGCTGTTTAATGGAAGATTCTATTACTTCTAAATCTTTTTTTACAGCACTAATTTCTTGGTTTTGGTGATTGTGCTTTTCTTGACAATCATCGGATATCCTTTTTAACTTTTCCTCGAACTGTGAGGATATGTCGTTCACCACCTGGACAATTGTCTGTTTCGTTTCATCTGATTTCTGTTCTATCCGTCTACTTAATTCTTCATATTGCTTGTTAGCTTCGTCAAACCTCAGTTCTATCTTATGTTCCATGGTCTTGTTAAATTCGTTGAATTTCTGTTCCATGGTCTGCTTTAATTCTTCATTGTGTTTGTTAGCTTCGTTGAACTTCTGTTCCATGGTCGTGTTAGATTCGTTGAATTTCTGTTCCATGGTCTGCTTTATCTCGGTAGACATCTGCATCATTTGTCGCTGTAAAGCTAACAAGATTCGATCCTCCGATGTCAATCCTGGTGTTACACTAGTTTCACCTTTGTCACTAGTATTTGATTCCTGCTGCATTGTTTCGTTGTCCATTTTTCTTATGATTACTTTACCACTTCGCAATATGGTTAAGTTCGTATTCATTAACTGTAGTATAAAAGTAAATTCAACCTTACTCTTCTTCGGGAATTGAATTTACAAAGTCCCGGGTGAGGTAAACCAAAATTTTTATAACGACTTATCAAAAAGATAGTCGTAAACCTGGTTCGTTTGCTGAGGTAAAAATTCGAAGTGGTAGTATTTCTTTGACATGAAAATATTAGCTTCGATATATAAATACCATTAATCTCACCTTTTTAATAAAAATGACAACGTCTATAAACGGTGTTAAACTGGTTTATTATTTGATATAACTTATAATATCCTTTTCTTAAAACTGTTAAGTACACAAACTCACTGACTAGGTAACCATAAAACATGTCCATAGCAACAACTATCCCATAATAATAATCTTACATATATTAAAAACATTCTTCTTTTGTTAATATGAAATTAACATTCTACTAAGTATAGTGCACATGTATGAGTACTTTCTGCCCAAGGTACAGGTAAATATTACTCAAACCAAAGTATTTTGTTATAAAGAGGACTCTGACCGTCAAAGGTTTAATGCTCTGTATTGAAGTGTCACTGGAAAATCACTATATTGTGGAACACCAAGTATATGAATCAAATATCACTGGGGACTCACTATGAAAATTCGGTATATTGGGACCGTACTGTATATAGCGGATCACACTTCACTTGATAACTATAAGGTTGTTCAACCTGTATGACAAAAAGCCACGTTTGTTAAAGCCACCTATTATATTCATGAAGCCACCTTTAAGTTCTGAATAAGCCACCTTTATGCCACCATTAACAAAATGTTCATTATTAATCATTTATTTGTATATGCAGTTCGTAGTTCCTTTGCTTTCTTTTATTTGTTTATTTTTATTTTTCAATTATCGGTTTCTCACCATGACTATGTGTATTTCAATTTACTTTCCAATCATTTTCACTAAACATATATCATATTTAAACATATTAAACCAAATGAATATGCAAATAAACATTAACATAAAAATACTTAATTACTAGAAAATTGCAAAAAAAATATGTGTATCGATTTTGGAAGTGTTGCCTGACGATGGTGTGTGCAGTAGGGTCGAAATTCCTAATATGTGTATTTGGTGTAGTGTAATGTGTATGTATGCACCTTTTTACAACAAATTTAATAAATACTTAAACTTTCTTTTTCAAAAATATTTTGTAACATTCGATTACCAAATATAAACATCTAATATAGCATCAAAATTATTATATCAACTAATATATGTTCATACACATAAAAATATTAATAACACAAAAGAATTTTCAAAACAACAACTCGTAAAGTGGTTATGCCATTAATCACATACTGATCATTTAAAATACTCTGTTACAACTTATTAAGTGTAAAAATACTAAAAGAACACAAAATCATTTAAAATCTCAAGTTTCAATAATCATATTGCTCGAACAACAAACAAAAGATTTATTGAAATGTTTCAAATAAATTTGGAACCACATGTCAACTCACCTTTTTTTAACTACTAGTAATGTTCAAAACAAACGTAAACTTTTATTTTATTTTATTTATTTTCTTCTTTTTAAATCAAATCATCAACCATAGCAGGTATATAGGCATGAATACTAATGCACGCATCTTGGCAATATTAGCGAACGCACGATCATTGGCTGATGCAATCATTACTTAACTTCCGTTTTGAGCAAACACCTTATTGGCAATGGCAAACTCTACAACACATTCGTGGGCATTAACCGCGAACACACATCACAAGAGGGATATACAATCCACCTCTAAAAACATTAAACATTTACAATAAACACTTCCTACTTATCTAGCATCTACAAGTTAGGCATTCGAGAAGTAACAAGGAGTAACTATCTCCAAACGTGAGTCGCTCTTTAATGGCCTTTGACGTCACGTCAGAATACGCATGCATCACAACAGTAAATTCATGTAAGGATACCGCTCTACAACAGCCTTTTGGCATCTTAGAAATAGCCCTAAATAATGTATAATGCTCAATTGCCATTCAGTTGCAATGAGACGTATGCATCACAAAGATACTTTATTCGCAATCGTTTTGTTCGCTTGATAAGCATTATCACTATCTACGTGCCGAACAGATTTATGCCTGATTTACTTAACATACCATAAGCAATGGGACCTATCAGTTACTAGATTGCACAACGAATCAAAAAATTCTGATTTTTTTAAATCTGAAAATTCCCAAATTCAATTTAAATTTCGTTACATAATGTTGTTACTGTGTCAGTTTGTTGACAACTGCTAATTTCAGACAATATTTTCTCTCCTTTTAAACTTTCGAACATGAAGACAATCGGTTAAACAACAAAGTAATTCGTCAATTATGACTATTCTATTCAAATGAATTATGTAGCGAAAGCTTCAACTAGTACCTTTCTCATATTGAAATGATTAAAAACTCTAATAAAGTGAATTAACTATTTTTTCCACCTGTATGAATATTTAACACAAAACGAAACAAAATTAGGTATTCTCTCCTTTGTGTGAGTCATTGAGCAATAGATAAACTTGTTTAAAAAATTATGAAAACGAAACCATTTTTTAATATACTTCCCACACTAGAATTACTTTTCCATTTCAAATATACGTTTCTCAAAAAATGATCAAAATATACTGATATAATATATAAATATATGTGTGTATATAATATACAAACTAAGTTTAATTATATTTTCTTCACTAAATTATATTTTCTTCACTAAATATGCAAAATGTATTCATGAAATTAGTAAATTTAAAATTGAGTAAAATCTGTATATGTATTATCTAACATTCTTACGTATTATATCATTGTATGCAAAATGGTTAAAATATTTATCATTATATAACATAACTAATAAACTTTTAAACATTTTAATACAAATAAATGAGTCAAACGGCGGTTAAGCCTTACGAAGTGCCATCCTGTGTGTCATTGGTTGACAACACAGGTTGTAACTCATTAATAAACTATATAGGTTAATGAATTGGTCCCGAAGACCAACGGGCGCAGACTTACAATCTCCTACAGCTGAAGTGTGCAGGGTCGCTAAACTCCATGAATGAATGAATCGCTTCTACACTAAGACCTTATTCCACCCAGCTGAATGCTTTACGCATTACAGCTATGACACATTCTGGTTAATTTCCCAACCTCAATTGGGCTGTCAACATTCAGGCCTTTAGGAGGCATCTTGAGAAAATAAAATATAATGAAAAGGACAATAAAGGAGTTTATCCAGGGAGGAAATTTAATGCTACAGCCCAGCATTTAAGTTCAATTAATCATTTAATTATTAATCATTATTTAAGGCTCGCTCATATCTACAAAATTAGTATGTTTACAAATGTATCCTTTTAAAGAGCGCTAGCCAATACAAAAATGTGCGGCCTACTGGCATATGCACTTATCATTATCAGGAATACAGTCACTTCCGGGAATATTTGTCACAATAGTGAAATACAGACTAACAATAATATTAACTTGTTCATTAAACATTAATTGTACCCACAACGATCTTAATATGTTCTCATAACATAATCCTTAATTTTACAATATACTGCCTAACTAACATAGGTATTTAATACTATCGATAGATTATTGTATCCGGTGTTTGTCGTAGTATGGGGGTACCGTGGAATAATCAATTGGCGTCTTTTTCCTTTTTCTCAAGGCCAATTGATAATTCCCGGCATAAGAATGATAACCCGATGGCTCAAAACCGGGTTGCATCTGTACAGAATAGGTTTGTTGATAAAGTTGTTGAATTGTATATACCGTTTTAGAATCGTTTGGTAACAAATATGATGGATATGAGGGATAGGTACTGAATTTCGGTCATATAGTGTATATAATGTCTTTGCTAATTCTACATGATCCCTCTTAGTAAATAATTGGCGGATTCCAATTAATTTAACCTGGTTTGCAGCGCCTCTATTGTTTCAAATCTTTCGATTGCTATTTTATTGAGGAAATCTCTCTTAAGACCTAATTATAAATGATTTTTTTGCTCTTCCGATGCATCCGATAATAACTGCCTTATTGTCCTTAATTTACGTAAAAAAAATAATATATTATTTCGTCAGGACCCTTCTGGATTTGAAATAATTCTTGTTCAGCTTTATAGGATGGTACTTTCGGTCTACTCAATGCTACTAGCTTAGCTTTAAGATTTTCATAGGTTAGTGTCCGTATTGATTTTGATATTTTAGTTGTAAAACTAAATCCAAAGCGATATCCTGAAGGTATATAAGCAAGACTTCTTTTTATCACTGGCGATCATGACTATAGTGGCCATGTGGTCGTAAAACATGAAAAATCTGTCCGAAGTGACCCGAATATTTAGCCAGGTGGGGCATGTTGAATGACATGTTTGATGCGCCCTCCGTTATATTCCCAAAAGATTCGTTGCTATTGTCTCCAGGTCTGTATGACTGTCTACCAGACCTTGTCTGAAGCGTAAATCGCACTAGATGATGATAAAGAAGAAGAAGAAGAAGAAGAAAAGAAAAGAAAATGGAAAAGTAGAGGAAATGCTACTAACCTATTTATTCTGTCCCAAATTCAAAGTTATAATTCCGTTAATAAAAAGAGCGTCCGGTACAAACCTTTTCGCGCCTATCTCCATGTAATGTCTTTGAGGTAGCGTCAATAACGGTCCAGGTGTTTTCCCTTCAACAATTTTATTATTAAATCTAAATACAAAATATGTTTGAATTTACAAATATCAGTATAACAGTGTCTTTCCTTATGAGTGAACAAGTTGAAGAAAGTGGTGTTTTGCAAGCTGCCCCTTTTGCTCAAAGCAGCCTCCAGAACATCTGCGTGTTTTAGGTGAGTCTTGCAGGAAAACTTCTCAGTCCAAAGCAGTTTCGCAAGGTTTGGTTGTGATTAGGATCCCTAGTCCAAAGCGACCTCGGGTTAAGGTGAAGGTGAACTCCTTAGTCCAAAGCGATCTCGGGAGCGGATGTAGGTTACTGGATCTACGGTGAAACCGATAACTGGTCCCTCTTCAGGCTTCGCTTTTATAGATAGTCTCTTGGTGACTCGTCCCTCCTCGGGCTCCATCATCTTGGTTTCGTGTCTTCCTGGTTGTAGAGTCTCGTCTGATTGGACTGTTTGTAAATTGTAACAAGTGTTGTGTTAACATGTGCTTGCGCTAATGGTGTTGATTCCTGCAATATTCAAACACATCTAATATAATATATACACTCGAAATTCTGTGGTTATAGCATGCTTTATTACACTTCATAGTTTCATGTATAGGCCCTAATTTAAAACCAAGCAAAGAAATTGTGTTTAATTTTGAGTTTAAAAATTAAGTTATAATTTTTCTTTATAGGCAATGTGACCAAGGTGAATTTCATTACCTAGGTATAAAAAGCTGAAATGGGAATGTTTAGTTTAAATAATAGTTAGACGCCAACCCATGTTCTAAGTGGTGATAAAAGGCATTCCACCAGTCTATTCAGACGAAGAAATCCTTGACGAATTACGACTCGAATGTTATGAAGTACACAAATTCATTCGCATTAAGTGTCAGTCTTGTTCGAGTTCTCACAGCATCCAAGGAAACAGTAGATAATCTACTTCAAAATGGTGCCTATATCTATCGCAGACGCTACAGAGTAGAACCATCCCGCACATCAACACCACTTCCTATCCGATGCGAATGATGTCAAACATATACCTCACACTTGACTAAAAGCTGTCCAAGCTCACCCCGTTATGGAGACTGCAATGAGGACCATAGCACTAACAACTGTCCTAACCTAAAAAACATCTCTATGTATCAAAAACGCCCAACCTACAGGTACAAATGCCATCAAAAGCCTGCTCCTCCAACTGATAAACCTGAATTATCCGTTCCAATCCGCACGACCGATCCCTCCACACCACCTTTTTACTCCTTACGGGAACCAATCACGGCAGATGACTTGCTCCGCTTCACGACGCCTATTCTTCAAAATATCTACCCCTTCTTACCCCCACACATTGTTATGCAGGTCGATCACATTACCCAACAATCGTTTGGCCTACAACTTTCTGCCACTTATACCAGTCCACATGCTCACTTTTCCATCACATATACTAACACAGATTCAGATCTCTATAAATATCAACCCTCGCCAAACAATTATTAAAAACCCTATCACTCATCATGGCAGTCACCTTCCTCTTCCTTAATATCCGATCTCTTTTCACTCACAAAACAGTTCTTCAACAACTTCTAAGGAAGGAACAAGTAGAGGCTTTTGTCCCGAACGAAACCTATCTCACATCTAAACATCATGTCCGTCTTCCACAGTTTCAATTACACCATCATGATTGCTCTAGATCATACCAACGAGCAAATGGAGGCACTGCAACTGAAGCATATCACAATAACCCTGTACGCACTCATTCTTTTCCAAAGCCACATAACCTTCCAGAGCATCCCATAATCACACTATATTTTCGTACCAAAACCATTACTCTATGAACTATATACATTCGACCAGGCCACCCCATTTCATATGAACTTCTTCAATGCTTTGACAATGCTTTTAAGCATTACATCATCAGGGCAGACAAATATTCATGGTCACCTTACAACGACTCACCAAAGGTAGTCGTCAACCCTGGTTCGACTAATAATATATGTATATCTTTTAGTGGCAATAATTGTTTACACCTTAAAATATCTTCCGTAATTATATTCACTAGTATTATCACCTTTTCTACTGGAATTACAAGTCCATGATAAGTGTTAGATAATTTATTCGTTGATTCTCTTTTAACGTATATTCACACAAACTGACTTGCAATCATACATGTTAATTATGTATGTATAAACAACTACATAGCAACCGACTATACAATAATAATGTATATTTCTTACATCTTAAAAACATTCTTCTTTTGTTATTTTTTTTAAGTAACATTATATCAGGTATAGTGCTTGTGTAGAAGCACTTTCTGCCCAAGATACAAGTAATTATCAACCGATACAAAGTATCTCGTTGTAACCTGCACGCTGCAGGCAGAGAAGCGACAGTTTCACAAATACATTTCTAATATACTTGCCGTCGATTTTCATCCTCTCCCATCGCCATCTCGCCCCATCAGCAATACCTCCCCAGACATAATTATTAGTTCTGCTTCTCTGGATATTCAATATCTTATGGTTCTGCCACCTTTCGCCAGAGATCATGCTCCGATACTGCTCTATATTGTTTTCACCCAATCAGTTCAATCACAACCACCGCACATTCACTACTTTGATTATAATCACGCAAATTGGGCTAATTTCCAAGCGGATCTTACAAATTCCATACAACATCTTCAAAAGGCCACTACAGAACACGAACTATATGATCTTGTTTACCAACTAACAACATCCTTTGACACAGCTACCGACAATAACATACCCTTACGTATACGTCACCCACACAAACCTCCGATCTCTCCGCAATATCACTCCGTCCTTGCTGCTTCTCGACGCTCTTTCCACGACTTTCAACTTACTCATAATCCTATATCCTTAGCACAGCATCGCGTTGGACTCGAATACTTTATAATTACCTTACTGCCTATAGAAGAAAACGTTGGATTCCCCTCATGCAGCACTCTCTCAACTACATCACATTCTACCCAATTCTAGCAAAAGTTCCATCAGTTAACTGGTAATCATCGAGAGACGTCATACCCTATCATTTCCAATAACCATCCTCTCCAAACCGATACTGGTAAAGCAAATACTTTTGACTCATTCTTCCAAGAAATATTTACCCTTACCGTACAACTACCAAACCCAACTATCACCCAACATGTCGAACACCTTGCAAATCCTCACTCTCCCCTTCTACAACCCAACATTCACCATCAACTAACCAATTCACCTCTTAATGACCCCATTACTCTTGCAGATATCTCTTCCCCCATCAAATCGAAACGTAACACGGCACCTGGCTTTGACCATATCAGCTATAATCTTATCAAATCGTCTACTCCCGTCTTATATACAACTTCATTCTCCGTACTGGCTTTTATCCACCCCAATGGAAGATCTCAAAAATTCTGCTTTTCACCAAACCCAATAAATCTCCTACAGAACTCTCACCGCCCTATCCAATTAGCATCTGTACTCAGCAAAATCTTTGAACGCATTCTTGTTAGTCGCTTTCATACCCATCTTTCCGACCGAAAACTCATTTCTCTTCATTAAGCTGGTGTTCGCCCACATCAATATTTCCGATCAACTCTTACGCCTCACGACAGCTATAACTAACCAGTATAATATCTCCAAACTTTTCTGCCTGTTACTGTTCGATCTAAAAATGGCTTTTGACAAAGTTCGGCATGCAGCCTCATCCCAAAACGTCACATATTTCATCTTCCTTTCTCTTGCATCAGATGTATTCATTCTTTCCTTTCAAATGGTATGACTTACATTACCATCAACCAATCATTTTCACATCCGATCTTTCTTCACTGTGGTGTTCAACGATCTGTTCTTTCACCACTTCTTTATATATTATACGTTGTAGATGTGCCCCCTCCACCACAAAATGTCTCATTATATCAATATACCGACGGTATAACTTCTCTCAACACATCCAACGCTGTTCAACACATAAATCGAACACTCCAGCAAGCAATAGATGCCTTTACTTCCCAGTGTGACAAGTGGCACCTACCCATAAATCCCCTTAAAACACAAGCTGTCATTTTTCTTCCACCTCGCTGGAATACTAAATCTGCCCATGCTCAAATGCTTAGATCTGAATGCACCCGAAGTTCCGTTTAGCGCTTGTACAGATAGGTCAACCAAATCCACCATAATTGTATGTCAGCCACGCCTGTTCTTATATTTAGGGTCCCATTGTGCTTTAGTTAGATGTTCAGGAAATGAAGTATATTTTTTTACATTGCTAGCGGAAGGTTAGCTACCTCTGAAAGGTTTACGCAATCTTTTAGGGAAGTGGTGTTAAAAGACAGGAGTATGAGGTTTGTGGTTGATCTAAGTGATTTAAGATACCTTATTCATAGTAGTAAGAGACTCAAGGAGCTTTTCACTCCTGAACATTTGGTTCGATGATATACATAAATATGTAGATACAATATAATAACATGTATAGCTGTTATGAAGATGAAGAAAAAATTATAATAGAGAAAAAATTATAAACAAATACGATGAACATAAATATCAGGAAAGCATAGGGCTAAGTGATTGTTCATGGTATTATAGCATAATGATTAATGAGAGTGAGTGATGAGATGAGATGCGAACCACAGGACAACACATAGGAAAATATTAGGCGACAGATGCAATATATTCTTGCCTAGGGGGACTCTAGGCTATGATGATAGACGTATTGGAACCAAGTTAGTATGAGGAATTACTGTGCTTGAAATGATGGAAAAATGAGTGGCAAATGAGCATGACTGACGTAATCGTTAAGCAATAAGAGTGAGGGATTATCGATAGGAGGCGTCTAATGATATAATGTAAACAGAAGAGATAATGGAGTATGAAAATACCTGGTGGGTGTGGGATGTAGTGCATGGTGTCGAAAAGTAATAGATGTTGAGTTCGGAAACGGCGACGTATGTATGACAGTCGAAGAGCTTCAAGGTATTGCAAGGTAGTAAAAGTAATGGGCTGATAGAGTTCCTGTGTTGGGCTAAGTAATTTGATACGATAAGCTATGCGGAAGGCGTGGCGTTCAAGAATAAGAGTTTGTTATAGAATTTTCTGATGCGGCAATCCAAACTGTGAAACTATATGTTAGTGTAGTGCGAAGAAAGACTTTATAAGTGTTTAAGACTGTAGGTGATTGTAGACCCCATGTAGTTCCTGCGAGACGTTTAAGGAAATTCAGGCAATTATAAGCTTTAGTTTGGATTGTTTTAAGATGATGCGACCAGGTAAGATATTTGTCGTATGTGATGCCTAAGTAGGTGACTGTCTTAGTAGCCTGCAAGGGAACATCGTCCACATGGAGAGATATACAATGGGAATTTTGCCGGACTTTGGTGGTTTTCTTTGCCAGGATAGAACGGGAGACCTGTGTTTTCGTAGCATTGATCGTAAGTTTCCAAAGTCGGCACCAACTGCAGAAGTTAGTGATGGCTGTTTGTAAGAGTTGTTGATGTGCTGGAGTGATGTTCCTAAAGCGAAAAAAGCAGTGTCATCTGCATACTGGAAAGAATAGACTTTATCTGGTAGGCGTGACATATCAGCTACAAACAGAATGTATAATAGCGGTGAAGGTGCTGAACCTTGTGGAACTCCTGACAATAAGAAGATAGGGTGAGACAAACGTTCGTTGATGGCAACATACATGAGACGAACTGAGAGAAAGTTAAAGATGAGCCGTATGTATGCTATAGGAAGCTGGAGTCTGATCATTTTATAGATAAGCTCAAGGTGCCACACTTTGTCGAAAGCTTTTTCGAGATCGAATAACACCAGACACTATGGTTTCACTCTGTTATAGTGCATAGTGATAAGGTTTGTGAGTCGTAAGAGTTGATCGTTTATCGAGAAAGAAGGGCGGAAGCCTGCTTGAGTGGAAGGTATAATGTTTCTGCTATTTAGGTGAATATGAAGACGTTTAACGAAAATGCGTTCGAGGATTTTGCTGAATATCGTTGTAAGCTCGATCGGTTTGTAGATAAATCTCATGTGGAGGCTTGTGTGGTTTTGGGAACATGAGAGTTTAAGATGTTTTCCAGGACATAGGGAAGTAGCCTGTACGTAGTATGAAAGTGAAGAGATTGGCGATAAGAATGAGTAATGTAGGGGGACACTCGCTAATCTGTCGATAGGTGACGTTGTCAAGGCCAGGCGCTGTGTTTCTTTTATATTTGATAGTATTAGTGATCTCTTGAACAGTGATTTGGTGCAGTGACAGGTTGATCGATAGTGAGTTCATGTAGGTGATTAGGTTGGAAGAATGGAGAAGTGTAGGCTGTGTCTACAACATGGGGTGTAGTTCAAGGTGGTGGTGACGTGAAGATATTCTGCAGTGATCTGCGAAGGCATTTGCTTTCTCCATATACGTGTGAGCAGCGGAGTTGTCAATCAGAATGGGGTATGTAGTGTTTGTAAACTTTCCGCATAAAGCGTTAAACTTTTCCAGTATTTGGTAGGATGGCTGGTAATAGACTGTTTATTCAGGTTTTGACCCAACAACGAAGCTTATACGCCTGGACGTAGTTGTGCCCAGTTCTTTGTAGTTGTTGATGGGTGACGTAGAGTCAGGATTTCTAGTACGAATGTACTCTCGATAAAGTTGGCAAGAACGTGAGATCATGGTCAGATAATGTGGGGCAAACGAGGTTGGTATGGAATATTTTTGCTGGTAGGTGTGTAACGAGGGCTAGTTTCCTGTACAGAATGAGTAAGTATATCGACAGAGGTATAGAGATCGTCTTTCATAGTAGGGGATGAAAGGTGCTTGGTGTGTTGAGTGAGGCAAGAGCGATAGCAGATCTAGTTAGCTTTATCAAATCGATAACAGGTGCGGGAAGGCATTTGCGGGCGAGCGGATGCAGAAGAGTGAAGGCTTATACTGAGTTTAACGAGGAGCGTGAGCACTACCGAGGGTATCAAGGATAGCAATGGTGGTATGAGCTAGGAGATTGCTAGATGTCAGGTGTTGTGTTAGACTGTGGGCGAGTAGGTTTGGGTAGCTGAAGCATGGTGAGAGTGATGTTTGTGGTGATAAATGCTACAAAATTAGTATGATCGTATTGAGAGTGACTTTGCATATTGAAATCAGCCGTGATAATACAGTATAATGGCGATAGGTGTTTGAAATGTGCTGTACAAGCTGTAATGGGAAGGGATCGCCAGGCGGATATAGATTGTAGCTACGGTGATGATAAGTAATTTCAAATACACCGTTGTAATGAAGTGTTCCGGTAAAGCAGTAATTGCACAATTGTCCTGACTATAAGGTAAATGGGAAGAGAAACCAACCACTACGGCTCCAATAGCTCACTGTGCTGCAGGGGATTGTCTGCGCGTAAAATTATATATCCTGGTATGCGACATGGAGTTGATTTTGTTAAGAATGTTTCATTGAGGAGAATAACTCTAATAGGCTCATAGGAGAATAACTGTAATAAGTAGCAGGGCTTCAAATAAGAGTTTGTTTTTGAGAAGGATCGGACATTTAAAAAGAGAAACTTTATAGCCATGATGAAGCAGAAATTAACCGGTTTGGATTGTTGGGAATCCATGAAAATGGACTGTGTTCCCAGAATATGTTACCGAAAAGCGAATATGAAATGTCGCTTTGGCTGCAAGGGTGATTTGCTGTAGGATGTGTGGCCGGAGAAAAGGGGGGATATTTTGCAGTAAGAGAGTAAGAAAGATGAGCATTCGGTTTACTGTGATTGGAATGTCGACTAGGTGGGGTAGTGGTAACAGTGGACGCTGTACGTAACTGTAGGTGTTGTGGCGTTGGTTCCGGGTTTGCTTTACATTTGTAGCTGTAAATAGGATGGCTGTCGGGACATATAGAACATTGTGCTGGTTAATGTAAATTACTGCATAGACGTGTTGAGTGTAGTCCTGCACAAGAATCACATTTGAAGTCATTTTTGCATTCAGCTGGACTATGGGTATTGTAAGCTTGACAGCGTTCGCAACGAACCGGAAGGGGTGCCATTGAACGTGATGGCACGACTATGTTTACGATTGCATATATGAACCCCTTTAGCAAGCAAATCGTCTATTGTTTCTTGGTGGGGTGTAAGAATTCGAACCATGGAGGTTGGCCCACGGTCGTTTCTGATTCTAAAGACCTTCGGAATGGTGTATCCTTCAAGGTTCAGTTCTTCATGAATTTCCTCGTCTGTATAAGACGGATCGACTCCACGGATAACTACAGAGAGAAAAGATGGCCTGCGAAGTGGAGGGGGTTGCTTTCGTGTCGAAGGTGTGAGATGTATGGTCTCTGCTTTTGCCCCAAAGGTATCTATAGGAACTTTGTCTCGGATAGTTTTGTAGAGATCAGGATCAATTGTTTTGCGGATGTACCCATTTCTGGTGTGCACAATTTCCTTGATGGAAACACGTGGAAGATATTTTCTTAATTGAAGTGTAACGAATTTCTCATTGGACAAAGTAGTATCGTAATTACGAAGAAGGATAGAAAACGTTGACTGAACAGGTGAAGGAGTAGAAAATCTTGGTACGCCTGTATCCCTCGTATCTGTATAAGAAATTTCAGTATGTTACTTTTTCTTTGGGGGTGAATTTGTAGACATGCAGCGTAACTTGCCTTTGCTTGTGGCAACATGGATCTAACAGAGGTAGAAGATTCAATAGATGCGCCAGAAGTCTGAGAATCTGTTCGTTGGCGAGAACATGAGACGGTAGTCTTTGTCTTTGATGACCCCTTCCGTGGCCCCACCTTCGCGTAACAAACAGAAGGTCCATTGTCAGCAGAAGGGAGACTGAGATGTCGACTGCTAGTTCGCTTGTTCGGTTTTGTGCCGTGGTCCGCCATTGTGTAAGACTAGCCGATGGTCAGACGCCCGTGTGAGAGAAGCAAGACAATAGTGCTGTGTGATGAGATTAAATGTATGAAGATCTGAAGGTTGGACTATCCGTTTGGATAGTAGTCCAGGTAAGACAGTTCCCCTATTAATACAGTGACACTGTACACCCTTGGCTGAGATAAGTCTCTTGAACAGTCCTGTAAAAACGCTGAGAAAAGTCCAGGATCAGGAGTAGGAAGATTTTTCAAAAATCGTCACCGTTCTAAGTAGGTGGCGCTCCATAGGTAAAACCTCTGGAAAATTATGATTATAAAATTCATGTCATTAGGATTAAATTCATGATCAATAAATGAATTTATAGTGGAAGCATGTAAGAGAGTTGGAGCTACATTAATAGTTTGCTTACCTCCTTCGCTTTTTTGTTTAATTGGTAATAGAAAAGGTATATTAACATCCACTTTATTGTGACGGTGATCTTGATCACTGAAAGACCAGAGATGATATATTCCCATCACTGAAAAACCAGAGGCGGTATGGCATACCACCGCATACCGTCCCACTTCGACTACAGCCCTTAGAGTGGGGTGTATAGCCTTGTATAGGGTGCGTGTGCCTTGTGTAGATTTAATGTGCTTAATAGCGTTCTTTGTCAAACCACATTCGTGCTCTACACATGCTGTTCTCGGATATTTCAATAGCACTATTTTTCTGATTAGTAATGGGCATTTTAGTCCGTTTCAGTGAGCCGTTCTTTCTGAACTAGTTGGTTCCAAATACTAGTTCATTTAGCAGTGGCATAACTAATGAGTCCGTAGGGCACGACAAAACGGCCCTCATTTAAGTTTCAAGGATAACCTTTATGATGTTAGAATTTTAAAATCCAGTTTTCAAGTTTCATATTATTACATACCTTTTCTCACCATTGTTCTGCAGTCTTCTAATATTATGAGATAAGTGCTTAGAAATCCATTTAATTTAATAGGAACATACTGTACATAGAATGGAATAATAAATACAAAGAATTTGACAATATTCAATAATTTTCATCTGAGAGTAGAGGTGCAAAAAGCCAGCTTTTTCGAGATGCAACTTTCTTCTTTAATGAAAACTATCTTGTTCAACTTCGACTTTGGTTTCTTTGTAAATCCTATGTTCAGTCCGAAACTGATAGTCTTGATTTTTTTCAAACTGACATTGGAGTTGTTGTCAGAAAGTGTACGTTATTCATCCACAATATCCCAAATCTCGTTTGTTTCGTATCATTATTCATCTTATCAAGCATCTAGAAGTTGTACATCTTGATATATTAGGTGTGTGCATAAGTTTTCAGCGTATTTTTTTACTGACAATAAAAATTGCATTTTTAACCAATAAAATACAATCCTAATCATTCAGACACACATATTTTCCTTGATTTTCTATCAACTTAGCCCATAACTCATGAGGCGTGCGTATTCCTTGCTCAAACAAGGACTATGACTTAGAGGTGATGAAGTTGTAGATGGAATTCTTGATATCAATATTTGCAAAGCTGTGGCCAGAACGTATATCTTGTTGGGCCCTAAGCAGATTATATATGAAGGGGCAAGGTCAAGTGAATATGCTGTATATGGAATAATTACCCAATTCCTGTTGAACATTGTTTTTATGTTGACAAACCGACATGTTGTCGAGAGCTGTAACGCAACAGTGTGATCTCTTACGTTTTTAGCCAGCAAAAGATCGTTTCTTCTCCATGATTTCGCTCAAACGGAACAACTGCTTTGCAGCGTTCGGCTTTAATGGTTCCCCAAGGCTTCAGTAATTGACAATAGAGTACGCTCTTCATATTCCACCAAAATCACAACAAATCCAATTTGTATCCATGGAAATGGTAAAATTCTGTCTTTTAATCTAGAGCTAAAAATGGTACATGAGAATTTTAAACTTCTCCCAAACACCATTTATTTTAAGAGTTTTCCTCTTATATACAATAGTAATAAACATCACAAATAAAAGTTCCTCTTTAGAAACTTAGGTGGTTTGTTGTGAGTTTGGAAGAAGCGAATGATCAAGCGTCTTAGAACGACGGGAAGCAAGGCTCTTGCGGGCTAGGTGCTTGTAGATACCTCTAAGAGGCAAGGCGTGCTAGAGAAGGAAATAAAACACCGAGACCAGACGTCCTAGAGAATGGTGAGTTGTGAGCAGAGACCAGGCATCCTAGAGAGTGGCAAGGATTGAGGTGCTCTCAGAGGTCAGGCCTCCTACAGATTGATGGTGGTGATAATCAATCGGTAGAGATTGGCGCATCCTGTGGTGTTCTGGCTCCTGTTGCGTGCAATGATTCTAGTAAATTTTTAAAATTAGACTGAAGCCAGCACGAGTCTAAATAAATGTATATTCCGTGTGAATTATGAAACGAATTTTGCAAAAAACAAAGTACTTATTAACAAGTAAAAGAATGATTTTTTACACCTTGATTAACAAGGGAGCACTGTTCTGTTCTTTCAACAGTAGGTGTTCGGAAGAAATCGAAAAGAAATAGTAATATATAAATCGTATTCTTTGTACTACTCTTTACCATAAATAGATTTTCTTTAATACCCAAAAATATGAAAGCAATACTTGAACTTGAATATAAATAGTGACCACAAGATGATACCTAGTAAAAGGGCCTCGTAGAAAAATAACGTTATAAAATTATTTTCAAGGTTTATATGAATAAATATAAAATAAATTTGCCCCTTTTATGGCACAATGGTACCACGAGACTTTCTTTCCCATTTACACAATTTTAAAACAGAATATATTTCTACATTGTATACTTTAGGCGAAAACCCAGACTAGGTAAATTATATATATCCCTAAATATTACCTGCTAAATCCAAAGTGATTGGAAATTCTGTATGGCACGCTTAGGTTCCGGCACTAGTACCGCAATTGCCTACTAGGTAGCTGCACACTTCAGACACCGGATTGTACGCAATAGATTTTCTCTCTCTGTACTCAGAGTATAACCACCATGCTCTTACAAATATTTTCATATATAAAAATAGATACAAATACATTTATTGGGGTTATTACGTTACATAATATATACTACGCTCTCTCCCTAAAAATTTTCTCCTTTCGAAAGTAATAGTCGACAATAAATGAACAAAGAATTGTTGACCATAAACACATTTCTCTACTTACAGTTTTCCACTATCTTACAAACGTATATTTAACCCCTTACTATAATATTGCAAACCTGCTTTACAATATGTTAGAAGTATAGGGTATATATCTCTCTACAATGAAAAAAATATGTAAATCTCGGACAATTTCTAACCATTATTACAAAGGAAAGAAATTCATATGCTTTAACTACTAAGTTTCACTATTATTACACTAGTTAACAAAGGTTTGCACTCGGTTTTTCTCCATCACGTACGATTTTCCCGTAACAGAGGGATTTTCGGGAAAATCCCTAAAAAATTTCCCTTTTCGTTTATTTTACACCCCAAGATCTTGTCCCCTTGCATATACTAACATAGAAATTATACCTAAGTATACTTTGATTCATATTTAACAAACCCTCCAAGTTTCGTAATAATCGCTTTATTCTTTCTAGAGAAATAAATATGTTTGTATGTATACTGTGTGTACTGTTTATTGCACCTTATAGTAATGCTTTCAGATCTCTTAAGTTGAGGTAAAACGTTTTGCTTTATTACCACAAACACATATATAAAATATAATACAATATAATTTACAAGTGTGACAATTTACAATAAACAATAATACAAATGTACCAAAAGGTCATGAAAAGACAATCAAAACTATCACAATATATGAAACTTCCATTGGGTTACAAAAACGTACACTACTTCCTTCTTTTGTAAGAAATGTTGCATTCTCTAACAAGACCCCAACAATAGTCCCCCATCATTGAAGGATCCCATCGTCCCTGGTACCTTTTCTCCATTGCCATTATATCTTGGTGGAATCTTTCCCCCTGTTCGTCGCTGAGAGCACCTAGGTTAGCAGGAAAGAAGCTGAGGTGGGAGTGCAAAAAGTGGATTTTTAAAGACATCCTACAACCCAACTCTTTGTATTTCTGTATCATGTCCTGTACGATTTCTGTGTAACTCTCAGCTTTGTTATTGCCCAGAAAGTTGCGCACAACACACTTAAATGCTGTCCAGGCAGCTAGCTCAGCACTGTTTAACTTGCTGTCAAAGCTATCATCAAGCATTAATTTCCTAATTTGGGGACCAATAAACACTCCCGCTGAAATCTTAGCATCACTCAGGTTAAGGAACTTATCTCGCAAATACTTGAAACCTTCACCAGATGTGTCCATGGCTTTGACAAAGTTTTTCATAAGTCCTAACTTGATATGAAGTGGCGGTAGTAATATCTTATTAGGATCTACCAAAGGAGCGTATTTGACGTTGCATTCTCCAGGTACGTAATTCACTCTAGGTTCCCATTCCTTCACTTCATAATGTTTGTCATCAGCTCGGCTATCCCATAAACATAAAAAACATTGGTACTTCGTGTACCCGCACTGCAGTTCTAATAAAATACCAACTACCTTGAGATCACAACATATTTGCCAACAATGGTCCTTGTAATTTATAAGATTTAGCAAAGTTGACATGGTGTCATAGGATTCCTTAATCTTCACTGAGTGCGCAAGTGGTATAGAAGGTTCTTTATTTCCATTATGTAAAAGGACAGCTTTAAGGCTGATCTTTGACGCGTCGATAAATAACCTCCATTCTTCTGGAACGTAAGGAATTCCTAGCTCCGCCATCAACCCATTTATATCCGTACATACGCACACATTATCTTGCATTGAGAAATAGCTTGAAAATTGAACATGCCTTTTCCTGTACACTGATATGTTCGTTTCTGCATCCAATAACTTCCACTGCTGGAGCCTTGATCCCAGAAGTTCCACCTCTTGTTTTATCAGGTGCAAATCACGGACTAGGTCATTAAGTTCACATTGCCGGATGAAATGTGGCTCGCGAACACAGTCAGGGATGAACGTTGGATCCTTGGATGTACATGTTGATGTCAATGGTTCATCAAGGTCATGATCATCATCAGAGTCTTTTGGCCATATCTCTTCCCAGTTGGTAGGGGGCTCGGGAAGTGGAAGTTCATCCCCGTGCGGAATAGGTCTAATTGCGGATTTAACGTTGGGATAACTTATTGTGTATTTGCTTTTTTTTAGAATGTCCCTTAACTACTGTGAGACAAAAATAACAATCATCCAGATGGTTGGTGGGTTCTCTCCACACCATTGGTACAGCAAATTTCATGAACCTCCGTTTCCCTTTGGCCCATGCAAGTAAAGTGACGTAGCACGACGCACAAATTATGTTGGCTGCCCAAGTTTTGTCCTGATCTCCCACACGACACCCGAAATATATATAATATGCTAGTTTCACCGATGGCGTAATGGATCTACACTATCCTTTAACTACAAACTGGCCACACACATAACAAAAACTATTTGGTGAGTTAACACACGAACGCCGTCCTCTTGACGCCATTGTACTGATCACAAACTAAACTTCTGGTCTTAGTTGGGTATAATGCCGTTAAGATCAAACATGAAAGCACTCTTAGCAGCAAAGACAACTTTGAAAGTGAAGTAGTGTTAAACCACACGTCAATATAAAAATGTACAAAACTCCCTCACCAGGTGTCAAGAACACAAGAAAGAAAGAAATGCGCGGGGGGAGGGGGGAAACGATACCGTAGTGGAAAATTCAGACTGCATTAGTTCATTGTTGTCAACAATGAGTCTGTATTCCATTCTTTCTTTCTTTTGCATTCTGTTACATTTGATAACAAATATTGATAACCATTTCATGAACAAAACGAAAAAACTTGGAGAATTGTATATATATATATACACTCTGTAAAGAAAAAATAGCGACACCTCAATTCTCAAGGTAACTTACACAGAAAACCATAGTTGCAGCCGGCTAGAAGAGGAATAGAAGGAAATTATGAGTGTGATAATTAATTTCCATTATCTGTGACATCTATGGTGTACAATGGCGCTTACTAATTATTTATGTATCAGTAATATTCTCTCCAGATGGCACCTGAGAGCGTCTCGTAAATTATTGGGGTGAGAATTCAGCATTGCATTCGTGATGTGTAAGCCCAGGTAATTAGCATTTTGTGATTCTTCTATGCTTTGTAATTGTTTGAACAGTGCCAAGTGGCAATATTGTTGTTGTGCAGTGTTGTTTTTGTATGAAATTGTTACTACATGTGAACTGTAAACAAGTATGATTGGTAAGAAATGTGACTTGTCGTCACGTGAAAATTGTACAGCTTCTTGCTTTGTACAGCTAAGTTACATCTCTAAGGGAGATGGCTGGAATACTAAGAATTTACCATTCGACGGCAGAAAGAGTAATTCACAAGCAAAACTAGTATAAGAAATCATCCCTTCGTCAACAGTGTAATAGAAAAAAGAAAGCATCACCCCGAGCTGATCGCCAAATAAAATCAATGGCACTGCAGAATTAAGGAATGACTTCCCCAAAAATCGTTTTGATCTTGGAACTGCAGTCAGTCGTACGACTGTATTGTCTTAACTGTATGAGGAGGATATTACGAAGAAAAAACCGCCTGGAAAGTCGAAACTAAGAAAAACACTGAAGACTTCAACACGTACGTTTGTGAGGCGATATGCTGCTTGGACTTACGACAACTGGAAGCATGTTGTTTTCTCTGTTGAAAAAGGTTTAGAATAGTTGGAAACGATAGTGATGTGAAATTGTGAATACGAATGAGCGAGAAACTTGATACGGATTTTGTTTAAGAGATGCAAATATTCAGTTACTGAGTGATGGTATGGGCTTGCTTAACTGTCAAAGATGTCAGAACAATGGATATATGTGAAGAGTCATTTGATGTACAAAAATGTCTTCAAATTCTGGTACGTAAAATTCTTCAAACAGCTAAAGATAACTTTCCTGAAGAAGATATGGACTACTTCATTTTCCAGGACGTAAATGCTTCATGTCAATGAACGAAAATCATTAATACGTGGTGCAAGAATATGACTATTCAAAGACTCATGTGGCCTCCAAACTCACCTGACATGAATCCAATTGTAAAGTTTGGGTCGATATGAGCAGAAGACTCAGTAGACAACTATCTCATATAGAATGGAACTCACGGAACAGATAATCCGGGAGTGATTCCATGAAATCAAGGTTGCATTTTGCAATAGCCTTGTCACCAAAAGGCCTCGACGATTCCCCTGCAAGTCCTAAAGCCCATGGTCCACATACAAAATCTAGTTTGATGTATTGTACCTCTCAATGTTCGTACACAATATGTCTTACTCTTAAGAAATTACGTTTTTTGTTTTATGCTATTATTGTTGATTTTTCATACTTTTATCTATAATTCTTCCCACAGCCGTTTTTGCTGAAAACACGCATAGTTACTAATATATGCATATAAATTCATTATACGCATATAAAAAACCAGAAACTGCGGTGCAAATATTAAGAATGAACTGTTCATTAAGAATATGCATTGTAATATTATCAGTAATTCATGTAAAAACTCATATTGGTTAATGTATGTTGTGAAAACTATATCCGAGCGAGTGTCGCTATTTTTTCTTTACAGAGTGTATATATGTATTAAGATATACATATACTGTACGTTTAAAAAAAATATACGTTGGAAGTACATTCTATTTTTATACCCGTTTCTAATTTACAGGGAGCAATACAAGTGTGTTGTTGACTATTGTAAATATTCATTTTTATGTCTGTGTTTGTAGTAATAAAGCAAATCGTTTTTACCCCAACTCAGGAGATCTGAAAGCATTACTATCAGGTGCAATAAACAGTGCACACAGTATACATACAAATATATTTATTTCTCTAGAAAGAAGAAAGCGATTTTTACGAAACTTTTAGGGTTTATTAAATATAAATCAAGGTATACTTAGGTATAATTTCTATGTTACTAAATGTAAGGGGACAGGAGCTAGGGGAATAAAATATCTGAAAAAGGGGAATTTTTGAGGGAATTTCCCGAAAATCCCTTTCTTACGGGAAAACTGTACGTGATGGAGAGAAACCGAGTGCATATTCGAATTCAGCGCAAAAAGTTCCTTTAAGATCAGGTGATCTTTCTCATGTAAGAAACAAAAAGTTTAAATTTGTTAACTAGTGTTATCAATGTAAGGTCTTACATGATTATCGTGACGTTTTATTACAATACTAGGTTCGTCACATTTACTCAACCAAAGTGTGTTTAAGGTGGGTTTATTAATGGTTACAAATGGTACATAGTACAAGAGGGATAACTTACATATATAATGTCTCATTAATGAAGTCTTTTGGAACTTTTTACTAATACCCTTTGGCATTCAGAATAATTAAAAGGTTCTCTATTTTTATTAAAGCATTTCTCTTTTTTTAGCAATGCTTTGTCAATATTGATGACGACTTTTCTTTACTTCTCTTCTTTGTCATGCGCTTGTGTTAACTCTTCGAAATCTATTTCCCACAAAACATTAAAAGGTGTATCAAGTTTTCTTCCAAGAAACAACTCGGATGGCTCGTATCCACTACTCTCACTTTTACTGATGTTTAAAGTGAACTGCATTCTATCCAACAGTTCCGCCCAGTTATTTTGATGTTCATTACCATAAACACTTAACATATTCTTTAGAACTCTATTCACTCTCTCACAGAGGTTACTGCTAGGATTGTATAGCGCTGTACTCACATCTTGGATAGCTAACCTGAAGTGAAATTCCTTCATATGGTGACTACAGAACACTTGAGCTCGATCATGATTAATTTTCTGAGGCTGACCTACTAACATGAACAATTTCATGAAGTCTTTACATACAAAGTGGCCCGAAAGTAGGTATACAGTCCCGAGCTGATCAACTCATTGGTTTTTATATCATTTCTTATTCTTATCCATCAGGGAGACTTAGTTTCTTTATTATTTCTTCTTAATATCTTTTTACTTATATCTTAAGCTCGGAACAGCCCTAGCAAATAAATCTATAAGCTAGAATGCTATTCTTGATCAATGCAGGAGGTACCTACTTTTAGACCACCCTGTATATCCTTGGAATTCAAGGAACGCAATGGTTGAAGCATGACAAACCGTGATGCTGCGTCAGTAACGACGAGGATATGAGAGTAAGGTCCAGAATTCGGTAGCTGACCAAGGGTGTCAAGATATCAGCTGTTCGGCGTAGTAACCTTTTTACTGTAATATACCCTGCCTATTTCTGTTGGTGTCCCTGGAAAGTTGACATCGCTGACATATCTTCACGTATTCTCTGACATCAGTGTATAAAGTCTTCCAGGTACAGTTGGAGGCCATTTGTGCTGTTGTCTTCAAATAACCAGCATGAACCCCGGCTATTTCATCGATGTGAAAATCTTTCATAAAAGGATACACCATCTCCTTTGGGATTACTATTCTACAACCACGGTCTCGTCTGCCACGGCTCTTCATCATTAAGATTCCATTCTTGATGCAGAATTCATTCTCGTTTTGGCCTCGTTGCCCTTCGTGGATGATATTCCGAAGATCAGGATCTTCCAGTTGATGTTCCTTTAACAGCTTGCTGAACAAGCATGAACTCCAAAAAATTGTGAAACTAATTTTGACTGGTCTTCCTTCGAATTCTTCAAGTGCTTTTATTGAATGATCACTGGTATAAAGTTGCACAGCATTGTTTGTGCGCGAATAAAATCTGCCAAAAGTTCTGCTTATTTCTGAGGTAAACTACCATTGAGGGATATTTATATAGTCTTTCAATTAATGTTCCATACTTACGTTGGCGCTTATGGTTCCGTAACAACCGAGTGACTGATGAATTATCGCAGAAAACAGTAAATGGTTTTATAAGGTACATTTCAATTTTTTCAATTGCAAGAAGAAGCGAACGTAGTTCAAGTTCGTATATACTCTTAGACCATTAGGATGAAGAGATATTCTTAGAAAAGAATGTCACTGGTTTAAGAAGGTCGTTATCATCATATTGAGAGAGGATAGCGGAGTGTTTTTTATATGTGCTATCGACATGAATAACGAAAGATTTATACATGTCTGGTAATTTTAATACAACATGATCAACAAAGGCTTGCTTAGTGTCATTATAGGCTTCATCTTCCCTCTCGCCCACTGAAATTTTACCTTATTAGATCTTAGACGGCGAAGAGGTTCCATTATTTCAGCATAATCTTTAATATATTTTCGGAAATAATTAAAATACCTACATATACTGTTTACTCCTTTCCTATTTTTAGGTTTGGGTAAATTAAAAATGGTTTCAATCCTTTCCGAATCAATCCTTGTTTCTCCCGCTTCAAATTCATATCCAAGGAATTTTATTTTAGTTTGATAAAGTTGGTCTTTCTTTTTGAAACAGTAATTCCCTATTTTCTAAAGCGTTCAAGGATTTTCTCCAATACCCTCTTACATGTTTTATGCCTGACGTATAAGTGAGGAAATCATCTTGAGGAATTTCAAGATTTTTACCTACTAAGTCCCAGAAGATTTTATACATGCAACTAGTAAGAACATGAGGGCTTAAACGAAATCCCATTGGTAAAACGAGATGTTCTAGTAAACGGTTAGGGGTACAAAATGTAGTATATTTTCTACTACCCTCGGATATACGAAATTGATTAAATGAAGACTTTATATCTAATCTTCCGTATATGGTATCCTTTCCTAAATTTGCTATCGTGCCCTCAACATGCGGTGAAGGATAGCTATTAACTCTTACTTTCTTATTTGTTTCCAAATATGCGATAAATAATCTCTTAGTCCCGTCTTTATTCTGAACAAGAAAGCAAGGTGACGAATAAGAAAAAATCGACCTTACTGACCACTCACATGTCAATAAGCTGATTTATGTACTCATTAAGTTCTTTAAGTTTAGGACCTGTAATTTAATAAGGGGGAAGACGAACTGGAGTTTCATCCTCCATCTTCATCTCATAGGTGAATCCTTTTATCGTACCGAGTTGTTCAGTGATAACGTCACTATATGTTTCACAAAGATTTTCAACATAACATGGTAAGTCTGGATATTGCTCTACAAGCTTAACTGAAAGTGAAGAGGTACTATCAAAATTACAATTGTCAAAATTACACTCATAAAATATTCCAGTATTAGTACTTAAATTATTATGGCAATACACATGACGTTCACTACCTGGTTTATTTAATGTGGCCTGGTCCTCCTGTCTACCTGAGTCAGCTGTCATGTTTGGTTTGGTTTCCAGTGTCTTTCCCGTACGATCCTTTGTCCATTGCGCTTCGAACTAGAGTGACTCCGGACAGCATCAGAGACGCTGGAATGAGAGAACGAGTAGTTTCCCTTGGGGGCAAATACTCCCTCCAAAAAAGAGGAGCTGTAAGTTTATTCTGCTCTATTATAAATTGACGTTCACTAAGACTAATGCCCGCCTTCCATTTTAAAAGAAAGTTATTTACTAACAGTAAATCAAAATGTGAAGAGTTTATATTGTAGAAAGTTTCACTAAATTCACAGCCTTGAATTGAAAATTTAATTTCAGCACTCTCATGAAGTTCAACCAAATGACCATCTACGGTAGTAGTCACTAATTCTGCTGATGTAAGTTTTATAGGAAGACGACACATAATTTGTCGTAAGTATTTTCTACTAATTAAATTGACAGAAGATGCTCTGTCCAATAGGCAAGAGTGTGTGATGCCCGCAATTAGCACTATAATGTATAATATTTGTTTGTTACGTTCCCTGTTGATTAATGTTTTTGAAGGTGACAGTGATGTACGAATGTTTTTTTTTTCATTAACACAAAACCGTTGTGTATGTCCGACATCATCACACTTATAACATCTAACAAGGTTACATTTCACAGGTTGCAATCCTGACACTTGTTTTTGAGATATAGAGCGTATTCGGTTTTCTTCAAAAATGTTCGATATATTCATAGCAGGTGGCATTATTTCAAATGTTGAGTAATCTTTTTTATATTTTACAAAATGATCGTAAGTTTGCGCAATGGTTAACAATTCAGAAACAGAAGATGGTATGGCTTTCCCAAAACAATTTGATAAATTTCTGGCACATCAAACTAGTAACAGTATTACACAATATTTGTTCAGTATATGTCATATCAAGGACATTGGCAACACTGATTTTCTCTTGGAAAAACGTTCCAAGTTCTTCCCCTTCAATCATTAATCGGTAGAAAAGTTTTCGTACATACTTGTGCGACCTACCATAGAAATATATTTACATAGCAAATTGGTGCAAATTTCCTCCCAGTCATTACACCGAGTAAAGAAAGAATGAAAGGTTCTATTAAATTCATCCCTAGTTTGGGTTAGACTTGCCACCAAAATAGCTTCCAATTCTAAGTCCTACCTTCTTATCAATTCATCTAACCTAACCAGAAAGATGAAGTAAGAATGGACATCAGTGCCATCTACTAAAACGAAAACACTTTGTCCCAGCAATTTATCAAAATTGCATTGAATAACAGGACGTGCCACATTGGTTTGCAATAGATTTATTTGTGCCAAACTCTTCCTTCATTATTAATGTACTTTTTACACTGTATTTCGTGTATAATATTACATAAATGGTATAAGTTACCTCCGTTTTGGATAAAATATAGATGAAATATAGCTTTAGGAACACACGTGAGCAAGTTGCATCCTCCTAAGTTGTTCCGCACTCTGAACAACGATTAAAGGATTATCCGAAAATGAGTTAATTGGTCGAAGACTGACACATTTACCCTAGTAATACAAAACATTTATTTATGGCTGTTCTGGGTAGTTATATTTATACAAAAACAATTATTTGCTATCTATATGAGTTTTATTTCCAAGTAAATAGTCTGTGTATATGAAATTCTATATATTTATCAAGATGTAATAATGTCTCTCAAATACTCACCCAGAAAATACGTAAATTCTATTTTCTATTGGTAGTAGGCAGGGGTGCCCACAGGCTGGTTTCAGGGCGTTGGTTGCACCCGTTAGACTTTTTTTTGGGGGGGGGAAGGACATATTTTCTTTCAAAAGACAGAATCACACTTTTAATTACACTATAATTTTCCTTTTAAGAACGCAACTGTGAAGGTGGATGAATGTATTCTCTGTGGCTTGGCTTGAAAGGATAAAATTATGACGGAAGGTGGAAGAAAATACTGTATAGACCAGCCCTGGCCACGGCGAGCAGATAGTGGAAACTCTCCTCGTGAACGCTCACGAGCATTCTACGAGCAAATACCGTTGTTCGTGCTTCGTGAATCTTCGGGTTTTGTCCTTACAGGAGCGGAAGTGTTGTCAACCTTGGCGGTAATCACTAGCTTACCAAATAAAAAATAAAAAAAAAGTATGTATAGTAACTGATTGCCATTTAGTGTATAGTGTTTTTTACAATGTGGTAACCGTTAACTATGGACAACACAAACTGGTAACAGCAATCAAATGATAAACTATGTACGTTCCTTTTCTTCTTTTTTCTTTCCTTTTGTTAAAGAAGGATGTGGTGGAACCAAACCATCGCTTACATTTATAAAAATTTGCCAGTTTGCCCAATGGAAAACCAGTTTTCAATATATATATATATATATATATATATTATCAAGTTCTTAATCCGAGTGTGGGTATGTTGTTTCGCTTTTTAGGAAAACAGATAATCTGTTGATACGAAAAAAAAATACTGTAGCACTTGTTTGTAATTATCTAAGTATTATCTCCAGAAAATTAGCTTATGCATGTATGTGTGTACGAATAGGCTTAGCAAGGGGTTGGTTGTGGAGATTAGAAGCCACTATCAATATGAAGAATAGTATTTCTTACTCCACTTTTAAAGTGGGGCCGCGGTGGCTCAGTGGTAGAACGTTCACATCTGGTGCTTGGGGTCCCGGGTTCGATCCCAGCCCCCGCCAAGTGAACTTTGCGGTGGACAAACACCGTGTGCGTGGGTTTTCTCGGGGTTCTCCCATTTCCTCCCACTTTCTTCATTCTATCATTTCATTCATTACTCATCATCACCGTCTCCTTTAGCCTAACCGGTATAAGCGTGGGACGTAAAACCCAAAGATTTCATTTCATTTTTTCCACTTTTAATGTTACTTTGATCGCAAAGAATCAAACAAAATATTAAGAGAGCCAAAGAGATTTTCCATTTTTAAGAGTGACCATTAGTGGGTACCATTAGTTTTTTTTTAACAAAAAGTGTCTTTTTAATAAGGAAAAATATATTGTCCCTGGCTGGTTGCTTGCCGGTAGCTTGTTAAAAGTGAAAAAGAATGTTAAATCATATCAACGACTGAAGCTACACGCTTGTCTTTCTTCGATAGTTACTGACTGGTTTTGAAAGTCACGATGTTGTAGGCCTACTGTAACAGCGTAAACTTGGAAGGGAACGTTCCAACTGAATGATACGAACAATTATTCCCAATGTCTTGAACATGAAACGTGGATTGCACGGATAACGCTTAAAGTGGGCTGGACTGCACTGGAATTTCCTTCCGGCAAATTAGTGTTTGGTCGGAACTCAGTTCTTGTGTAATTGTCTCTTAACAACATTTGAACATTTCTTTTAGATAATAATATTTAACTAACTCTATGGCCTATGGAACCCGAAGGTTCAATGCGGCGTTTACAACATATTTCCACTAACTTCTGTCCTTAGCCAACTGGATCCAGTTTCTACTCTGTACTCTTATTTCTGCAAGATCCATCTTAATATTGTCTTCCCATCTACGTCTAGGTCTTCCTAGGGGTCTTCTTCCAATTGGGTTTTCAGTTAAAATTATGAAAGCGTTTCTAATTTCTTCCATTCTGGCTACACGGAATGGCCACCTGAGCCTTCTACACTTAATGACCCTAACAATGTTAAGTGAGCGGTATAAACTATGCAATTCCTCGTTATGAATTTCCTCCAATCCCCATTTTCATCCGTCTTTGGTCCGAATACTACTACTACTACTACTACTACTACTACTACTAATAATAATAATAATAATAATAATACGCATTATTATTATTATTATTATTATTATTATTATTATTATTATTATTATTATTATTATTATTATTATTATTATTATTATTATTTTCAACCTCCCGTCGTTCTGCTATCAATCTAGCAACGAAAGGCGTTCACAACTTAGCAAACATGAAGCGAGTGACAAGTTACAGACTGAGTGCTAATGTAATACAATGTCACGAATTGTGTAAGCAAGCTAAAAAAAGGCCTGAAACAATTCGTTTTCGATTTTTGCAGTCGTTTTTACGTCTGTAAGCTGACATGTTTAATATTAGTTTCTTTCTTTCTTTCTTTCTTTCTTTTTCATTTGTTAGTTACTTTAACGCTAACTGTAACCTCTATCATGCGTCTTCCTGAATCAAAAAACGCACCAATTTTATTTCCTGCAGTGTTTTCGCGTCACTGCTTTCGAAATGAGGAGGGGGAGAGCACACCTGCACATTTCACGCTTGCGTCTGCTCAATGCTTCAACATCGTGCGAATTTGTGACCAGGCTTGGCCGTAGGTTTTTTACCATCATGTGTGGTTGGCAACACTTATCGGATGCAGTGGAAGGGGCGGAGCTACCAACACCTGTGCTCACCTGTTCTTATCTCCGCTCGTTGTCGCTCACGCTTCGGCTTCGGGAGCCAATTCATGGGCAGGCCTGGTATAGACTGATCCTATTTAGAAAGAATGGACAAGGACTACTAAGTGATGTCGCCTGCAATGTATTCGACATGAAAACCAGTGTGGAAACTCATTTGGGAGGGGAAATCTCGCTAAGAATTTAAGCACTCTGTTTTGGGGGTGAATAGTATATTCGGGGGGAAATTGCGCCCAAGTAGTTGGAGAGATTGGCTCCCCTCGTCCGAGGGCGGGGAGGGCTGCAATTCTTATGTGGTTAACTGCTAGCACAAGATTCAAGATTCCCCTCCCCCCTAGAAAATTCGTAAATAAAACACTGACTTAGCCTACAAAATCCCTATTAAACAATGGCAAGCGAAATCACAACAGGAAACTATGGTTAAAGGGACAAAGGAAAATATTCAAAGCAGTTTTGGCGGTAATGTATCTTTAAAAATGTAGGTAAATACAAAACAATTTAATTTAATCGGTTATTTTATGATACTAAATGATGAATATTCTTGACCTGATTTCGAGGCCAAATACTCCAGTGTGCCTGATAAAACATCAAGACATTCCATGATTATTTTCTACTTGCTTCCAAGAAATACATGATCACAAAGATACTAAAACTTCTATCCCCAGTTGGCCAATGAAAAGAAAAAAGGTAGCAGACCAAAGATACTCCCTGCTTACCTTCACAGCAGGTCGTTTCACAGCAGGTGTTATCCTCAAATAGAGAAAAAGAAGCTTTTCTGTAGAGAACAAAAAATCTACACTGTTTTCGAATTACAATGTACTTCTCCCTGCTAATGGAAGAATTAGGTGTCTACTTTGATCCAACCTCACTCAACCTCACGCTCTCAAACTCATTTCGACCTCACACTCACTCGACTGCACACTCACATCATCAGTCAGACCTAACCTCACTCAACCTCACGCTCACAAACTCATTTCGACCTCAAGCTCACTCGACCTCACGCTCAATTGACCTTACGCCCACCTCACCAGTCTTCCCTCATGCTCACTCAACCTCACGCTCACATACTCATATCGACCTCACGTACACTTGACCTCACTCTCACATCACCAGTCTGACCTCACGCTCACTCAACCTCACGCTTATCTCACCAGTCGGACCTCACACTCACTCAACCTCACGCTCGCTTCGTGAGGTTGAGGTCAAGTGAGCGTGAGTTCCGAACTCGTGAGCGCCGACCTCATGAGTTTGGACACTTTGCTACAAAGGAATCTGTATCAAAAAGGATTTTACTCCAAGAAGACAGAGTATAAAGTTTTAGTACAGTGAGTTATCCGAAACGCTGAGAAGTAACATCTCCTAAACAGTGAACAGGTTGAGATGTGTTGCAGTATCTTAGGTTTAGTTCTGTGTTTCGTTAAAAACTATTTTACTGTTAGCAATGGATATACGATAGTTTTTCACAAATATCTGTACTACCTTTTATTTCTTGTATAATACACCTCTTTTAAACTAGAAGTTTAACTACTTTGAATAAATAATTATCATAATTGCAGTTATGCATATTGTAACTAAGATTTAACGTGGTGTTCTAGTGATTACACAAATTGCAATTATGAGCACACTTTATTGAGCGCTCTCACAGAAGGCATCCAAGCACCTTTATAAGCTATGTAGGGGGACACCGGGGCTGGTTGAAACATTTTTTAGATTTGCCCACATAACTTTTGTAATATGTATTTCAAATTCACAAAAATCAAACAAATTAAAGTTTGAAGTCTCACCTCGTATTATGTACAGTTTCATCCTTTTGTTGGTCCACATTACGGAGTAAAACACGATTTTCTTCAGGTCTACAAATGTTACAAGCTACACCGCTCACGGGCCAGGTTGAAACACACCGTGGAGTTGACTGAAACAATGGGAATATATTATTCTAAGTTTTATTTTAGCCTTTATAAAATGTAATTAGCTATCATATAATGTGTATTCTATACAAATTGTGAAACAGATCAAAACTATTTTCATAGCCATATAGAAAATATGCTTGTGACAATGATAGAACATAGCATTGCAGTACGGCATTATTTGTTATGTAGCTTCGCGAAAACTGCATCCTTAATCATAGTCGGAATTGCAGTTCTGGCATACGAAAGGAACTGTTCCATCAGTACACATTTCATGAGCCCAAAAGTGGCATGATGTACATTTAACATACTTTTCATGAGGTTTGCTGTTAGAATATGTATTCCAACAAAAAATACAAAAGTATTCATCTTCTGAACTGGAACTAGGGTCATATTTTTTTCTCTTTCTTTGATTTATTGTTTGGAGGTAGTTTCTTTGATTTAGTAAACAGTTTCTTTTTCGGTATAGTACTACTAAGCTTGTGCTTCATGTTTGTAGTTTCTGAAATGACTAAATTATTTCAACCATAAGAACTCAAATCATTTTTCAAAAAAATAAATTCATCGTTTACATAAGCCTTGACTATAAGGAAATATAAGCGAGATTGGTTGAAAGACTAGAAAATTTGTGTTTCAACCAATCCCCTGCTGTCCGCCATGATAAGAATGAAAACAGTGACACACACAATTCGTAAAATCAAAATGTAAGCAATGTAAATTGTACACGATACTTCAAATCACTTCCTAAATACTACTTATATTTCCATAACATTGTTGTTCTGAAATAATAAAAGAAAAACAATCTTAAAAGTTACTCGACACCTTCGAAAACAGATTTTTCCAGATAAACTGTGAACTATCACGGCAACCTCCATGAAACTCATATACAATGAAGACAGTTGACTAATGCTGCTACACTAGGAAGACAGAGTTGCTAGGCCCCTTTTTTCATAATTTTTCGCTACTCTTTCAACCAAGACGGTGTTTCAACCAGCCCTGGTCTCCCCTATATTGATTTTTCAAGTCTTTTGTAAGGAAAATACTGTGAACTGAGAAATCATATCTTTTCCATATTGTACAGGAGTATTTTCCTGCGAGTAAAAGTTCCTTTTGGAATGCGTTGAGAAATTAACACTTAGTGGCGTATTTTGTGGACTACTGGGCCTACCGGCGGTAGCCCTAGAATATTACAAAATAAAGTTATTATAATATAAACTAAATTATATTAATAATTTTATACTTTAGTATCGTTTTTCAATGATACAAATTTCTCAGAACTGTATTATTTAGAAAGATCCACTAACTTCTTTGCACACAGCCTGTCTCGCGAACTTAAAAGGTCTTCGATATGACACCGCAGCAGAAACCACTCTCTACTTACTACAGCAAGAATCGTATCAGAGCATTCTCCTTCGCTCTACCTCTGGTCACAGCGTACGAACGGGCTGCCAGGCTACAGCAGTTGCCTCTAGAGAAATCAGTTTCTTGGGCGTGTGGGAAGAGTAAAGGGAAATTGTACAAGTAAGGACAGTGCATTTTGGGGATCTCTGGGAATTGTTTTAGACATCATGAGCCTCGTTCCATAGCGATTTGTGTTAACGCAAAGAAAATTTTGTTTTACAGCAGTTTGCGAAGCTCTCACAGACTGAGGCTCCTTCTTTGCAAATCGCCTATTTCAGCGTTCATTATTGCTCGGACATCTTCCATTCACTCTAGTGAGTAGGGTTACCACCTACCCAATGCGAAATGTAGCGATACTTCATGCAACAAATAAAGGTAGAAATGTACGATCGTTTCCCTGTAATACTAATAAGGTAATGTAAGTCTTGCTAGTGAAGAAAAATATTTATCTACTTGATAAAAGGGTGATGTAAGTTTTTACTTATTTTGAAGACTGTATAATAACGTGGAAACTAAACTATAATAATAATAATAATGTAAGGGTGTTACAAAGGTTAGTGGTAGCCCAAGCCATCAAACCAGTATACGCCACTGCTGCAAGTGTACTCTCTTAGTACAAGTATAGTTTAGGCACTCAATAACTTCTCCCCCACCTCGAAGTGCTTCAATTACCACACTGCCTCTAGATATAGAGGTTAGCTGCGAATATACTTAATAAGCAGTCTCGGACAGACAAGGGGTGATTCTCCAGCTTGGGGATTTGGTGTGGGACTAACAACCTCATCCTGTAAAAAAAAGGTTTGTTCAGATATATTCGCAGAATCCTCGGATCAGAACTGATTACTTGGCACATGTCAGCAAAGTAAAATCGACATGAGATTTGGAACATGGAATATACCTAGAAGTCTCTATAGGGCAGGCGCGTTAAAATTTGTAACAAATGAGTTTAGAAATAGAGGATGAACCTAGTGTAGGGTGACCAAATCGTCAGCCAGAAAAAACAGGAACTTTTTACTTTTTGGTAGGTTGCTCCCCTAAATATATATTTTTGCTTCTCCGTTCTCTCCCTCTCCCTCTCTCTGTATCTCTCACAGAAAAGGGAAAATTTACACTTTTTCGTTTTAAAACCTATTGAAATGGTTGTCGAATTAAATAATAACAAGTAACTATTAGCAACTAACAAAAAGGGAAATTTTGGAAACATTACTAAAAATATATGAAAAATCTATCAACATCTGTCAATCAACAAAATCTGTCGTCACCGGCAGAATTTATAACGAACTACTCTCAGCATCGGATTCCAACTCCCTTTATTTGCTTTTTCTTACTTTTAAACATTATTTTACTTACAACTAGTTTTCTTTCTACTTTCACTTTTATAGTTCTTTACTTTTGTTCCCCTTTCGTAAATGACAGTGTTACATCTTAGTCAAATCACGGAAACACTGTACTGTACTGATGACAGCGCCTCAATCTTCCACCGCCCGAAACAGAGTAAAAACAGTTTGTTTTTCATAAGACTTTCAGGCCCTTGCACTGTCATCTGCGGAGTGGGAGTCTTGCAGGGGGAGACCTAGGAGGCAGGAGCGTCATTTCAGATTTTGCTTGGGGGGGGCAAAACCCCTTGATATAAGTAAAATTTCGCGTATTTCACTGATTTACTACTATTTTGTTGATAAAATCTATAGAAATCTCAAACTCAGGGGGGGGCAATTGCCCCTCCCTGCCCCCCCTAAATGACGCCCCTGCTAGGAGGGAAGACAGTGTAGCAACCATATCCAATATCGCAAACGTCGTAATGACGTTGCTCAGTAATTAGACATATTAGAATATAATCACATACCTTAGAAAATAATAATATAAATTAGGAAATTTTAGATTGGAAAGTTTTTTTTAACCAATGTATGTAAACACGGGACATTTTGGCGTCCCAGGATTTTCTTGGGACATTGGGAATGGTAATGAAAAAACGGGACAATCCCATTTTTACGGGACGGTTGGTCACCCTAACTTAGTGGGATATCAGGAAGTTAGATAAGAAAAAAATGAAGGAGTCAAGTCGGGAAATTTTACGTTCTTTTACGGGGAACAAATTAAAAATTACCCACTAGGAACAGGACTTTCTGTTCACAATCGAATAATATAAGAAATTACATGGGTTGAATTTGTTAATGATAGATTTTCTTTTACTTCTCTTAAGGGTCGGTAGTGTAATATTATTGTTTTAAATGCATGTCCCAACAGAAAATAATGATAATGATATAAAAGACAGTTTTTACGAACGAATAGAACGGGTATTTGATCATCTCCCGCAATACCATATGAAAATTCTGTTAGGCGGTGTCAATGCGAAGGTAGGACGATAGGGTATTTTCAAATCGATTATAGGGAATAAATGTCTGCATAAGGAAGGTTGTGGCAACGGCGTTAGACTCGTGAACTTTGAAACATTGAGAAACCTTATCGTGAAGATTACAAAGTTCCCACATCGCGACATTCATAAATACCGGTATACTTCATCAGATGGGAAAACATAATCAAATTGATCACGTTTTAGTAGACAGAAGAAAACAGTCTAACACAACTGATGTTCGGTCGTTCAGAGGAGCTAATTGTGATACTGATTACCGGTATCACCTGGTAGCAGCGATAATAAGTGAGAGACTATCGTTGAGTAAAGGAAATATCCAATATCTGAAAACGAAGTGGTTTAATTTAAAGAAATTTGAGGAGTCAGGTGAGAGGGGAGTCAGATTGAAGTGTTGAATATATTCTCGGTTTTAGAAGGTTCGGAATGCACTAGTGTTCAGAATACTTGGTTTAAATTAGAGATAACATTAAAGTTTCATTAAAAGAAATATTGGGGCACGCAGAAATACGTAGGAACAAACCATGCTTTGATCAGAAATGCATTAAACTACCACAGAAGAGAAAACAGAAGAAACAGCGTTGGCTACAAAATGCGAACGAAATAACTACATAAAATTTCATTGTTATTTGGCGGAAAACTTCGAGAACTTTTAGAACAAAGAAACGCGATTTTTGAAAGCTAAGATTAATTAACTTGAAGATAATAGTAAAAACAAAAGCATTTGGGACACGTATAAATCCATCAACGAACTTTAAAAAAAAAAAAAAAAACTATCAACCTTGTGCTTATATATTAAAGAAAGCCAACGGAACAGTTCTCAATAATCACGATAGCATCTTAAATAGATGAAAAGATTCCTTTGCCAATTTGCTTAACACAAAAGACAAAAACTAATGTTCGTGGAGAAAGTGAAATGCATACAGCATAACCGTATATTCCAGAACCTAACCAAACAGAAATAGAAATCGCTTTAAAAATATTTAAGAAACACACATCTCCGGGTGTAGACGAAATTCCGGCTGACTTAATTTTAGATGGAGGCGAAAAATTGTAGAGCAAGATACACAAACTCATTATCCTTATCTGGAACAAGGAGGAATTACCACAAGAGTGAAAAGAATCAATCATTGTTCCAGTTTAGAAGAAAAACAACAAAACTGATTTAAGAATTATTGAGGCATTTCCCCTCTCCTGTCAACTTCCAATAAATCCTCTTAAACATTCTATTAGCAAGATTGACTCCATACACAGATTAAATTATTGTAGATTATCAGAGCGGATTTAGATAAAACCGATCAATTATCGTCCAAATATTTACTATTCGACTAACACTTGAAAAGAAATGGGAATACAATATCCTGGCACATCAATTGACTTTAAACTCAGGTAGGAGGGAAACATTTTATAACATGCTTACAGAATTTGTAATACCGAAAAGTTTGATTAATAATATTAAGATATGTTTAAATGAAGCCCAAATTATTATTGGTCCTTGTTCTGGAGAACACTATAAGGAAAATCAAAGACAGCAATCAGGTCCTAGAGCTGAATTGTATTTACCAAGTTATGCTGATGATGTAAATTTAATAGGGTATGATAGAACAATAGAAAGGAATGCAGAAATCTTAATTGCCGCTTGCAGGGATATGGATTTAGAAGTAAATGCAGAGAAAACTAAATACATATAAGTTTGTGGGATTGTAATATTGCATTTTATTGATGCGTTAAAATACCAAATAATATTTACTTTCGACAAAGTGGATACTTTCAAATATCTAGGATCATTATTAACAGACCAAAACCATAACAACTAAGAATGGGAAACGAGAATGGGGAATGGCGGAAACTTCAAAACGAATTTGCATAATTTATACGTTTACTAGACATCGTTAGGGTCATTATGTCTAGGAGGCTCAAGTGGGCGGGTCATGTAGCCAGAAAGGAAGAAATTAGAAACGCTTGCAAAGCTCTAACTGAAATCCAAATAGGAAAACAACCATTAGGAAGACTGAGGTACAGATGGAAGTATAATATTAAAATGGTTCTCGCAGAGATTGGAATATAAAGTAGAAACTGGGTCTAGCTGGATAAGGACAGAAATCAATGGAGAGGTTTTGTAATCAGTAGGGTCTAGAGAGCACTGAACCTCCTGCGTCCATAGGCCATAGAGCTATATTACGTTATTGATATATTTAGCTTTTTTTTTTTTTGTTTTCTTTTGTTTGACAGAAATGTTATTACAGGAACTAAAACGTTTTTCTCTAGTAAAGAGGATTTCGATTACAGGTTGAAACAAAATAGCTATTTACGTGAATACTGAAACAAATTTGGTGGCGATTTTGATATAAAATGGCACCCATACTTTCAAAGTATATATATATATATATATATATATATATATATATATATATATATATATATATATATTTCGTTTGTATGGGCGCCCTTTTAGTAGACTTGTCCCCGCCCTCATTGATATCCCAACACAGGCCTGACCAGGAGTGATTATTACGAATTAACCACTACTGATACTCATGTAAGCAGAGAAATCTGTTCTTCACAAGTTATTCATATCATATATTAAATAAAAATTACAGATTTCCATTATTTTCCTTTTTAAAAGAAATGCCTGATCCCAAGATGTTTACTTGTTCTTACATTGCCTGACATCTGTTTCACATTAGCGGGTAGCCACATACGAGCGAGAGACAGAGAAACAGTGGATGTTGAGACATTGCAACCCCGCACATGCGGTCAAAAGAGGGATGGAGGAACGAAGGGATATTGCTGTAAAATCCAGTCGGGTAAGTTCAAATAATTTGCCGAACTACACATGTAAAGAAAAAATACACTTTACGTACTTATTACACTACATTTTCTTTGTCATTTCAAATATGCTCACTAGATGACACTACCTCCGTAGACTCATTTTCATGATTCCTGAAAGAAATTATATCACATCAACTCAACGTGAGAACAAAAGGTAACAGCAGACTAAAAACAAATACAGATTGTGTTTAAATACATTATGTAATTTAACAGAAGTCAACAAAATACTTTACTTTTCTAAAGCAACCGTAGGAACATGGGATTTAAGATTTTATTTTAAAATACTCATTTCGGCCTTCAAGTAGTTCAAGGTCAAGATCAACAACTTTCGGCCTCGTGGCCGAGGAATAGAGTATTTTTTTGAAAGCGCAACTGATTTGTGCTTAATCAATAAATGCAATATATGTTTCACTTCGCTATAGAACAATAAGCTGATTAATCTGATACCGTCTAATTTGTGGTGATCAGTCATGTTTGCGAGTAATGTCACTGATATCTGTGTAGCGACCAACTTTGATAATTCAATACAGAATTACAAACCACCACAGAAAAAAAAAAAAAAAGGGCGAAATGTCTCGAAAGGATACATCACAAAATTAGTTATGGGAGTTTGATTTCCTTATATTGAGTTCTGGGTTGTTATAACTAATACAGAGAAAAATGGACAAAACTAGTATTATTAAGTGTTAGAAGTCTTATAGAAAGGCATTGTCTGTTCGTCCGTCTGTCGGCAGGTATCAGGATAAAAACGCTAAAAGGTATCAAGATTTTTTTTTTTTTTTTATGCAATCGATTCAGGGTCTTGCGATATGTCCCATCTCCAATGTGTTCCTTCTATTCAAACTGGAAGCGCTTAAAAATAAGACACTTCCGGTTTAAACGTTTATAGCCATAGAACGAAAACGTAATAGATAGTGAAAACAGTTTTTCTTTTTTAAATTTTGCCAACTATTCAGGTTCTAAAGATAACATATCATGAGAGTTTACAAAACTTTACTAATATATAGAGGGCCGGATCCAGGATTCTCTGAGGGGGTGCACCAATAACTACCAGTACATTTGAATTAAATTTGACTTCTTTAAATGCCTTTAGGCATCTGCGATGTGAATGACGAATTCCTATGGAAATGCTAAGTGTCTGCTCCCGATGAATTATTTTCCTTCAACCTTCTAAAAATTGACTTAAACTATTGATTTTGCAAAACTCACTGCTAACTTCTCACTTTAGGCAGTGTATATTTACAACAAGGAGAAGTGCACGTGCACTTTTGCACCCCCCTAAATCCGGCCACACGCAACACTATTGAAACCCGAAGTAGCTGACCGCAGGGATTTTAGCAGATACCTGCAAACTTTGAGCAACAATAATTTCAGGGTTGATAGTACACCAAAATATATTTTACATAAAAATGAATGCAATCATGGGCGGTGCCTACATGGCTTTCTTCATAGACAGAGAACATATCTACCACATACATGAGTACCAAAGTACGCTCCAAAGTGAATCAGGTAGAAAAGGTCATAAAACTCTATTCATTATTTACATACACATACTAACACTTCTTCGTGAATCTAATTCTAGATCTCCGGTGACCCCCCTCAGAAATCAGAACACGACTTATTTCAAAGACAAAAGTCATATCTACTACATATATGAGTATCAAAGTGCGCTCGAAAGTTAATCAGGTAGAAAAGATCATAGAATCCTAGTCATAATTTACATATACATATTAACGCTTCTTCCTTAATCTAATTCTATATCTCCGGTGACTACCCTCGCATTTCAGAACGTCATGACTTATATCAAAGACAAGGGACATATCTACCACATATCTGAGTATCAAAGTGCGCTCAAAAGTGAATCAGGTAGAGAAAGCCATAGAATCCTAGCCATAATTTACATACACTTATTAACGCTTCTTCGTGAATCTAATTCTATATCTCCGGTGACCCCTCTCTGAATTCAGAACGACTTGACTTATATCAAAGACAAGGGACATATCTACCACATATCTGAGTATCAAAGTGTGCTCAAAAGTGAATCAGGTAGAGAAAGCCATAGAATCCTAGCCATAATTTACATACACTTATTAACGCTTCTTCGTGAATCTAATTCTATATCTCCGGTGACCCCTCTCTGAATTCAGAACGACTTGACTTATATCAAAGACAAGGGACATATCTACCACATATCTGAGTATCAAAGTGCGCTCGAAAGTGAATCAGGTAGAGAAAGCCATAGAATCCTAGCCATAATTTACATACACTTATTAACGCTTCTTCGTGAATCTAATTCTATATCTCCGGTGACCCCTCTCTGAATTCAGAACGACTTGACTTATATCAAAGACAAGGGACATATCTACCACATATCTGAGTATCAAAGTGTGCTCAAAAGTGAATCAGGTAGAAAAAGCCATAGAATCCTAGTCATAGGTTAGATACACTTATTAACGCTTCTTCGTGAATCTAATTCTATATCTCCGGTGACCTCTCAAAATTCAGAACAACATGTCTTAATTCAGAGCCAAAAAACATATCTACCACATATCTGAGTATTCACGTGCGCTCAAAAGTGAATCAGGTAGAGAAAGCCATAGAATCCTAGCCATAATTTACATACACTTATTAACGCTTCTGCGTCAATCTAATTCTACATCTCAGGTGACCTCTCTCAGAAATAAGAACAACACGACTTATTTCAAAGACAAAGGACATATCTACTACATATATGAGTATCAAAGTGTGCTCAAAAGTGAATCAGGTACAAAAAGACAGAATCATAGTCACAAAATATATACACTTATTACCGCTCCTTCGTGAATCTAATTCTATATCTCCGGTGACTCCCCTCCGAAATCACAACGAATTGACTTATATCAAAGACAAGGCAAGTATCTACGACACTATTGAGTATCAAAGTGCGCTCAAAAGTGAATCAGGTAGAAAAAGCCGTACAATCCTGTGAATCTATATCTAATTCTATATCCATTTCTTAGTCTTGTAGCTCTCAGTCCGTGGCAAAAGCACTGATTGAAGTATGGACAAAGAATTATGATTATTTTGTAGAACATTCCACTTTAATATCACAGGATATTCATCTTCCAGCTTGCTTGGTTGTGAAAAATAATAGAATATATTGCTATACAATGTAAAGTATGTATACTCTCGCTGATTTGTGATGACAGTCGGAAAGAAAAACATGAAATGAAATCTTTCAGTTTTACGTCTTGCGGATATCCCGGTTAGGCTAAAGGAGACGGTGATGATGAGAAATGAATGAAATGGTGGAATGAAGAAAGTAGGCGGAAACAATAGAACCTCGAGAAACCCACGAGCACGGTGTTTGTCCGCGACCCAACCAGAAACAGAAGTAAAAGGTAAATTACAGTATTATTGAACTTTATCGAAATTTACCTGAAATGTGGAAAGTAAAGAGTGAAGATTATAAAAACAGGAATCTTCAAAATGTGGCCTCATATGTTTTATAATAATTTGTCCAAGCGCCTGGGGTGCATTGTTTGTTTCAAATTTTATACCTCGTACGTGTTTCCACACACAAGATAACGCAAAGTGGCAAACAACCTCTGCTTGGGAGATGTCACATCTCTCATATTTGTATCCAGTTTTCGAATAAGAGATGAAACCATTTCCAATATTTCATCAAATATAATTGAATCCATTCGTAAATAAGTCCACAGCCGAACTTATCTCAAGCTCGGCTATTATATTTTGATGGCAAAACTAGACCGTTTCTTGAACCACTCTTTCATCCACACCCTCTTCTTCCTTTTTCGTTTCACGGGTCTTTCCCCTTCCAAAGCACAAGCGATTATTATCGCTAAATTAGCTGCTTCAGTGGACATGTTTACGCGATCAAACTAAAAATTGAACTGAAGTTTGTGCAAACAGTTGAACCATGTATGGCCGAGTCTTTGCACAAACATGATGTTTGCACAAACCACGGATAGTCTATGGGTCCCTTTACGATGGAACGGCCGATATCCATTTCAACAATCAAGCCATTTCAACAATGAAGAAAATTCTAAATAAAAAATCACCACCGACTGTTCCCTTCAATAGGTTATGAAGTTCCTTCTCTAAAAATTTGAAGTCTCTAGATTGAAATGTGTAAGAGAAATTGTATATTTTCGTGAGAGGTAAAACAATAGACGAGAAAGAGACGAAGATTATAGTGTATCCGTTTACACCAACTTAATTTACTTTTACAAGATGCCACTTTTGTGAAGTCCCCGTCAATTTGCTGAATTTTGAGAAAGGTCTAGATCACTACACTCTTATTACAAATGAGATAAAGTTCTTCGGATATTTCTTCGTTTTTCATTCGAGAAAGAAGCTACTTATTAGCGCTAAAAGCAACAGAAACTCATCCACAGTTCTCACATAAAGCTAGCTTTTTCATATAATAAAAAAAAAATGACTATCAAACGAAGTTTCCAGTTCCACTGTAATTTATACCTTTGCCCATAAACAAAAAATACACGAGTAGGGACGATCGGACTCCCAACTTTCAATACGTCGCCTTAGATTATGTCTAACACTATGTTAACAGTATGTTAAAAAAAAATGTGAACAAAAAAATAATGTAAGTGCGTTTGTCACTCTATCGGTGAACAATAAAATTCACCCTTGGCAGCTAACGTCTTAGTCGGATAGCTTTTGCATTTTGCAATTTTGCCGAAATATTCTTACCTTGGCCGACGGAAATACGGATTTCGCACACGCCAAGAGGCTTACGGCTCTCAAGACCGATGAAAATCTTCGACTTCCCCCTGTCCCAAAATATGATATATTGATTTGTGTCAATATATTTATTTTGGCCGACGGAAATACGGACTTCCCACATATGTGCCGAGAGGCTTACGGCACTCAAAGCTCAGGGAAATCTTCGACTCCCCCCTGTCCCAAGATATAATATATTGATTTGGGTCAATATATTTAAATTGGCCGACGGAAATACGGATTTCCCAAACGCCAAGGGCTTAGGGCTCTCAAGACCGAGGGAAATCTTCGACTTCCCCCTGTCCCAAAATAATATCTGTCAATATATTTATTTTGGCCGACGGAAATACGGATTTCCCACATATGTGCTGAGAGGCTTACGGCTCTCAAAGCCGAAATCTTCGACTTCCCCCTGTCCCAAGATATAATATATTGATTTGTGTCAATATATTTAAATTGGCCGACGGAAATACGGATTTCTCACACGCCGAGAGGCTTACGGCTCTCAAGGCCGAGAGGCTTACGGCTCTTAAGACTGAGGGTACTCTTCGACTTCCCCCTGTCCCAAGATATAATATTGATTTGTGTCAATATAATTATTTTCAATGAAATTCCAAATTCCACTATAAAGTTAAGATCACATATGGTTATAAAGCTCCACCACAACATTAATGTGTCTGGGCACATTGTTTTGTAAAAACATAAAATCATACGTTGAAATATCACATTATAATCCCAATAATAATAATTGCAACAATAGACTCGTTGCTACCCAACGAAACTACCTGAATAATGTAACTAAAAGGCCTTTCTGAACGCTTCTCATATTAGTCTTAAGCAAGGACGCCCATCCTGGAGGAACTGGGCTCCCGCATTGTTTTTATGAATAAATAATATAATATTTAGCATAATTTGATTTCAATTTGTCTTGAAATCTCATATAGGCCTTCTACAAGCAAACACAATCTGAAAGGGCCCCCCAAATTTACAGAGAAATCGTCGCCCTCCATATTAGGTCTTCGCTTTTGACATTTTCGAAATTTTCTAAAGCGCTTAGTGGATCCTGTCAGTTTTTAAGAAACACTTGTTGCTAGCTAACGAAAGATACTTTTCTGAGTTACGTGTTATTGAAGAAAGAACAAAGGTGGTAAAGTGTTGCGCCGAAAGCGTTTCACTTTTATATTCGAGAGCTCCTCCGTGGCTAAGCGGTTAGCGTACGCGCCTATGGCGTGGGAGACCCGGGTTCGATTCCCGGCGGGAGCTCATGTGGTTCGGATTCCACGTTAATCAGTAGGTCCGCGTCTCATATAGCCTCGCTGCTGAACGGGACGATAAACTCACAATCAACTCAACTCCACTTTTATATTCGATTTAATACAAAGTACAATTTGAGGAAAAGCGGTCTAAATTATGTTGCTTAGCAACGAACAATCGGGATTCTACATTGTTAAGATGCTAGCGCTAGTTAGCAATGAGTCCTATTGTTGTTATTATTGTCATTAGTCTTGTAATATTACCCACTCAACCTGACCGCAGGGATTTTAGCAGATATCTGCAAACTTTGATCAACAATAATTTCAGGGTTGATAGTACACCAAAATATATTTTACATAAAAATGAATGCAATCATGGGCGGTGCCTACATGGCTTTCTTCATAGACAGAGAACATATCTACCACATACATGAGCACCAAAGTACGCTCCAAAGTGAATCAGGTAGAAAAGATCATAGAATCCTAGTCATAATTTACATATACATATTAACGCTTCTTCCTTAATCTAATTCTATATCTCCGGTGACTACCATCGCATTTCAGAACGACATGACTTATATCAAAGACAAGGGACATATCTACCACATATCTGAGTATCAAAGTGCGCTCGAAAGTGAATCAGGTTGAGAAAGCCATAGAATCCTAGCCATAATTTACATACACTTATTAACGCTTCTTCGTGAATCTAATTCTAGATCTCCGGTGACCCCCCTCAGAAATCAGAACACGACTTATTTCAAAGACAAAAGTCATATCTACTACATATATGAGTATCAAAGTGCGCTCGAAAGTTAATCAGGTAGAAAAGATCATAGAATCCTAGTCATAATTTACATATACATATTAACGCTTCTTCGTGAATCTAATTCTATATCCCCGTTGACCACCCGCAATTCAGAACGACATGCCTTGTATCAAACACAAGGGACATATCTACCCCATCTCTGAGTATCAAGGTGAGGTCGAAAGTGAATAAGGTAGAAAAAGCCATACAATCCTAGTCATAATTTACATACACTTATTAACGCTTCTTCGTGAATCTTATTCTACATCTCCGGTGACCCCCTCAAAATTCAGAACAACATGTCTTAATTCAGAGCCAAAGGGCATATCTACCACATATCTGAGTATCAAAGTGCGCTCGAAAGTGAATCAGGTAGAGAAAGCCATAGAATCCTAGTCATAATTTACATACACTTATTAACGCTTCTGCGTCAATCTAATTCTACATCTCCGGTGACCCCTCTCAGAAATAAGAACAACACGACTCATTTCAAAGACAAAGGACATATCTACTACATATATGAGTATCAAAGTGTGCTCAAAAGTGAATCAGGTACAAAAAGACAGAATCATAGTCACAAAATATATACACTTATTACCGCTCCTTCGTGAATCTAATTCTATATCTCCGGTGACTCCCCTCCGAAATCACAACGAATTGACTTATATCAAAGACAAGGCAAGTATCTACGACACTATTGAGTATCAAAGTGCACTCGAAAGTGAATCAGGTAGAAAAAGCCGTACAATCCTAGTCATAATTTACATACACCTATTAACGTTTCTGCGTGAATCTATATCTAATTCTATATCCAATTCTTAGTCTTGTAGCTCTCAGTCCGTGGCAAAAGCACTGATTGAAATGTGGACAAAGAATTATGATTATTTTGTAGAACATTCCACTTTAATATCACAGGATATTCATCTTCCAGCTTGCTTGGTTGTGAAAAATAATAGAATATATTGCTATACAATGTAAAGTATGTATACTCTCGCTGATTTGTGATGACAGTCGGAAAGAAAAACATGAAATGAAATCTTTCAGTTTTACGTCCCGCGGATATCCCGGTTAGGCTAAAGGAGACGGTGATGATGAGAAATGAATGAAATGGTGGAATGAAGAAAGTAGGCGGAAACAATAGAACCTCGAGAAACCCACGAGCACGGTGTTTGTCCGCGACCCAACCAGAAACAGAAGTAAAAGGTAAATTACAGTAACAGATTTCTATTAAGGGGAAAGTACAACTACTTTTATTTTAACAAATTTAAGAATTGTGTTTAAAACTATGGTCCCATCGGTTTATCTTGCATGGTACTTGCGCGGTAGTGCACAAGTCTGCTACGCAAATGAGGTCCTTTTAGTCCGTGTTTGCTCTTTCTTTCCGTTTCTTTTCGATGTTTGTTGTTTTGCTTTTAGGCTTTTATATTAAACCTTTTCATTATGTAACTTTTTTTTTTTCTTAACGAAATTCTTTTGGAAAAAGGGGAGAAACTGCTTTCCTCTGATATATGTTTCTTACCATTCATCTCGTTTGAACTGCTTAAGTAAGATCATTTTGTAAACTTATATCGTCCATTGCCTTCACGATAATAAAATCTAGGATTCTATGACTTTTTCTACTTGATGCTCTATTGAGCTCACTTTGATACTCATATATGTGGTAGATATGCCTTGTCTTTCAAATAAGTCATGTAGTTCTTAATTGGGAGGGGGGTCACCGGAGATATAGAATGAGATTCACGAAGAAATGTTACTAAATATATGTAAATTATGACTAAGATTCTATGACTTTTTTTTATCTGATGCACTGACGAGCGCACTTTGATACTCATATATGTGGTAGATATGCGCTCTGTCCTTGAAGTAAGGTTTTTAGTTCTTAATTGGGAGGGGGGTCACCGGATATATAGAATGAGATTCACGAAGAAATGTTACTAAATATATGTTAATTATGACTAGAATTCTATGAGTTTTTCTACCTGATGCACTATTGAGCGCACTTTGATACTCATATATGTGGTAGATATGCGCTCTCTCCCTGAAATAAGCTTTTTAGTTCTTAATTGGGAGGGGGGTCACCGGAGATATAGAATGAGATTCACGAAGAAATGTTACTAAATATATGTAAATTATGACTAAGATTCTATGACTTTTTTTTATCTGATGCACTGACGAGCGCACTTTGATACTCATATATGTGGTAGATATGCGCTCTGTCCTTGAAGTAAGGTTTTTAGTTCTTAATTGGGAGGGGGGTCACCGGATATATAGAATGAGATTCACGAAGAAATGTTACTAAATATATGTTAATTATGACTAGAATTCTATGAGTTTTTCTACCTGATGCACTATTGAGCGCACTTTGATACTCATATATGTGGTAGATATGCGCTCTCTCCCTGAAATAAGCTTTTTAGTTCTTAATTGGAAGGGGAGTGACCGGAGATATAGAAAGAGATCCACGAAGAAATGTTACTAAATATATGTAAATTATGACTAAGATTCTATGACCTTTTGTATCTGATGCAATATTGAGCGCACTTTGATACTCATATATGTGGTAGAAATGCGCTCTGTCCTTGAAATAAGCTTTTTAGTTCTCAATTCGGAGGGGGTTCACCGGTGATATAGAGTGAGATTGACGAAGAAATGTTACAAAATATATGTAAATTATGACTAGGATTCTATGACTTTTTCTACTTGATGCACTATTGAGCGCACTTTGGTAATCATATATGTGGTATATATGTACCTTGTCTTTGAAATATGTCATGTAGTTCTTAATTGGGAGGGGGGTCACTGGAGATATAGAATGAGATTCACGAAGAAATGTTACTAAATATATGTAAATTATTACTAGGATTCTTTGACTTTTTTCTATCTGATACACTATTGATCGCACTTTGATACTCATCTATGTGGTAGATATGTGTCTTGTCTTTCCAATAAGTCATGTAGTTCTTAATGGGAGGGGGGTTACCGAAGATATAGAGTGATATTCATGAAGAAATGTTACTAAATATATGTAAATTATGACTAGGATTCTATGACTTTTTTTCTATCTGATGCACTATAGAGCGCACTTTGATACTCATATATGTGTTAGATATGTGCCTTGACTTTCAAATAAGTCATGTAGTTCTTAATTGGGAGAGGGGTCACCGTTGAAATAGAATGAAATTCACGAAAAAATGTTACTAAATATACGTAAATTATGACTAGGATTCTATGACTTTTTCTATCTGATGCACTATCGAGCGCACTTTGGTACTCATATCTGTGGTACATATTCGCTCTGTCCTTGAAATGAACCTTTTAGTTCTAAATTGGGAGTGGGGTCACCGGATATATAGAATGAGATTCATGAAGAAATGTTACTAAATATATGTAAATTATGACTAGGATTCTATGACTTTTTTTCTATCTGATGCACTATAGAGCGCACTTTGATACTCATATATGTGTTAGATATGTGCCTTGACTTTCAAATAAGTCATGTAGTTCTTAATTGGGAGAGGGGTCACCGTTGAAATAGAATGAAATTCACGAAAAATGTTACTAAATATTTATAAATTATGACTAGGATTCTATTACTGTTACTACCTGATGCACTATCGAGCGCACTTTGATACTTATATATGTGGTAGATATGCGCTCTGTGCTTGAAATAAGCCTTTTAGTTCTTAATTCGGAAGGGGGTCACCGGAGATATAGAATGAGATTCACAAAGAAATGTTACTAAATATATGTAAATTATGACTAGTATTCTATGATTTTTTCTACCTCTTGCATTGTCTAGCGCACTTTGATACTCATATATGTAGTAGATATATGCTCTGTCTTTGAAATAAGCCGTTTAGTTCTTAATTCGGAGGGGGATCACCAGAGATATAGAAATAGACTGACAAAGAGCTATTAGTATATATTTTTTTTCGATGGTCTATTCTGTGTGTGCTTTTTAACGGACATTGATACGTACTAAGATTTGTGAAAGAGTTTTTTCTGTCTACAAGTAAGGTTATTCTAAGGGAGTCAACAGTGATGTTTAAAGAATCGTTATTTTTTTGTCTTTTTAAAATACAGGGTTTGTCCGGGAAGTAATAGGACTGATTTTATTCCGCCATGACTGTACTTCGGTGCGTGCGCGCACCGGCTGGATCCGGTAGAGGGCGTTCCTAGCTAACGAACGAGCGGCTGGTCAGTTGTCTCGGAGCACACGGAGAGTCAGGACAGGCTTTTTCGCGCGACGTGTTTCTGTGAGTGGTGCAAGCCGAAAATGCAGCGTTCGTTAGAGCAGAGGTACGCGATTAAATTCTGTGTTAAACTCGGTAAATCTGCGACAGAGACGTGTGATATGATCAAGCAGGCTTATCCAGATGATGCTTTAGCAAGAAGTGGTGTGTTTCGGTGGCACAAGGCCTTTTCGGCGGGCCGGGAAGAGGTCGCCGATGAAGACCGTGCTGGAAGACCTTCGACTTCGACAAACACCGACAATGTGACTCGTGTGCGCGAAGTTTTGAACTCAGACCGTCGACTAAGTATCCGTTTAATTGTCCAGATGTTAAATTTACCAAAAACTGTGGTTCATGAAATTGTGACGGAGCATTTGAACATGCGCAAGGTGTGCGCGAAGATTGTCCCAAAAGTGCTCACTGACAACCAGAAATTGCGGCGAGTGGAATTGGGCCAAGAAAATTTGAACATGTGTGAAAGTGACCCCCAATTTTTGAATAACGTAATCACAGGTGACGAATCATGGATCTTTGAGTATGATCCCGAGACAAAGAGGCAATCTTCCGAGTGGCACACGCCCAAAAAAGGGAAGAATGAGCAAATCCAAAGTGAAAACGATGCTCATTGTCTTTTTTTGACATCAAAGGCACCGTCCACCATGAATTTGTTCCGCCTGGACAAACCGTCAACGCCAAGTTTTACGTGGAAGTGCTCAAGAGACTCAAACGAAGGTTCAATCGGGTCCGACCAGACATCGGAGCCGACTGGAAGCTGCACCACGACAACGCCCCGGCTCACACCGCCTTTCTTGTGAACAGCTACCTGACCAAGGCCGGCATCCCAACGCTTCCGCAGCCGCCCTACAGCTCAGATGTGGCTCCCCGGACTTCTTTATGTTTCCTCGCCTGAAACGCCCGATGAAAGGCAAGCATTTTGAGACGACAGAGGGGATCCAAGCAGCTTGCACCGCGGCTCTCAAGGCTATTCCGGAGAATGACTTCCGTGACGCCTTCAATGCTTGGAAATCGCGCTGGCAATGCTGCATCGACGCAGAAGGAGCCTATTTTCAAAGTTTTTAAACAATTGTAACGATTGGCTCAATATTTTTTTAAAAATCGACTTAGTCCTATTACTTTCCGGACAAACCCTGTATATTTCTAAATTTTTAAACCGTTTTTCAATGAGGCTACACTATTGCCGTGTATCTGATAGACTATTGATTATCTATGAAATAAGTCGCTTTATGATTTTATGTGAAAGCGGGAAGGCACCGCCCATGATTGAATTCATTGCATGTATGATTTGTTTTGGTGTACTGTCAACCCTGAATTTATTGGTTAGAAAAGTTTGCAGATATCTGCTAAGATCCCTTCGGTAAGTAGCTGCATTTATTAGAGCTTCTCACTTTAATACTTATTTTCATAGAGCAAAAACTATAAGGGATATTGAGAAAGGGTTCTTTGCAACTGATTCAGAGTCCCAAGAATAGGTTCTATCCCCCCCTTAACTTTTTATTCAAAGTGCAAGTGGTTCAATCAACCATTTTCAGTTTCAGCTTTTATCGCCGTTAAACGAAAACGTTAATAGATAGCAAGAAGCGTTTTTTTGTAAACGATTCAGAGCCTTAAGACAACAAACCATGACAATCCACTACCGTCCTACAAAATCCGGCATAATTCAAATTTACTATTGTTTTTGGTTTCCATACTGATTTCCGTAGAGCAAAAATTGTAGCAGATATCTCGATAAATTTCTTCCAATGGATTCAGCTTCCCAGGAATAGGTTCTGTCCATTAACTTATAATCAAACTCGAAATAGTTCAAATAATCATTTACGTTTTTTTAAAACATTCATCGTAATAGTACAAAAATGGTAATAGATAGCGACAAACGCTTTTCTGCAATCGATTCAGTGCAGTGGCGTAGGGAAGGGGGGCAGAGGGGCCGAGCCCCCCCAAAGAGGCCCGACAATGTACTTCAATACTTTGACGTTCGTAATTTTTTATATATTTTTATGTTTATATATTTCTTTGTAATGTTTCTATATGTACCTATAACAGCACTTGCCCCCCCCCCCCCAAACACACATCCTGGCTACGCTACTGATTCAGTGTCTTAACCCTTCGTAAGTGTGGTGAATTTCTGGAACTTTTTTAGTGTGGCTGATCTCAGAGACAGTTCTTTTTCTTTCGTTCTCCTGTGAATTCTTTCTAGTACTTAAAACTAAATATGGTTTATAATATGAGCGGTGTTATGCAACAACCATTCAACCCACAACGACTCAATTTTGGGGAAATCGAAGTTATAGGTTTCTCCACCCCATAAGATATTACCGTATGTGGGTTGGCTTTTCTTTTCATAGATGGCAGACCGATCGCAAACGCGTTATCAGGATCCTTTAGTATGTTCCTTACATATGTTCAAACCCTCCAGCATGGTTAATCACTTTTTTTATTTTATTTTGTGGGTTGACTGGTTTTTGCATAACACCGCACATATTATCATCACCTTTATCAATATTCAACTATGATCATTTCAATTATTGATCGTAAAAATACTTTTTGAACCATAAATGAAATATACACCGAAAAACATTAAATTTTGTATAATGGTAGGAGACACAAAATAATTATAATGAAACTCATCATCATCAAAGGTATCAGCCCAGGTCACCTGCCGCAGCTGAGAAACTTCCATCCTCCACGGTTTTCTGCTAGCCTCTTCGTCTTAACGTATGATCTTTCTGTTTTTATATAATCCATTAATTGTAGTCTCCTTCGCCCCCTCCCTCTCTTTCCCGCCACCATACCCTTTAAGACGTCCCTCGTGATGAAATTTCTTCTTAGACAATGTCCCAACCAGTTTCTCCTTCTCTTCTTAATAATATCTAAAAGTGTTCGTTTCTCCCCCACCATTTCTAACACTCTCTCATTCGTTTTCCACTCGACACAAATAATTCTTTCCATTCTTCTCCACACCCACATTTCGAAGGCTTCCAGTCGATTGTCATCACTTTTACGTAATGTCCACGTTTCCACCCCATGCAGTGCAACACTCCACGAAGAATTTTATGAGTTTTTCTCAAATCTTTATTCAAGGGCCCACAAAACAGACTTTTCTTCTTCCTAAAGGCTTCTTTCGCCATTCCTATCCTTGTTTTTATTTCACGTTCGCACTTCATGTTATTACTAAGAATAATATCCAAATATCAAATACTATTCACTTGTTCTATCTTCTCCCCTTCCACTTTTATATTTGACACACACCCCTTCGTTCCAATCACCATGGCTTTTGTCTTTCTAACATTTATTTTCATCCCATATTCTTCAAAGCCCTTCCTCATTTTTCTAACATTTTATTGGTTTTCTTTTCAGATTCTGCAACAAGAGCCATATCGTCTGCAAATCTTATGCATCTAATCATTCTACCTCCTATCGAAATGCAGTCATCATATAGGCTCTTTTTCACTATCTCTTCTAGATAGACATTAAATAGTGTTGACGAGAGGCAGCATCCTTGTCGAACTCCCCTTCCAATTGCACTCTCTTCCGTCAGTTCTTAACCTATCCTAACACTTACTTGTTGGTTCACACCCTTGTTTCCTCCGATATTCCATAGATTTCACCTACTTGTACATTTCCTCATATTTCCCAACTCCTTCTAAATCTTCTGTCCTCGCATTTTCTTTTGTAAAACTCTTCCCTCGCTCTGCCTGTTTCTCTTCGTAATTCATTATTTAACTTTCTGTACATCTTTCTGTACATCTTTCTGCCCTCTTCTGTATCAACACGTTTCCACCTCTTCCTCTCCCTCATTTTCTGCAACATCTGCTCTGTAACCCATGGTTCCTTAGCCGTTTTCTGTTCTCGGTAACCTACTGCTTCTTCTGCAGTCTGCTGAAACCAACGTTTAATACTGTATGTTTCCACCGTGCGTTACTACCTGTTCCCATCTTTTCCTCGTTTGAACATTTTTCTTCGAATTTTTCAACGAAAAGATTTCTTCTTTCCTCGTTTTTCAACTTTTCAGTATTCAACACTTTGTTGCCTACTTTTCTTCCGCTCACATTTTTCACTTGAATATCTACTTCGGCCAGCACAAGATTATGATCAGAGAAAATATCAGCCCCGGGAAGGGTCTTCTCGTACTTTAAGCTATTCCGATACCTGTCCTAAATCATAACATAGTCTATCTGATATCTTTCGCCGTCTATTGGTGATTTCCAAGTATATCTTCTTCTCTTGTGCTGATTGAACCAAATGTTCCCAATTACTGATGAATTCTGTCTACAGAAATTTACCAGTCCCTCTCCCCTTTCATTTCTTTCACATAAACCATATTTGCCTACGATACTACCTTCTTGTTTTTCTCCCACAACTGCATTGAAATCTCTCATTAGAATTACTCATGCATTCCTCTTCTCCCTATCTATAATTTCTTCTATTTTCTCATAATTTTCCTCTACTTGTTCAGTTGCATGCAAAATGGTCGGTGTATATGTCTGTATCACCACTAGATCCTTCATTTTCCCTTTAAGTCTTAACATCATAACTCTATCATCAATAAATTCTACTTTCACTACCTTCTCCTTTAAGCGCTTTCCAAGACTTATTCCTACGCCATTATGACCGCCCTTTTCATTACCTGAGCAAAGCATTCTATATCCTTCGCTGTTCAACACCCCATTACCTTCCCATATAACTTCACAAACTCCTATCAAATCTAGATCATTTTCTTTGATTTCTTCTTTAACATTTTCTAATTTTCCTCCCTGTAACATAGTACGTACGTTCCATGTCCCTATCCTAAACTTTTTTGCTCTTCCTTATCTTTCTTTCTCTGTTTGTCTTTCCCTTCCATTATTACTTTCTCGTCCAATAGTCCTTTTCAAGCCATCCCCCTTCCGGAGATACGAATGGGGGGATATTTTACCTCCGGAACTAAGAAAGACCATTGTACATATGTTCTCTTTTTGCTGCAATATTTTTTTTATTGTTTTCTCATATTCCTCTTGTGTTTTACATTCTTATGAATATTATATAGAAACCTTTTTAATTTTCGTTCCACAGAATCTGTGAATATTTCAACTAGAAATACAGTAGTAGGGGCGCCCGTATGGCGAAGTTTGGACTTTGATCTCAGTGCCCTTTGTGACGTCATAGGTCAAAGGTCAATGACCTTGGCCCGGGGTCAATGACCTAGAGGTACTTAGGACCATCCCCTCTAGATTTTGGCAGGAGTACCTTGGCCCACCCCCTAAATTTTGGTAGGGGTACCTAGGATCGCCCCTTAAATTTTGGAAATTATCAAATCTAAAAATTTGGTATGGTAGCCTAGGTCCATAGTATGTACCTCGATCAGTATTGGGGGTCCACCTCGTTCCCTTTCATGGGTAAAAAAATTGCCAAAAACTCAAATTTCGAAGGTCTTGGACCTAATTTATCCCCTTTGATGAGGTGTTATTAGCTTATATAGTTATATGGGCGTATACAGGGGTCCATTCTCTTTCATAAGAATTGGTACATTAATGCACCCCTTTAAATTTTGGGAGGGGTACATTGAGCCACCCCTTCAATTTTGGAAATTTACCAATTTAGGCATTCGGTATCATAGTACAGGACCTTAATACGTATCATGATAAATTTGGGTAGTCCACCTCGTTCCCTTTCATGGGTAAAAAATTGCTAAAATATATACGTAAGTAATACGTTGTACCACGTATTTAGTTTTTCGCCCAATTTATCCCCTTTGATGAGGTTTTATTACCTTATATGGTTATATGGGCATGTATAGGGGTTCATTTCCCATCATAAGACATAGGTACATTGATGCACCCCTTTAAAAATTTGGTAGAGGTACCTTGGCTCACCCCATCAATTTTAGAAATTGTCCATTATAAGCATTCGGTATCATAGTACAGGACCTCAATATATACGACTATAAATTTGGATGGTCTACCTCGTTCCTTTCATGGGTACAAAACAATTAAGTTTCGGAGGTTAGTGACCCCCTTTGATGAGGTTTTATTACCTTATATTTTGGATATTGCCAAATATAAACTTTTGGTATAATAGTATAGGCCCTCAATATGTTTGAGTGGTCCATCTCGTTCCCTTTCATGAGTAACAAAATTGTCAAAAGTCAAATTTTGGAGGTTATTGACCCATATTATTCTTTTTGGAAGAGGTCTTATTACCTTATGTGATTATGAGGGCATGTACAGGGGTCTATTCTATTTCTTAAGATATAGGAACATCGATGCTTCCATCTTAAAATTTTGGTAGAGGTACATTGGCCCACCCTTATATTTTGGAAATCGTCCAATTTAAAACTTTGATATAATAATATAGGACTCTAATATGTATCGCTAGTTATAAACTTCGGTGATCCATCTCGTTCGTTTTTACGGTTAAAAAATTGATAAAAATTAGTACGACCATGTGTTCGGTTATTGACCCAACTTATTCCATTTGATAAAGTCTTATTACCTTATATGATTATACGGACGTGTACAGAGGTCTGTTTTCTTTCTTAAGATATAGGTACATTGAAAATTTAGGAGGGTACATTGACTCACCCCTTAAAATTTGGAAATTACCCATTTTGGTATACTAGTATAGTGCCCTAATAAATACCATTATAAATCTCGGGTAGAAAATTGACAAAAATGTAAATTTCGAAAGTGACTGACACCTATGATAAGGGTGGATGTGTTAGGGGTCATTTCCTTTATACTTTGATGTTTCCTTCTTAAATTTTGTTGGGGTACATAGGGCCAGTTCTTTAATTTGGCAATTACCAAATAAAATTCGGTAAACGTTCTCTAGGATCCATTGAAAATTTCGGTGTCCCTCTTATGGCCAAATATTGAAATTTTGAAGGCAATTGACCTATTTTATTTTCTTTGATACGGTAGTGTACAGGGATTCATTTCATTTGTTGTGGTACTTCTTAAGTTTGAGTATACACTTCTGGACAACAGTTGGTTCTGTTAAGGTAAACAATTGACGGAGATGATTAACCTTAGTGTTGCCACGAGACGAGACTTCGGGCTGTCTCGTCTCGTCTCGTGCAAAGCATGTCTCGTCTCGTGTCTCGTCTCGAAAAAATGTGCTCGTCCCGTCTCGTCTCGAGAGGTTCTGTCCCGTCATATCTCGTCTCGTTTTGTCTCGTCTTGTCTCGTAAAAATTATAGCAGCATACCATGGGAACGAAAGTAAAGTGTAGCAGACTGCACCATGCTAATCAAGATACAACTAAGTTATTACCCAGAACACACAAGACAAGAAATGTCACGGTAGCTACACCGTGAAGCATTCACCCCTGGTGTGTGTGGTAGTCGGTTCGATCTAGGTTAGTGCCATGTAAGCTTTGTGGTGGACAAACATTGAGTGTGTGTGTTTTCTCGAAGTTGTTTTGTATCCTACCACTTTGTTCATTCCACTAATTTTCCCATCATCATCTATTCGGAGTGGGCCAAAGTTGCCTAAAGGCCTTAGAAAATAAACTCAAATAAGCTCACAAGGCAAGGACAAATAGTTTACAAGATAATATATCTCTGTTGTTAGTTATCTGAGGCTTCTCGACCCTGGCTTTTTTTTTTTTTTTTTGTTTACATGCTGAAACATTGAAATTTGTTTCACCAGTTTCAATACACGAATATACAGTAAATTACTCGTAGGTACGTCGAAGATGAAGACGTCATCATCCCCGACACTACCGTATACTATCAGCCCACTTGCTTTATAGGTGCTTGCTTTGTCGGTGTATATGTATATATGTATAACCGCGAAAAGTAAAATTTTTGTTTGAAATTTTTTTCAAAATTTTAGTTTGAAATATTTTGTTTTAAATTTTTTTCAAATTTTTGTTTGAATTTTTTTATTTTCTTAAATTTAGTTTGAAAATTTTTGCTTGAAATTTTTTTTGAAATATTTTCGTTTCCAAACTTTGTTTGAAAATTTTTTCGTTTCAAAATTTTGTTTGAATTCTGTTTGTAAAGTTTAGTTTGAAATTTTTGTTTCATTTTTTCAAAATTGTTTGAAATTTTTGTAATTTTTTTTTGTTTGAAACTTTTTGTTTGAAATTTTTGTTTGGAAAATTTTGATTTCAAAATTTTAAGTTTGTGGACTCATTAGTAAAGAATCGTTTCGAACTGTTTAGAACAAAAACATCTGGCAACGTTGTTTATCATGATGCAATAGTACACGTCAGAACATGGGTTTGTAGTTGAAATGAAAAAACACAAATCATTGAAATTGGTCATTTTATTACACTGCACTGGTTAATCACTTACATCCATACCAAATAAAGGATCTGGATATTGTCGCTACAATGTATTTTGAACTTCTTGCACTAGTTTGTCTTTAGCGTATAATTTTAATTCCAATTGAAGTCTTTTAAGGTCTATGTCAATGTCAATTGGCGGAAACTCAATGACCATTTGATCACAAATAAACTGTTTATCAATACAGGTATGCACCCACGAATGGTGTTGACGACCATCACACCATTTACAGATATGTTGTAAAAATATGCATAACACATTTCTGAAAATAGTACATTTCAGGAATATACTTGTTTTGTTGCGCACTTCCACTGAGTGTTTTACACACTGGAATACATTGATGAATTTGGTCCATTCCGTTTGAGTTAGATACACCATGTTGGGGCTTCATGCAATGTACTCTTTTCACGTAACAGCACCATTTTCTTCTCGAGGACTGTAGGTAGCACCACTTCATGATTTGAGCCTAATGATTTGACTATCGTCACATTTAGCTGATCATGAAAATAATCATTCATTTGATCGATACGTGTACATAACATCTGCCATTCTTCAAAGTTCAGTTGTACACCAAATTGTTCTGCAATCCAATCACAGGTTCAAGTGTTGTAGCACATATACCAATCATCACATGTTTTGTTTTAAATATATTTATTGGATAATAGCTTGCTAAGAGGAATTCTTTATCGTTAGAAGTAAACATCTTTCCTCCTGAAACGCACTTGCTCGAATGATTTCAGGGGCTGACACGGAATTTTCTGACGTTTGCATTGATGATTTGATCACTATTCCCAACATCATTAGAAAAGAATGTGCTGACGTTTGAATTCATGATTTCATCACAATTGCTAACGTCATGCTGACAAAACCAAATTTCTATTTCAGGTTGTGTAGTAAATTCAAATTGATGACTCCATCCAACGAATCTCTTATAGCATAAAGATACAGATACAGTGTTTAAGAAACGTAATAGTTCTTCTTGTTTTGATGCTTCCATGGATAAATATCTTGCTGGTAGAATACTATCTAAGATTCTAAGATTCTAAAGGTGGCTAGCTAAGATTCTAAAGGTACATTCTGTTGCAAATCGGTAACCTTAGTAACTGATTTCATCACATCACGTAAGTTTAGAAACTGCAGACAAGTAGCCATCATGACGTTATCATGAACAGAAGATCTAAACCTCTAAAGATAATTTTATATTTTATATCAAATCCTTATTACTGCCGTATATAAGAAAACTTTTATAATAAAAGGTGATTGGAAAACATCCAAAATTCCCATGTACCATCTTTTAGCTCTAGCCCAAAAGGGAATATTACATGATAGAAGCGTCAGCGTCTATCCGACAGACACTTTTAGGCATACGGGCCGTGATTTTTAACAACAATACCGGACAACAGTTTTTCACATGCGCATGTTATTATCAATATCTGAGGACTGTGTTAGTATACTATAAAAACACAGCGTTGTGAACACATTATCAGTATATGTGTTGTCAAGACATATCGCTGCGTTGGCACAGCATTCCTTTAGAACGGTACAAATTGGTTCGCTTAGCTGGCAGGTATTTATGCCGATAACTCGTTCAGGCAAGAATACATATTGCAACATTCCGAGATAAAAGTCATACTGGAAAATGAGATGGCAAAGCCGGAAGCTTTCTATTGGACTCCTGATTTGCGCTGACATCTATCTAGAAATTACGTGCGCTGTTTTCCCGCTCACAGTCGCTTAATATCGACAGGTGGAAGGATGCTTGATTTTGTGCTTCATTTCATGTAACAGTTTGTGCTCAAAAATTAGTGAAAAATAGATCTTTAAGTGAAATAAGTTTGGAGAACGGGTTTGTACGTAGATTTTAAATTGCGTACAAATGTACACATAGTGTTCAGTAGGTTGCTTTTTCATGGATCCCATAAGTTTCAGATATCCTCTGATCTTATTTGCCGATACAGATAGAACATCAAGAGTCATGATCCACATATAGCGGAAAGTAAAGGCCAACTGCTCTCGGCCCTCGTAGCCGAGTGTGCTAGCGCAACATGCTAGTAATGAAAATAGTTTTTGGAGTGGGTTCAAACCCTGCCCAAGGAAACATTTTCTAAAATTTTCATAACAATTTTTTCATTAAAATAAGACTGAAAATAATACTCAAAAAAGTGATTTACCGATTATTTTTAAAAATTTTCATAACACTTTTTTAATTAAAATAAGCTTGCAGTTTTACTATACGGATCGATAGTAAAAGTAGTTATAGTAGTACTATTAGTAATAAAAAAAGTAGTACTGGTAATAGTAGAAGTAGTAGTAGTAGTAGTAGGAACGGATTAGAAGACCCACAGGGATTGGTTAGGTTTGTTCTCATGCCCAAATTTATCTGTACATTTTACATTACCAACTTCAAATGCCTGGCTAGGGTAGCGCGCGAAAAATAATACAAGGTAGCGCGCGAATACTGAAACTCTTGGGATCGGCGTAAATGCCAGTGGGTTTATTTTTTCTAAATTTAAACCTAAAATATTCTATTTTTTCATTTTATTTTGACAAATAGCCATTTTAACTGAGCTTACTGAGTGCTGGTGTGCAATTGCACACAAGGAACGACACGTTATTTGGCCCTTCTGGCATGTGTAAACTTGTTTTAGGAAGATCTATTGAAATTGAGACCTTAAAATCGTGGAAATTTGTACTGTTGTCCCATTATTACTTTTCACTACTGAAACTGGTAAATAATTCAAGACATGCTTAAAATTAAAGTCACCTTTCGGAAACTATTTAGAAGATTTGTTTTGTTGGAATATATATAGTCGTTCTTTACATATGCTGAAAACTTATTATAATAAAATGCATGTTTTCGAAGGGTTCGTATTTCTTATTCCACGTATGTTAGATGTTCACCTTAACCAGTGATTTACGTAAACTAATATTAGTCTTCTGCAGAAGGATTAACGTGTATGCTTCCCTACCGAGAGCAAGTTATGTTACAAATTACCTGTGGATATTGCCTAACTACTTGGTGTACTAATGGTAACTATAGCTTAGGAAATATATGAATCGAACTGTGGAATGATAAAAACTTATTCGTTTTGAATAGTAATTATTTGGATAATATTAATCTTTGAATGTGTAAGTTATATGCAATTTATGGGAAAGGTTTTTTTTTTGTGATCCATGTAAGTGAAAATTAGACGATAGTTTGGCAATTTAAATTAGAAATTTATAAAATAGTGAGAAATCGAACCATTTGGTAGATTTAGGTAGTAATATAACAGTGAACTGTCCGGTCTTTAATAATTTAAGGAGCAGTAACCGAAACGTTAGTCCGCCTTTAATAAATTTAGGCGACGTGAGTAGCATTGGCGGCTGCGAAGGCGTACAAAATCCGAAAGTTGAGAATTTATTCGACTTCACATGGACTACGATACCACAAGTTCGCCTGTCAATGACATTAAATAGGCCACCAATTAAATGTAACCTTGAAAAGCAATTTTCGAACAAAAAACTTCTCAAGTCATTAGAATTGCAGGAATGGGAATTACCTGGAGAAACAGGAACTAATGATATGATCATATGTGATTTTTTATTAAAAATAAATATGATGATTGAACGTAAATTAGCACCTACAGAGATGTAATCTAGTATCCGAAATCTTAGTCATCGAGAAATATGGAGCAGGAGGTGAATCGAGACCAGATGAGTACGAGTTCTGAGAGTAGTGGGGTATGTCCGACTCCAGATTATGAAGATGTACCACTCGGGGTTTGCACTTTTAATCCTAACCAAAATTAATTTTGCTAGGCGCCCGGAGAAATGCAGGATACTGCAAAAGGTAAAGTGGATATTGAGACTGATATTTCTTCACCTTATTTAATTCCACACTTAGTATGTTAAAAAAAACTCCCTGTTGATTTTCAGTATGTGATTACCGAAGAGTTAGGAACAGTTAAGAATTATGAATATGAAATACAATTAACTGATAATGGTCCTAGTATTCTCCAGGCCTACCCTGTCCCTTAGCATAAGCTTTAAAAAATTGGATGAATTTATTGAGGATCTTATAACAAAAGAAGTGGTGGAAGAAATTTCTGGTTCCCCTGATATATCACCCGGTTTTATGGTTAAAAATAACGACGGATCTCAACAACTAGTAGTAAATTACTCGGAATTTAATAACACGATTTCTGTCCCCACATGTAGAATTCTATATGGCTAATATTGGAAGGCATAAGATTTATTCTTTTTCAATTTAAAATTTAGTTGTCTCCTTATCAACTTAAAACCTGAATCAAGAAAATACACTGCGTTTGCTACGCCTACTAGAGTGCTCCAGTTTGTCAAGATGCCGATTGGATTCATTTATAGCCCGTTCATTTTTTCTACCCAGATGCTCAGGATATTTAGGAAAATGGATGCACAGGATCATATGTCATGCTGACACATTAAAGAAACACAATGAAATTTTTCAGAAAGTAATACGGAGAGTGTGGGTTCGTAACTATCTCTTACCATAAAACTAGATTATGTGAGCGTAGAATAAAATTTCTAGGGTATAAGTTTTCTGATGTTAAAATGAAAATAGATAATAAAAGAGTACAAGTAATATATCTTCCCATACCAAAGAATAGGCGAGAATTAAATAAATTTTCAAGTCTTCTGTCTTACTTTCTACGTTTTGTTAAAGATTATAGGAGGCTTTAGGACCTATATATGTACTTAAGTCTCCAAAGTAGGAAGAAGATGAACTTCTAGAACGAATTAAGAAAGCAATAAGTAATCATGAAGTATTAAAGATACCTGATTTTTTAAAACCCTTTCATTATCCATGTGGATAGTTCATCTGGCTGTTATAGTTCCGTGCTTAGTCAATATGATGAAAATACTTTTTTGAGATCTGTGCATTTTTATTCGGAATTAATTCTTCCTTACTATTGGTCAAACAATATATTCGAAATAGAACTCCATAGTTTGGAAACTGCTCTTCGTATCTTTGGTAGGTACTTGTTTAACAAATTTACCGTGTACTGCGATAATTCAAGTTTAAGTTGGATATTAAAAAGTCGTAAGCGCCAGAAGTATTATAGGAAATGAAAGTGTGCATAAAGAAAGTAATTACAGGTGCGCTAGACACGTGAACTATCCAACATCCATAAACATTTTCGTGAAGAGTATATAATTCCCACATCGCTAGGTTCATAAATATACTTGGACCTCACCAAACGGAAAAGCACATAATCAAACTGATCATGTTCTAGTAGATACAAGACAGTCTAACAACATTGGTGGTCGGTCGTTCAGAGGAGCTGACTGTGACACTAATCACTACCTGGTACCAGCGATAATAAGAGAAAGATTCTCGTTGAATAAATGAAATATAAAACATCTGAATACGGAGATATTTAATTTAAAGAAATTAAAGGAGAGCCAAGTGAGAAGAAAATACCAGATTCAAGTGTCGAAAAGATTATCGGTATTAGAAAGTTTGTAGCGCACAAGAGTTCAAGATTCTTGTATTGAAATTAGTGCTAACATTAACATTTCAGGAAAAGAAAAATTAGGCAGGCGGAAATTCATAGGATCAAACCATGGTTCGACCAGGAATTCATTGAACTAGCGGAGAAAAGAGAACAGGAAAGCATGAGATGGCTTCAAATACCGAACGAAATAACTACACAAAATTTTGTTGATATCTTCTAAACTTCAAAACTTTTAGAACAAAGAAACGCGATTGCTTGAAAGCTAAAGTTAATGAATTTGAAGATAATAGTAGAAAATAAACATTTAGGACATGTATAAGGGCATTAACGAATTTAAGAAACACAATTAACCACGCATTTATATATAAAAGAAAGCGGACAGTTTAATTCTAATTGACACAGATAGCGTCTTGAGTAGATGGAAATATTTCTTTGAAGATTTAGCTCTACCCTAAAAGACAGAACTTTACAATTTCCCTTACAACAAAAAAGAAATTGTTGTAGATTTGGTAGGATATGAAGAGCGTGCTGAACGCTGCAGAAACAGTTGTTCCGTTTGAGCGAAAATGTCTAGGAAAAACTAGCTTTTACTGGCTAAGGAACGAACGAATTCCTACTGTTGCATCAGAACTCTCGACAATATGTGCGTTTGTCAAAAAAAATCTTCAACTCGGGTTAGGAAATTTTTCCGTATACATCATATTCACTAGATTTTGCGCCTTCAGATTATCATCTGTTTAGGTCCCTTCTACATATACGTTTTGGCAAGAGTTTTGCAAATATAGATAATACCAAAACTTTCTTCGACAACTTCACTCCTTTAAGTCACGGTCTTTGTTTGAGCAAGGAATACACAAGCTATCTACAAGCTGTCAACAGGGAGTTTTTTTAACATACTAAGTGTGGAATTAAATAAGGTGAAGAAATATCAGTCTCAATATCCACTTTACCTTTTACAGTATCCTGCATTTCTCCGGGCGCCTAGCAAAATTCCTTTTGGTTAGGATTAAAAGTGCAAACCCCGAGTGGTACATCTTCATAATCTGGAGTCGGACATACCCCACTACTCTCAGAACTCGTACTCATCTGGGTTAATGGGAAAGTAAGTCAAGGAAAATACCTTGATGATTAAGATAGTATTTCCTTATTTAAAAAGGAATTTTTATTCTCACTAAAAGAAGAAACGGTGAAAATTTATGCACATACCTAATATCAAAGATGCTTGAAAAGATGATTAGGCATCCGAAATGACATTTCGGATATGGTGGATGAGTAACGCATATTGGCTGGCAACAACTGCAATGCCAGTTTGAAAAACCAATCAAGACACCCAGTTTCGGACTGAACATAGGAGTTACAAGGAAAAAAGTGGAAGGTGAATTTTTTCGTTAAAAAAAGGAAAGTTTCGTCTCGAAAAAGCCGGCTTTTTTGCACGTCTACTGTCAGATGAAAATTATTGATTATTGTCAAATCCTTTGTATTTATTATTCCATTCTCTGTACAGGAGTGTTCACTTTAAATTAAATGGATTGCTAAGCACTAATCTCATAATATTAGAAGACTATAGAACAATGGTGAGAAAAAGTATGTAATGATATGAAACTTGAAAAATGGTTTTTAAAATCCTAACGAATTGTTACAATTAGGTAATTAGGGGCCGCACGAAAAATTCGAATTTAGGTTCTAATCCTTGACTTTCTTTGCTTTTCTGTTTACCATAAACAGAATTTGTATTTTTTAAATTAAAAGTTTCGTTTCTTAGATATCGATACGAGACTTCTAGCATATATTAGTGGTGTAGCAAAGTTTATTTTAAGGTTATTAACGTTTATATAGTAGCAATGTTTTCAGCCATAGAAAATTGTAATACCCAATTTTAGAGAGAAAATTCAGAAAATGTCAAATTTTCCCTCTATAATTACCCTCTTATTGGCTACATTCAAACAAACGTACCAGCAACTGAAAACCTCATCCCTGCCTTACACAATTCACCAGAGAAAATTTCAATTACATGATTAGGGGAGGTACAGTTGAGGTTTACAGCGGACCTTGTTCTGTAAGTGGAAAGAAAATTGTGACTACTTTAGGTAGAATAAGATATTTTAAAAAAATTATAAGCTTACGTTAGACATCGGCATGATAATTCTATAATTTATTAGTGGTGTACCAAAGTTTATTTTTAAATAGTTTGTTTCTGTCTGGCAGCAGTGTTTCCAGCCACAAGATTGTAATACCCAGTTTTAGGGGGAAAATTTAGAAGTCCCATTTTTCCCTCTATAATTTCCCTCTTATTGGCTACATTCAAACAAACGTACGAGCAACTGAAAGCCTCATCCCTTGCCTACACAACATGTCAGGTAAAATTTCAATTGGATAACACTTGAAATTGGATTAGGGAAAGTAGAGTTGAAGTTTACAATAGACCTTGTTCTCTAAGTGGAAAGATAATTGTGATTTTTTTTAGGTAGAATGAGCATTTTTAATGATATGTTTAGTTTATTAGATGTCTTGATACTTCTAGGATATATTAGTGGGGTACCAAGTTTCGTCTGTCTGGTGGTATCAGTGTTTCCAGCCACAGAAAATTTTATTTCCCAATTTTAGGTGAAAATTTCGGAAAGTATCCCACTTTCCTCTCTATAGTTTCCCTCTTGTTGGCTACATTTGAACAAACGTATCACTATCTGAGAGCCTCGTCTTTGGCCAACACAACGCATTATAGAAAGTTTCAATAGAATAATTAGGGAAGCTGCAGCACCTACATAACTGTTGATTTGTGCTTCTGAGGTGGAAAAAGGATCAAAATTTTGTGTGATGAGAGATAATTTTTCTTTCTTTCTTTGTATGATAGTCAACAACTTTACATTTTTACTATGTGTTGTCGACACAGTAAAGAATTTTTGAGGTGACCTGGACTCATGTGGAAACAGTGGTTCCAGCTCCAAAAATCTTTAAATTCGGATAGGAAACACTTGTGAATTTTCATCCCTATATTTCCCTCCCGTTGGTAACATTGCCATCGAAATGCCATAAAATTGCCACATCATTCTTCTAAAAATCAAGTCTTAACCATATTAATCGAGTAAATAGTCTTTGAGTTATAATTCATTAACTGAGGGTCTAAGAAAACGCCAAAAATACCCTATCTCGAAAGAGCTATAAGAAGACGTTATAATTTAATTTTTAAATTCAAACATTAAACATCATTTCTTTTTCTGGTTATAAATTATACGTAGCCTTATAATGTGTAATAGAATTATGTATATCCACAGAGTTTGGAGTATTTATATTAGATCAGATGTCTTTGAATATTAATTAACTGCATAGAATGACTAATGACGAACATTATAAGTTACTACTGCTGGCAACCTTGACAATTTAAGCTAGAATGTGAACTATGACTTCATATAAATTCTTGATTTTGTAGCTAAAATGTGTCACATAGTGAAATCACTTACTAATATTTATAAATAATACTTCACTTTGGCGTACTTAATTCGTATTTTAAAATGCATAATGGGTAGTTCGCCTTTTAAAAAAATAATAATCCTCCAACACTACTTAGGTAATTTTCTTCATACTTCAACCCCTAAGCATTCATTAGAATGAAAGCAAAAAAGTGTACTCAAATTGAGGGCCAGAATCAAACCTCTGGCAGCGAAATTTTATGTTATTTAAGTCCTTTTTTTTTTCAACTGAACATTTTTGTACTTAGGGTTGCCAACTCTGGAAAATAAAATTACCGACACTCCCTCAAAATTCCCTATTACATAGGCTGAAGTATCTCTGTTAGAATCCATTCATGCCGTGGACAAAGGTACATTAACACCTGCATTCTGCATACCCTCAGTACATTCACTAATAAGCATAATACATACACCTTATATTACAAATGAGAAACTGAAGTCGGTATTGATCATTTTATTTTATTTACCAGTAACTACTACTTTAAAATTATCGAGACAGTGAACAAAAGTATATTAATGCATACAGACAATCTTGCATTTACAAAGTGAAATTTATTCTATAAACTTATATTTCAACTACAGGAAATTACTTTCAGACGTGCTAAGGAAGTTGGGAGTTTTAAGGGAAGTTGCCATATGCAATAGCTAGGGACGTGAAACTAAACAATGCAGCAAACATCGTACTTTATATCGTAATATTCTATATACGTTGCATCGTACTAACAAATGCATAAGAGGTATCTGCCAGTAATCGATGGATAATTTAAATTTATCGCTATATTTATATCGGATAATTATGACAAATTATACAATTCGGTCTTCGTTGTTAAAAACAATATTTCACAATAAAATCTAATTGCTATTAAATTTCTTGCGTTAAATAAATAAAAAAACAGCCATACATTTAAAAATATCGTTTAACGTATAATAACAACGGAAATTTGTATTTGTAAAGGTACTGTTGAAGAATTTCGATGTTCGATGTTTTATTCTGGATTACAGATTTCAAAATACAGGTCATAAAGGAGCTGGTAACAAGTTTCTATCGTTTATAATGACCCACAGTTCAGATATTTATATAACTACAAGGTTACTGATTTTCATCAAAAACCATTTAGACACGGTATCATGATATTACCTTTTATTGTAGGATGTGACACATTAAACTTTATACACGCCTTAAAAATCGTACATCGAGTTCACAAGATGGATCCTCAATTATGCATTATTTACTTTGTGTTGCTATGACAACCAATTTCACATCGTCGAATTACTATATTAACAAAATAGCAACGTATAACAACTTAAAGAGAAATTACATCTATATCCTTTTTTCATATTCTTCTTCTTCCTTTCTTAAACAGCTTGTGCATAATTTAAAAGTAAATTCTGCCCAAGGATTCAAATACAAGTATAAATACATGTATCGTTGTATGGTCACCGGCCTTAATCAAAATAGCCAATATTTCCGGCCAGGTGTCAACCCGGTTTGTATTCCTTTCTCTGTATGTGGTAGCAAAATAGGTCCTCCCTACTCAGTATGCTTTCTGCCCTCTATAAGCTTCTTAGGGTGACTTCGTATACTTCGTAGCTTTCTTTACCAATCCACATTCGTGCTCTACATATGTTCTCGGGTATTTCAATTGCAGTCTTTATATGCAGCTCCAGTAATACTCATACTTGATGTTTTCTGATAAGTAATAAACATTTTAGCCCATTTCAGTGAACCGAGGACTCTGAACTAGTTCAATCGAAAGACTAGTTCATTTAGCAGTGGCATAACTGATTAACTATTGAGTCCACAGAGTACGCAACATGGAGGCACGACAAAAGTTGCCCCATTTGAGTTTCGAGAAAAACTTTATGATGTTAGAATTTTAAAATCCACTATTCAAGTTTCATATCATTACATACTTTTTCTCACCATTGTCTTCTAATATTATGAGATTAATGCTTAGGAATCCACTTAATTTAAAGCAAACACTCTGTACAGAGAATGGAATAATAAATACAAAGAATTTGACAATAATCAATATTTTTCATCTGAGAGTAGACGTGCAAAAAAAGCCGGGTTTTTCGAGATGAAACTTTCCTTTTTTAACGAAAATTTTCTGGTTCAACTTCCACTTTTTCCCTTGTATCTCCAATGTTCAGTCCGAAACTGAGTGTCTCGATTTTTTTTTCAAACTGGCATTACAGTTGTTGCCAGCAAATGTATGTTACTCATCCACCATATCCCAAATGTCATTTTGGATCCCTAATCATCTTTTCAAGCATCTTTGGTATTAGGTATGTGCATAAATTTCCAGCGTTTTTTCTTTTACCGAGAATAAAAATTGCTGTTTTAAATAACGAAATACTATCTTAATCATCAAGGTATTTTCCTTGACTTTCTTTCCCATTAGCCCATAACACAGGTAGCTTGTGTATTCCTTGCTCAAACAAAGACCGTGACTTACAGGGGTGAAGTTGTCGAAGAAAATTTTAGTATTATCTATATTTGCAAAGCCCTGACCAGAACGTATATGTAGAAGGGACCTAAACAGATGATAATCTGAAGGCGCAAAATCTAGTGAATATGATGTATACGGAAAAATTTCCTAACCCGAGTTGAAGATTTTTTTGACAAACGCACATATTGTCGAGAGTTCTGATGCAACAGTAGGAATTCGTTCGTTCCTTAGCCAGTAAAAGCTAGTTTTTCCTAGACATTTTCGCTCAAACGGAACAACTGTTTCTGCAGCGTTCAGCACGCTCTTCATATCCTACCAAATCTACAACAATTTCTTTTTTGTTGTAAGGGAAATTGTAAAGTTCTGTCTTTTAGGGTAGAGCTAAATCTTCAAAGAAATATTTCCATCTACTCAAGACGCTATCTGTGTCAATTAGAATTAAACTGTCCGCTTTCTTTTATATATAAATGCGTGGTTAATTGTCTTTCTTAAATTCGTTAATGCCCTTATACATGTCCTAAATGTTTATTTTCTACTATTATCTTCAAATCCATTAACTTTAGCTTTCAAGCAATCGCGTTTCTTTGTTCTAAAAGTTTTGAAGTTCAGAAGATATCGACAAAATTTTGTGTAGTTATTTCGTTCGGTATTTGAAGCCATCTCATGCTTTCCTGTTCTCTTTTCTCCGCTAGTTCAATGCATTCCTGGTCGAACCATGGTTTGATCCTATGAATTTCCGCCTGCCTAATTTTTCTTTTCCTGAAATGTTAATGTTAGTACTAATTTCAACACAAGAATCTTGAACGCTAGTGCGCTACAAACGTTCTAAAACCGAGAATCTATTCGCCTCTTATATCTGGTATTTTCTTCTCACCTGGCTCTCCTTTAATTTCTTTAAATTAAATATCTCCGTTTTCAGGTGTCTTATATTTCATTTATTCAACGATAATCTCTCTCTTATTATCGCTTGTACCAGATAGTGATCAGTGTCACAGTCAGCTCTTCCGAACGACCGACCACCACTGTTAGACTGTCTTCTATCTACTAAAACATGATCAGTTTGATTATGTGCTTTTAAGTTCGGTGAGGTCCAAGTACACTCATGTCCAAAATTATTGTCGCATGTCTATAAATATATTGTTATAGGAATATAATTTGATAACGAATTCGCTCGGTAGTTCTTATGATGTTAGTATCTGTATAATTGGCAAAGACATGTATGTGGCAAATTTCATGGCAAAAGAACAGTAAATAAGAACAATAAAACGAAAATAAAACTTTCTTATTCATTTAGCAACATTTTCTTTTGCTTATTCTAATTTTCTTATTTATAATTCTTTTTGTATGAAATTTACTACAAATATACATTTCTCGATTATACACATAGTAACACTATTAAAACTACCCTGCAAAATCTTTTTCAAATTATATTCTTACAAGAAGACAGTTATAGATATGCGACAATCATTTTGGACATGAGTGTACGTTTATGAACCAAGCGATGTGGGAATTATATACTCTTGACGATAATGTTTATGGATGTTGGAAAGTTCACGTGTCTAGCGCACCTGTAATTACTTTCCTTATGCACACTTTCATTTCCTATAATACTTCCTCTGGAGCTTATGATCTTTTAATATTCAACTTAAACTTGCATTATCGCAGTACACGGTAAATATGTTAAACAAGTACCTACCAAAGTTACGAAGAGCAATTTCCAAACTATGGAGTTCTATTTCGAATATATTATTTGACCAATCGTAAGGAAGAATTAATTTCGAATAAAAATACACAGATCTCAAAAAAGTATTTTCATCATATTGACTAAGCACGGAACAACAACAGCGAGATAAACTATCCACATGGATAATGAAAGGGTTTTAAAAAATCAGGTATTTTTAATACTACATGATTACTTATTGCTTTCTTAATTTGTTCTAGAAGTTCATATTCTTCCTACTTTGGAGACTTAAGTACATATATAGGACCTTAAAGCTTCCTATAATCTTTAACAAAACGTAGAAAGTAAGATAGAAGACCTGAAAGTTTACTTAATTCTCGCCTATTCTTTGGTATGGGAAGATTTTCTATTGCTTGTACTCTTTTATTATCTATTTTCATTTTACCATCAGAAAACTTATACCCCAGAAATTTTATTCTACGCTCACATAATCTAGTTTTATGTGGAGAGATAGTTACGAACCCACTCTCTCACTCTCCGTATTACTTTCTGCAAAATTTCATTGTGTTTCTCTGATGTGTCAGCATGACATATGATCCTGTGCATCCATTTTCCTAAATATCCTGAGCATCAGGGTAGAAATAGTAAACGGGTTATAAACGAACCCAATCGGCATCTTGACAAACTGGAGCACTCTAGTAGGCGTAGCAAACGCAGTGTATTTTCTTGATTCAGGTTTTAAGTTGATATGGAGACAACTAAATTTTAAATTGAAAACAGAATAAATCTTATGCCTTCCAATATTAGCCATATAGAATTCTACATGTGGGGCAGAAATCCAGTTATTGAAATCTTTTTATTAAATTCCGAGTAATTTACTACTTGTTGTTGAACTTTGTCGTTATTTCTAACCATAAAACAGGGTGATATAAGAGGGTAACCAGAAATTTCTTCCACCACTTCTTTTGTTATAAGATCCTCAATAAATTCATCCAATTTTTGAAAGCTTATGCTTAGGGACAGGGTAGGCCTGGAGAATACTAGGACCATTATCAGTTAATTGTATTTCATACTCATAATTCTTAACTGTTCCTAACTCTTCGGTAATCACATACTAAAAATCAACAGTGAGTTTTTTAACATACTAAGTGTGGAATTAAATAAGGTGAAGAAATATCAGTCTCAATATCTACTTTACCTTTTACTGTATCCTGCATTTCTCCGGGTGCCTAGCAAAATTCCTTTTGGTTAGGATTAAAAGTGCAAACCCCGAGTGGTACATCTTCATAATCTGGCGTCGGACATACTCCACTACTCTCAGAACTCGTACTCATCTGGTCTCGATTCACCTCCTGCTCCACATTTCTCGATGACTAAAATTTCGAGTACTAGATTGCATCTCTGTAGGTGCTAATTTACGTTCAATCATCATATTTATTTTTAATAAAAAATCACATACGATCATATCATTAGTTCCTGTAACTTCAGCTAATTCCCATACCTGCAATTCTAGTGACTTGAAAAGTTTTTTTTTTTTTTTTTCGAAAACTGCTTTCCAAGGTTACATTTAACTGGTGGACTATTTAATGTCATTGACAGGCGAACTTGTGGTAATCGTACTCCATGTGAAGTCGAACAAATCCTCAACTTCCGGATTTTGTACGCCTTAGCAGCCGACAATGCTACTCACGTCGCCTAAATTTATTAAAGGCGGACTAACGTTTCGGTTACTGCTCCTTAAACTATTAAAGACAGAACAGTTCACTGTCATATTACTGCCTAAATCTACCAAGTGGTTCAATTTCTCACTATTTTCTACATTTCTATTTTCAATTGCCAAACTATCGTCTAATTTTCACTTACATGGATCACCCAAAATACACCTGTCCCATAAATTGCACATAACTGTTACGCATTCAAAGGTTAATATTATCCAAATAATTACTATTCAAAACGAATTAGTTTTTATCATTCCACGGTTCGATTCATATATTTCCTAAGCTGTAGTTACCATTAGAACACCAAGTAGTTAGGCAATATCCACAGGTAATTTGTAACATAACTTGCTCCCGGTAGGGAAGCATACACGTTAATCCTTCTGCAGAAGACTAATATTAGTTTACGTAAATCGCTGGTTGAGGTGAACATCTAACATACGTGGAATAAGAAATACGAACCCTTCGAAAACATGCATTTTATTATAATAAGTTTTCAGCATATGTAAAGAACGACTATATATATTCCAACAAAACAAATCTTCTAAATAGTTTACGAAAGGTGACTTTAATTTTAAGCTTGTGTTGAATTATTTACCAATTCAGTAGTGAAAAGTAATAATGGGACAACAGTACAAATTTCCACGATTTTAAGGTCTCAATTTCAATAGATCTTCCTAAAACAAGTTTACACATGCCAGAAGGGCCAAATAACGTGTCGTTCCTTGTGTGCAATTGCACACCAGCACTCAGTAAGCTCAGTTAAAATGACTATTTGTCAAAATAAAATGAAAAAATAGAATATTTTAGGTTTAAATTTAAAAAAAATAAACCCACTGGCATTTACGCCGATCCCAAGAGTTTCAGTATTCGCGCGCTACCTTATATTATTTTTCGCGCGCTACCCTAGCCAGGCGTTTGAAGTTGGTCATGTAAAATGTACAGATAAATTTGGGCAAGAGAACAAACCTAACCAATCCCTGTGGGTCTTCTAATCCGTTCCTACTACTACTACTACTACTTCTACTATTACCAGTACTACTACTTTTACTACTACTAGTACTACTATAACTACTTTTACTATCGATCCGCATAGTAAAACTGCAAGCTTATTTTAATTTAAAAAGTGTTATGAAATTTTTAAAAAATAATCGGTAAATCACTTTTTTGAGTATTATTTTCAATCTTATTTTAATGAAAAAAGTGTTATGAAAATTTAAAAGTAATAAAAAATCTTTCCTTGGGCAGGGTTTAAACCCATTCCAAAAACTATTTTCATTACTAGCATATTGCGCCAGCAGGTTCGGCTACGAGGGCCGTCAGCAGTTGGCTTTTACTTTCCGCTATATGTAGGGCATGACTCTTGATGTCTTATCTGTATCGGCCAATAAGATCAGAGGATATCTGAAACTCTTGGGATCCGCAAAAATGCAACCCACTCAACACTATGTGTACATTTGTACACAATTTACCCGCTCTTCAAACTTATTTCACTTAAATATCTACTTTTCACTAATTTTTCAACACCACCCGTCGATATTACGCGGCTGTGAGCGGGAGAACAGCGCACGTAATTTCTAGATAGATGGCAGCACAAATCAGAGTCCAATAGAATGCTTCCGGCTTTGCCATCTCATTTTCCAGTATGACTTTTATCTCGGAATGTTGCAATATGTATTCTTGCCTGAACGAGTTATCGGCATAAATACCTGCAAGCTAAAGCGAACCAATTTGTACCGTTCTAAAGAAATACTATGCTAACGCAGCGATATGTCTTGACAACACATATACTGTGATAATGTGTTCATAACGCTGTCTTTTTATAGTACACTAACACAGTCCTCAGATATTGACAATGACACGCGCATGTGAAAAATTGTAAATCCGGTATTGTTGTTAAAAATCACGGCCCGTAGGTCTAAATGTGTCCGTCGGATAGACGCTGACGCTTCTACCATGCAATATTCTCTTTTAGGGTAAAGCTAAAAGATGGTACATGGGAATTTTGGATGTTTTCCAATCACCTTTTATTATAAAAGTTTTCTTATATACGGCAGTAATAAATATTTGATATAAAATATAAAATTATCTTTAGAGGTTCAGATGTTCTGTTGGTGAGTATGTAGGAAACAAATGACCAAGCGTTTTAGGGCAAGGCTCTTGCAGCCAAGGTGCTTGTACGTAGCTCAGGGACCAGGTATCCGAGAGAGGGGGATAAAACCCAGAAATTGGGCATCCTAGGGAGTGGTAAGGTGTTTACAGAGACCAGGCGTCGTAGAGATTAGACGTGATGATTAATTGGTGGACATTGATGCCTTATGCGGTGTTCTGGTTCCTTTTATCCATAAATCTTGTAGGTTGCACGATTTTCATCACTTACCGATCGTGATTGTCGTGTGAATTTTGTTTAAATGTAGTGTTGGAAGCAAATGTAAAACCTTGCATTAACATTCATTCATTTTAACAATGGAAATTGGTGGTTGATCAGGATTTATCCGTGATTTTCGACTTTTAGGGTTATCGTAGTACTCCCAGTTTTCATCTCTCGTTACGATTTTCCACATAACGTCGTCAGCGTCACAAAGTGTCGTATCTCAAAAAAATCGAAAATTGAGATATTTTACTATGTAGTTGCATACACTGACTTCTACAATTTCCCAAAACGACACATCTGTAATGTGCGTTGTTTTGACGGTGGTGATGACGTCACTGTGTCGTATCTTAAGATGAAGCATATAAACCATTTTCACAAACAGTCGTATCTTGAGTTACGACAGTTTGTGAGCAACAAATCTTTTGCAACTGGACAGATACGCCTATATTCAAATCAATTTGTTTATATATACAAAGTGGCCCAGAAGTAGGTATACAGTCTCGTACTGATAAACTCATTGCTTTTTATATCATTTCTATTGTTATCCATCAGGTAGACTTAGTTTCTTTATCCATTGTTCCTAATGTATTTTTACTTATATCTTAAGCTCGGAACAGCCGAAGCAAATAAACTTATCAGCTAGAATGTTATGCTTGATCAATGCGGGGCTGTATACATATATATTTACACGGCATGGAGCGTCCTCAGGTTGCGGATCGACATGACATGACATTTTTGAGTTTTACGTCCCACGGTTATGCCGGTTAGGCTAAAGGAGACGGTGATTATGAGAAATGAATGAAATGATGGAATGAAGAAAGTGGGAGGAAACGGGAGAACCTCGAGGAAATCCCCACATACGCTGTTTGTCCACCACAAAGTTCACTTAGCGGGAACAGGGTTGGAACCCGCGACCTCATGAACCAGAGGTGAACGCTCTACCACTAAGCCACCGCGGCCCCAGATTGCGGATCGAGGAGAAGGCCTTTAGATATAGAGTTCAGCTGCGAAGATACTGAATAAGAAGTCGCGGGCAGACAAGAAGTGGCCCTCCAGCTTGGGGGTTTGGGTGAGGCTAACAAAGTTATCCTGTAATATAAAAAAAGACACTTTTTTCAGAAACAACCACAGAAGCCTCGGACCAAGACCAGGCACGTAGCCCCCCCCCCCCCTTTCGGAACCAGAAATCTAAAAAATTAAGAAACGATGAAACGAAAAGAAACGAGAAAAAGAAGAATCAGGGTTAAAAATATAAGGCTACAGCAAGCGTTCGGTTACTCTTTCTTATGAGGAGCTTTGTGTGAAGGAAACTGGGGGAAGTCAAGCTGAAAATGGATATTATTGTAACGGAGCATTCCGAATTCTATCTAACTCCATACTAATCCTATGGACTGCAAATGACTATCGATAAACCGGTTCGATCAGATAGACTCAGAAGAACTTAAGAAACTCGGAAGATTTTATCTTTTTCAATACTTTTGTTATATTCTTTTACTGGAGATTCTTCATAGTTCGTTGTTAAAATACTTATTAACATATCCTCATTTTATTGCCGTAACAAATATGGGCATGTTGCCAGTAAAATAAGATTGATGGAGCCCCTGACGTGTAAATAGAGTATTTCATATCATGCTCCCCCTCCCATTACGAAATCCTGGCTAAACGAACCAATATATATTTGCAGTAAAATAGTTTAAAATGATCAAGGTCCTGGTGTGATAACCGCAATATTTCGTCACGGACCCCCCCTTTTACGAAATCCTGGCTACGTGCCTGCCAAGACTGATAACTTGCCACGACCTCAGCAAAAGAAAATGGACATGAGATTTGCAACATGGAATATTAGAATTCTTTATAGGGCAGGCGCGTTAAAATCCGTAACGAATGAGTTAGAGAAATACAGGATGGACCTAGTAGGAGTTCAGGTTGGTTGCTATGATGGGGTATGCGATGGAAACATTTAAGAACATCAGAGAAATTTCTGTCCGATTCTTTGAATCTAGGCATGGACAAAATGAGGTAGATTCAGACCACAGTGCTATAAGCACATCTATTAAGCACTGTGGCAGTAATTTTGTACCCTCGCAACTTGAACCGATTGTTAAACTGGCAAGGAAAAAGAACTCATATACCGTTCATTGTGTTACATAGCTATTTCCCTGAAAAGAACGCAGATTGAATGCACAAGATAGAAGTTCCTACTTTGCAGACTTGCCAAAAATTATCGCTCCAGAGAAGTATGAGGACTCGTTTTGATTGATTGATTAATGGATTGATTTTTAACGTCCCTTTCAGTAGTGAGGCTATATGAGACGTAAACCTACTGATTAACGTGGAATCCGAACCACATGAGCTCCCGCCGGGAATCGAACCCTGGTCTCCCACGCCTACGAGTACTCGTTATCATTGTGTCTGGGCCCAACTCCAATCATTCGAAACCCTGAACATGTTCAATTTTACAGGAACTTACCACATTAGCCATCCTTCTCAAGTGCAATATCAAAGCATGCAAATTACTTTGCAAGATTTTATATTCTGACAATGACAACTTGATAGCATTATTTTATGTTATGGTTAGTATGCTCTTAATATTATGTTTCTTGTGTGTTCTCAGGAATTTCGTTTTACCCTCAAGAATCTCAGGAAGAGTTTGTTAAATTATTTTGTGTAATAAACACGAAGTTTCTCAATAAAAGTGCAATATATTCCGATTGTTCATCTATTAATGTAGTTTCCAGTATTAAAAATATGCGTCGTATCTTTCATACAAGAGAGGATTACCATCATCACAAACTGTCGTATTTTTTTCCCGCCAAATTTTTCACAAACTTTTACAGGCAAATTCCATAAAACTTTCTACACTGATTTCTTATGATTTAAGTTATAACTTGGTAAATTTTCTCTCCTGTCAGTAAAATAGATTTTGAGTTATGGCTGTTCAAAGTTGTGTGAAAACCTAAAAATCGCTCTCCTATAAAGTTTAGAAAACTGAGATACGACAGTTTGTGACGCTGTCGACGAGACGAGCATGAAGTGGCACATAAGTATTCAGACGAGTCTCTATGCTGCGTTCTGTAAACCCTATGGGATCAATTTATTCGCTTTCTTTATCTTGCCAAGCGCATGCAGGCATGTCTTTCGGTCAACTTCAAACTTTTTATCCAGTTTCTTGGTTGTTTCTCACGGGTCTTCTTAGAGTAGATTATCCAGATCATAGTTTTCGAATTCTTCAGGTCTTTTACTTCTTAGTTTGTCCTTGAGGTCAAAATATTCCTTCTTGAAGTTGGCAAACCTTTCTCTCGTCGTACTTGTACCAATGCAGTCCTTTCCATACGCTTCGTCGATCATTATTTTGGCTTCAGACTTTCCAAGGCCCTCGATTTTAGCGGACTCAATAAATGTCATATATAGTTATAATCAAGTTCTAATTGTAACAAGTGAAGCGATAGCAAGGTGTTTAGTCCAGGAAAATTAGACAGAAAAATGACCCATCTCAGACATTTTGATAAACAAGCTGAAAATTGGTGGAGATGTTCAGAATATTATCCTAATTAACTCACTCATCCCCCCCCCCAAAAAAAAATTATTATTATCCCTTAAACTTTAAACGTTATATCTGTTCCGTATTTCAAGATAGGAACTTCGTTTTTGCTTCATTTTGCAGATAACACATTGGAAATTGCGCTGCTTTTAAATAGAGTATCTCAAAATGAAAATAATGTGCATTCTTGACATGTTTCTTTTTTTTTTTTTTTTTCAGATTTAACTGTAAATAGCTTGGAAAAGGGTGCATATACGAGGAAATATCTTGAATACATCGTTATTTCTTGTTTCAAGAGTTTCCCAACGAGCCCAGTTACTTTGCTGTATCTCTAAACCTAACGGAGATATTCAGTTTTATGTGCAGCAAGCCGTAATCTCTTATTAAATTTATTGTGATGCTGTAGGAGTTAAAGATCAGTCTGTTGGGATAAAAGATTAGTGAAACCTACAGAAAATTAGTGAATTTTCGTAAGTTGGTGGGCAAGACCCTAACAAGCATTCCCCAAAAGTCGCCGCTGCTCCAAGTTTGCGTCATTCAATATAGAGGTCATTTCTAGTATGGCTGCTGCATCTAAGGGCTCATAAACTAGACTTTGACGCGGACTTTTCGAGAAATACGCTACAAATTGGTGAAAATGTCCAGGAAAGTGTTCTAATTAACACAAAACCCGCAATATTTAGAAACCTCCGCCATCTTGGATTTGACGTTTTTGATAGGTATAGCTCTCATAAAAAACATTCTTTAAAAGGTATTTTTATGCAGAGTTCTCTTTTCAGTTTGTTTTTTCTTTCAAATTTATAAGTATATAAGGTGAGTGTGAAAGTACAAACTTAAGAAAAGTGCACAACACGGGTTCTTTTAAATATATTTATACTGCAGAAAATATAAAATAAAAAATCGATTTCTAACGCTGCAAGCAGCGGCTTCTACTTAGGAATGGGTAAAATTTTCCGGAATCCTAATTCGCGCAATGATGATGGAAAATATTCTAGTATCCATCTTATTCGCCAGACTTATCACATTGCGATTTTGATCTCATGCTAAAATTGACAGAGCCATTGCGTGAAACTCACTTTTGATCACATGAAGACATTGAAACAGCAATGAACCTTGAAATCAGAACATTTGCTCATTTGCTCATTTGCTCATGGTGATTCTATATCGTTGATAATGTGTAGTATTCACTTCGAAGTTTATATATTTACTTTTGATGCATTCTATTGATTGTAAAAAACATTATTTGCTCTATCTATTACCGTTTCTGTACTATGGCAGTAAATGTTGAAACCGGAAATGGTTAATTTAAAGCATAGATAAATGTTGAAACCAGTAGTTAAGGAAAAGATAAATGTTAAATTAAGGGTTAAGGGAAAGACGACACCTATTCTTGGCAGGCTGAATCGATCACGAAAAAAATGTATTTCGATATCTCTTACAGTTTTGTTCTATGGAAATCAGTATTGAAACCAGACATAGTAGTGAAATTCATATTATTTCATACGATTTTCGTTTAGTATTGTGGGTTTTGATTATATGTTCTCTTGAGAGGTCGAATCGATTGCAGAAAACTGTTGCTATCTATTAGCATTTTTGTTCTATGGCGATAAACGTTCAAACCGGAAATAATTCATTTGAACCATTTCGGGTATGATAACAGGTTAGTGAAAGACAACAAACCTATTTCTGGGAAGGTGAATCCATTGGAAAAAATTTATCTCGATATCTCCTACCGCTTTTGCTCTACAGAAATCAATATTGAAGCCAAATGTAATAGTAAATTTGAATTAGTATCGATTTTGGGAGTGCGTTGTGAATGGTCATGTTTTATTGTCTTACGACGCTCAGTCATTTGTAAAAAAAAAAAAAAAAAAAAAAAAAAAAAAAAAAAAAAAAAACCGCTTCTCGCTATCTATTAATCTTTACGTTCTGTTGAAATTAATGCTAAAACTGGAAATGGCTGATTTGAACTACTTTCGGTTTGAATAGAAGGTTAGGGGAGATAACTGTATTCTTGGGACGCTGAATCGATTGCAAAGAACCACTTCTCAATATTCCTTATAGTTTTTGCTGTATGAATATATATATATATATATATATATATATATATATATATATATATATATATATATATATATATATATATATATATATATATATATATATATATATATATATATATATATATATTCTTGTGATGGTGATCGGTTGCAAAAAGCCGCTTCTTGATCAATCTTACCTTTTCCTATCCACGGAAATCATTATTGAATCCAGATGTAATACTAAATGTGATCACTTCCGGTTTTAGTAAAGTATTGTGGACAGTCATGATATGTTTGTTGTCTTTACACGCTGAATAGTTTGCAAAAAAAAAAAGAAAGAAAGAAAGAAAAAGAAAAAAAGAAAGAAAGAAAGAAAAACAAACGCTTCTCAGTATCTGTTACCGTTTTCGTTCTATGGCGATAAATTTCGAAACCGGAAATGTCTAATTTGAACATCTTCCGGTTTGAATAGAGGGTTAACGGAGGAGATGGAACATATTCTCGAGACCCTGAATCGATTGCAATTAACCACATCTTGATATGTCTTACCGTTTTTGCTCTGATACATGTCGACAGATGGAGGGACAGGCAGACTTCCGACACATACATAGCATAGTTTGGAAGTCTAATAATAATACTAGTTATTGTAACGAGTAATTGCAGATGTAGAGAAAAGTTATGGTTTTGTTCAGTTTTCTCTGTATTTGTTATAACAATCCAGGCAGTGGCGGATTTAGCGCGTAGGCCGGGTTGGTACAGACCTACCCAAAAATTTTGAAAAATATATACGCTAAAAGATACAATAAAGAATAAATATATCTTTCACTATTTATATTAATGGTAGATAATTATTTAACAAATTGCATCAACCACTACTGTAAAAGTAATTTCCTACTCTCATTAATCAATCAAATGTGAATATGTATCCATAAGAGAGGGAGCGGGCCTACCCAAAATTAAAATTCTAAAGGCGCCTCTGAATCCAGAATACAGTATAAGGAAAACAAACTCCCATAATGGTTCTGTAATTTATCCTTTCCAGAGGTTCAGACGTTTACTCGAAAAAAGAAAGAAAAAGAAAAAAATGTTGTTTTTGTGTGACACAATTCTCTTTAAAAATTATCAAAGTTGGCCACTACATGGATAAATGACAGTCGCAAACAAGACTGATCACAAGCTGAACGATTTACTTTTGTATATTAAAATGAACACACATTTCTGTCAGTAATTTTAAACCACGAAGCAAAGCACAAACAAATTGCGCTTTCAAAAAAAATAGCATATACCCCGGCCACGAGGCCGAAACTTTTGTGTTATTCACTGTAACTCTAGTATTACGCATCCAAGATGAGCATGTGAAAATAAAATCTTTTATAAAGTGTATATACGGTTGTTTAGAGAAGGTAAAGTATTACATGCACTGCTGTTGAATTATGTAACATCATTAAAGAAGATCTGCATCAAGTTTTAGTTTTTATGCACTGTTTGTTTCGACAGTGAGTGGAATTACTTTTGTCTCTTTTACAAACTTTCAAAATGAGCTTTAGGATGTGCTACCATCTACTGAGCATATTTGAAATGACAAAAAATATTGCGTATTAAGTATAGGGGGTATATAGTGTCCCAAAATTATTTTAAGTAATAAATAATGTAATAATTCAATTTATTTCTAATAATAATACTAAAAGTTTTATTAGTGCTGCTTAAGAATCAGGTAATGCAAATTTGCAGATCATAAAGGTGAAAAAAATTGTGATTTATGTATAATTTAACAAGATCTAGCTCTCATTTAAATTAAACATGATCTCATTGCAGCTTTTTATAACGAAATTCACCCTGATCATATTCCCTATAAGAAGACATAAATTAATTTTTAAACTCAACATTAAACATCATATCTTTTTCTTGTTCTAAATTATAAGTAGCCCTATAATCAGTGCTGGATCTACAAACCGTAAGACCTCGCGGTACGGGGGACCCGAACCCTAAGGACCTTTAAAGGTCCCCCCTGTACCTTGCCTGTAAATACTAATTTTTAAAACACTTGAGAAAGAATATTTTCACAGTAATTTAATTACTTGAACCAATTACTGAGCTACCGGTACCAGAACTGACAACGACACACAAGCCGTTTCTTAATTTCGAGAGGTTTAAAAATAAGCTTATCTGCAAATTGTGCCCCTTGCAACACTACTGAAATGGGCAGGCGCAATTCGTTTAACACTAGAAGGACCGGATGGGTCAAAATGACCCATCACCATATTTTAAAATTCCACTGTAAACGTACTTGAAATACTAAGTGAATAATATTTTATGAATTTGTTAAGGCCAATAGCATTAACAAATTCATAAAATATTATTTACTTAGTATTTCAAGTACGTTTACAGTGGAATATTAAAATTTGGTGATGGGTCATTTTGACCCATCTGGTCCTTCTAGTGTTTTAATAACACTCTGGATGAAACCAATGATGATTACTGGAGAGTGAAAGGAAATTGGAAGCAAACTTTTGGGTTTAGGTTCTCGAGAGTTATATATATATATATATATATATATATATATATATATATATATATGTTACACTCACTTAGCAAAAACACATTAGCATTTAGAAACTAAAGAGCATAATGGAAGCTACGATGGAATTATTTTGTCTCGTGCACATGTGATCTTACAATGGCATGGGTAATCAATCAGTCTACGCAAAGGCCAGAGTTAGTTAGTGATGGGCAGTGGGAATATTCCCGGTGGGAAGGAATTTAAAAATGGGAATATTCCCGGGTTCTTTCCCTGGCCTATAAATTCCCGGGAAGGAATTTATTTTCATTTCTTTACTTTATCCTCCAAATTATAAGAATCATATGACTAATTACTTTATTTTAATATATGATGATTTACTTCTAGGTTTTAAATAATTTGGAGGTTAAAAATTTTAAATTATTTGACGGTGCTTTATATAACTAATAATATGATTTTTTAAGTTCCATTTCCATTTGCACTAAAAAGTAGGGTAATTGTTTAGTATTGAAGGCCAAAACTAGCAAAAAGTAGGATGATTTACGGAAGAAATGAGTTGATAGTGATGTTCAAGTAGTCAAGAAAGTATCGAACATATTTTTTTTTTTTTTTTAAGGCAGTAGAGGATTTATAGAAAACGGAAAGGTAAGTGGAAGTGATTTATGTGAGAAAAGAAAATCAATTGTTAGTAACGAAGATAGAAAACAACGTGCCATGCGGGGCTTTAACCCGTCTTCATTCGCTAACGGTCGCTTCGCAACGCTGTCTGAATTTAATGTTGGTAACTTAATTTAACGTATGAACCCATAAAACAACCGCATCGGAATAGAATATCGCAAAAAAGTAGGTGCAAAAGCTGGCCCCCAATGCTAAAGAACAGCCAAAATTAGCAAAATACTAATTTACAAATGATGAAAAGGAACCATTTTGTAAAGTAATTTAGAATTATGTAGAAATAGAGATGAAGTACTATTAATAAACCCTGAACCACTATTAGTAATAGACGTCGGTCTGTCTCCTCTCTCTGACTCGAATTTCTGAAGAGGTATTCGGACTTCCTTTACATGTGAATTAACGTATGGAATTTCAAGAAATAGGTAGAATGAAAGGTCGTGTATGGCAATGTTGCGTGCTAAAATATAAAGATAAGTAAATATCTTGCAAATTTTGTAAACATAAATATGTATGCACAAATGTTGATAACTTGGTGAGACATGTATCTTCTAGCATTTATCCAATCTAATTGGTTTATAACATTTATAAATTTAATGTGTTTATAATATCAGTAATAGAGTCAAGTTGAGCAAATACACTTACATATAAATTTAAACTGTTAATTTTTTCGCACATATTTAATTGATAGAACATATTGTAAATAAATATACACTTATGCGTACTCTCTAAATATAATAAAATGTTAATAAAGTAATATAGTACCGTTCAGAATATATAGATTTTAAAGAATCCTCTGTGGACCACAGTAATAATATGCTGTGATATAAAATTAATTCAACTTTGAAATCATAATATAATAATAGAATGCAATTTTCTTTCTGATTGTACATAAATTCCCGGATAAATTCCCATTTTGGGAATCTTCCCGGGAATTTTCCTAGGGAATATTCCCGAAAAAATATCTTCCCGGGAATTTACCCATTACTAGAGTTAGTATCTCAACCATGATAGGCCTATTCAATATCAAATCAGCCATTGCCTGTCTTCAAACTTAGAAACTAATTTGCAGAGGGAAATTAAATGAATGCCATTTTTCTCATTAATCAAATGAGTTTCAAAATGAAAAGATCAAATAAGTTTCATTATTCGCTATGCAAATTTTACTGAAGTAAACGATAGCTTAAAAAACGAAGTTTCTAGACGGGTCGAGATTGAACTGTTTTTAGGATTTTTACTTGTAAGAAATCCAACTGCATCTGGACTTGCAACTCTAATGTCAAGTCATGTGGAGAAATTGGGATTGTCTGTGAAAAAATACAGAAGGCAGGGATATGATGGCGCTAATGTGATGAGTGGTGTTTACTCAGGTGTTCAGAAGAGACTTCAAGAAATTGAGGAACGAGCTATATATTGTACCGTAAGTCAAAAAATTAAAATATTAAAAAAATAAAAATCAAAATAAATTGTATCATATCGTAAATTGTGTTATATAAATTACAAAAGGAATAGCGAATTTGTACCTCAATTAAAGAGTGAAAACAAACGAATGGTTGCAATCTCTTATTGTCACAAATGACAATATTTTATTGATGACTCAATTAGCTTACAATGGTAGTATAGTGTATAGTCTTTTTTTTTCTAACAATATAATTATTTGATTGGGAACAACCAAGAGTATTGAATTCAAAACCAGACAGTAGGTTAGCTTAAATGTATAACAGATAATTTTTAAAATCACTCAATGCTAGGCCAATTGTAACAGAAATAAGCTAAATATTTAAACATTCAAATCTGCCTGTCACTTTCAGAGACCTCCTAATATCATGTAACATGCAAAATAGACAGTTAAAGTTCTCTGTAGTCATACTTTACCTTATTCCATATTTCGCTTGGTCTTGACCGGACAATGGTCTTTCTTGCGGTATTTGTAATTTCGTATAGACCATTCCATTGCGATGCTGGATGCAGGACCCAGAATGCAGAATGATTTTTTTACTTGCAAACTTGGTCATTTTATATGGACTATTGTCCTCGTTTACTTTAATTATTTTTCCTTTTTACTTTGCCAAAAGCCAACATAAAAATTTACAAAATCTTAGGATCTAAAAATCTAATCTAAAAATAGAATCTAATCTAAAAATTTACAAAGTCCTAATTATATTTTCTGAAAAATATTGTTGTTATCTAATGATGTACAGATAAGTATTTTTGAACTTTAATTTACCCTGAGGTTTGCTTTCATCTTTTTTCGTGATTTTATCCGAATTGTTAATTACTACTGACAAGCAATGTTATTTGACTACAGGTGATTCTTGACTATTTTGCTTCTGCTTCCAACGATTTCTTGATTACAAGTACTGTCCTTGTGATTCTTAAAAATAATGTTATGCACGTATCCAAAAGTTAAAATATTACAAAAAACTTCGTTCCATTTTCGCCTACCAAATTGCCATTATAATTTTTATGAAAAAATGATTTTTTAAATTCTTAGTTCATGGTTTCATTACAATATATAACCTAAATCTTGTCAATAATTATGCCTTCAAAGGTGTAAAAGAAGTTGCCAGTTACTTCACAGCGCTCCAGGATTTGTATATATTTTTGGGTCAAAATATAAATAGGTGGAATATTCTGTCATCATTGACAGAAGAATCAGATATCACTTTGAAAAAAGAACTCAATCCAATTAGATGGGTCTCACGCTATGAGCCCATTGTAGCTATCAGGTTGAGGTATGGTGATGTAATGAAAACTCTCCGAAAACTTTCACTCAATTGAAATATCAGATGCAAAGCGATTGGCGAATGTCATGGATTCCTTCCATTTTGTATTTCTGACTGTGATGCTATCAAAAATATTTTCACAACTGAATATCGCATCACGTCTCCAAACTAAATTAACTTTGAGAGAGCCCAGCCGAGAGGAATTGAAGAAAATCAAAGAATACCATCAAATAAAACAAGAAGCCACAGCTGTTGCCATCGGCGCAAATCTGTCTTCAACATTGGAGGGACGGGTAAGACCGTTCCCACATTATATATAAGCGATGCTCAAAATATTTATGAAGTTGAAAAACAATGCTGTGGAGAATCAGGGGAGCAGAATCGTCTTCAGTGGCGTATTTAGGGGGCTATCGGGCTCAAGCTCTCCCGAAATAAATTTGTTAGTTTTTCGCATTCCACGTACAACAATAATCCTTCTTACCATTTCTAAGAATGTCATTCACTTTCCATTTTCTTATGCTTTTTGTTCAGAAATAATACTGTATTTGTTAAATTTCATTTCATGTAAGAACTACGTCCTTTTGTTCTTTCTTTCGTCCTTTCTACTTTTCCGTTTCTTTTTCTTGGTTTACTTTCTTTCGTTTCGTGTATCATACTTTATCGACCGTTGTCACTTGTGATTCAAGTCGGTCGTCATCAGTAACACCAAAACTAAGAGGAGTTGATAAGCAAAACTGGTGTTCCACACCAACTTGCTCGGATATCTACATGACGGGACTTTAGTCATTATGACAAAGGAAAAATTATATTGTTTAGTTATTTTTAAAAGAAGAAAATGTTTGAATTAAAGAAAATCAAAACGGGGGAATAATTAGCCCGGAAAATTAGGTAGGGCAAGAGGATGCTTCCTTTTTCTTGTATGAATAAAATAAAGGGTTAGAGTCACTCCTAAATTTTTGTATCATATCATAGTTATAGGATTTATCGGTCTGCAATTCTTACCATTACAACTTCAATTTACGCATAAATTAAAATATATTTAATTCTCAAACTCAGGTGGGCAATTGCCCACTTCCTTTCCTGTGTTGGACATAGCCCCTCGAAACAAAATCCTAAATACGCCATTAATTTTCTTCAACATTGGGAGGTGGGCAGATTTGAGGCTTATTCTAGGGACGGGAGATGAAACTCACATTACGGTAGATGAATCTGATTTCTGAGGTGAACCTGTTGTAGAGTATATTATATATTAGGCAATGTAGATGAAGTAGTAGTATATATCAGTATTACAAATCATTGCCGTGAACACATTCTGCACTCTGAATACATGCATATTTATAATTGTTATGTTTCTAATTAGGCATCCACAAAGATCCAAGTTAAAATTGTTTTATAATAATATAAATAATGACTTCCCCAAAACTATGAAGAAAGAATATCAATTATGCAGGGCCGGATTTCCCAATAGGCCCGGTAGGCCCGGGCCTATGGGCGAAAGGTCCCAGGGGGTGCACGGCCGAGATAAAAAATAAAAAGATATCTAGAAACAAAAATAAATAGCCATAACTTAACATATTTTTTGAATTGATTAAAAACTTAGGCTAATAAAGCATTCTGATTTTGAAGTTCATTGGAACAAATAATTGTTGGTGAAGTTAAACTATTTCTCAACATTATACATCAACTTCGTTACAACATTGATCTCAAACACGGAAGAACTGGCTGTAGGGATGTCGTTGAGCGGTACGCATCGTATTGCCACTGCCACTAGGCTGGCTCAGCGCTACTGCTCGGAGTGATTTGGGGCGCATGCACCGTGTGCGTGCCAATGTTCAAATCACTGCTCCAGACTAGTAACTTTAACCAGACTACGGGGCGGAAAAAATTATTGGGCCTAGGGGCGCCAAAATGCTAATTCCGGCCCTGCAATTACGTATGACACAACAACACTCTTATTTGAACACAATGATGAAAATCTCAATAGCATTACATGAATCGTTATAGAAATCTGACGCATGCCATATACTCTTTAGTTAACAGATGTAACCTTAAGATTATGGAGATAAATATTCCAGCAATTAAATTCTTTTCTTTGCTTACAAAGCACCCTTTCTCAAAAGAAAAATTGAAACACGCGGAAATACGTAGGGACAAAGAATGGTTCGACCAGGAATGCATTGAACTAACAGAGAAGAGAAAACAGGAAAATTACGCTGGCTACAAAATCCGAATGAAGTAACTACACAAAACTTCGTAGACATCAGGCGAGAAACTTCCAAAACTTTTAAAACAAAGGAACACGATTTTTTGAAAGCTAAAATTAAGAAACTTCAAGATAATAGTAAAAATAAAAACATTCGGGACATGTATAAGGGGATCAGCGAATTTAAGAAAGGCTATCAACCTCGTGCTTATATGTTAAAGAAAGCTGACGGAACAGTTCTCACTGATACAGATAGCATTTTAAATAGATGGAAAGATTTCTTTGACGATTTGCTTAACACGCAGTCAAAAACTAGTGTGCGTGGAGAAAGGGAGATATACACCGCAGAACCGTATATTCCAGAATCCAACCAAATAGAAGTAGAAATCGCTTTAAAGAAATAATTAAAGAAACTCAAATCTCCGGGTGTATACGAAATTCCGGCTGAGTTAATTTTAGCTGGAGGCGAAAAATTATGGAACAAGATACATAAACTCATTCTCCTTATCTGGAACAAAAAAAAATTGCCACATGAGTGGAAAGAATCAATCATTGCTCAAATCTACAAGCAAGGCGACAAAACTGCCTGTAATAATTATCGAGGCATCTCTCTTCTGTCAACATCCTATAAAATCCTTTCAAACATTCTATTAGCAAGATTGACCTCATAAGCAGATGAAATTATTGGGGATTATCAGTGCGGATTTAGACAAAATCGATCAACTATCGACCAAATATTTACCATTCGCAAAGTACTCGAAAAGAAGTGGGAATACAATACCCCGGTACATCAACTATTTATTGATTTTAGAAAGGCTTACGACTCGGCTAGGAGAGAAACATTATACAACGTTCTTACAGAATTTGGAATACCGTAAAAGCTAATTAGATTAATTAAGGCATGTTTAAATGAATCCCAAAGTAAAGTCCGAGCAAGAAAATTTTTGTCCACGAGCTTTCACGTCGAGAATGGCCTGAAACAAGGAGATGCGTTGTAGCCAGTATTATTCAACTTTGTCTGGAATATGCTATAAGGAAATTCAAAGATAACAACCAGGGCGTAGAGTTGAACGGTATTCACCAGGTTATGTCGTACGCTGATGATGTAAATCTAATAGGGGATGATAGGAGAACAATAGAAAGAAATGCAGAAGTCTTATTAAACGCTTGCAGGGACATTGGTTTAGAAGTAAATGCAGAGAAAACTAAATACATGGAAGTGCGTCGGGACCGTAATACGGCATATTATGGATGCGTTGAAATGTTAAATAATACTTTTGATAAAGTGGATACTTTCAAATATCTAGGATCAATATTAACAAACTAAAATCATATTCAAGAAGAAATTAAATGTCGACTAAAACCAGGAAATTCATGTTATTATTCAGTTCAAAATCTCTTGTCGTCGCTAATTCTGTCGAGAAGTTTGAAGCTTAAAATACATTAAACGATAATCATGCCTGTTGTTCTTATGGTCTCTTACTCTGAGGGAAGAACATAGACTGAAAGTATTTGAGAACAAGATCCTGAGACGAATATTCGGACCCAAGAGGAACGGGAATGGGGAATGGCGGAAACTTCACAACGAGGAATTCAAACTAAATACAACTTTCTTACAAGGCTGTCTATAATATTTATTATAAATTAATTAGAAATGTTACAATTTCGGAAGTATATCACTTCCTTCTTCAGACTACTAATCCAACTGAAATATTAAATAATATTACATAAATTGTTATCTCTACCAATCAGGAATCACTTTTCTTTAAAATTCAATATATATGTCCAGTGTCGTAACGTTTAAATTCTTAACATACATAATACATTGTTAACAATTTCTTTTAACATATATTAACTAAAATAAACACTAATTAACTACCTAAATATTGAAATTTTCTACCTGAGTATTGAAAATTAATTTATTACCTGAATATTGTTAAAACGCAAAAATTTAACCCTATATTGTCCTTATATTCTACCTTTCTTCTTTCTTCTCTTTTTAATATGTCTTCCCACTCTTCATTAATATTCAGACCACTATTCAAGTTCATAGCTTTATCGTAAACTTCTTTTATCCTCTTCGCTTCTTTCCACTTTCTAACCAGTTGTCTCCCTTCATATTCCAATATATTCTCTCCTTTCCAGTTTACTTCGTGACCTGTTTTCTCTACGTGCTTATAAATGGCAGTAGTGTCTCTCTTCAATCTTACATCGTCTTTATGTTATTTCAAACGTTGTTGCATGTAACGATCCTCTTTGAACGTTGCATTTTCTCAAAGAGATTATTTTATAGAATCATTTAATTAGCTCTTAGTGTTATTTCTTTCTCTTTTATTTTTCCCCAATTCTCGACCCTTTTGAAGGATTCAAGATGGTCGACAACTGGGCCAGTATGTGTAGTTAAAGTATGCTACTTTCTTTGTAAGTCTATGGCCCGCGTCGAGTTGGATTTTTCTCAATTCCACGAGAGGGCGCTAGCAGTTTGAAACTGGAGTTTTATATTTTTATTAAGATTGAGTAATCTGTTGTGGGTATATATTATTATATAACAATTTATATAATTTTTACTTTCGTTTCGTTATATTAAAATCTTTATTTTAGTTTTGCGTTATGCTGCGTAGTTAGGAGCGACCAATCAGAGAGCGAGCGGGATCTCTGAGCGCGTTCTCCTTTGTTCTACCTCTCTGTACTGAAATTATGGTGTCGAAAGGTAGTTGATAGTGCGCCGTTCCATCTTTTGAAAACGAAGTTTCTTTATACCGGCGTAGTGATGTTACTAGTTCCTGTCAAGAATTCTATATAGAAGATGGTGTATTGAAGTGATATTGTATAAATCCGCGTAATATGTGATAAACGATAATAGCTCATCTGTAATCTTGTCCGTGGTGTTGACATTCCTTGGGATGATAACAGTAACTGTCTCCCCCTGCTACTGTTTGGTCTTACTTGCTGTTTTCTAACTGTTCATCATGACATTGTCGGTGTAGACTTATTGCAGTGACGCTGGAAACCGTCCTCCTGCTCTAGTTTGATCTAGGCCTGCTGTTTCCTTGGATCATTCGTCTGTGACGCCGTCAGCGCAGGTACTTTCCGTAGTGGCCTCTCCTCTTCCTCTTCCAGGTTTGATTTGGACCCGCTGTCCTCCTTGGATTATCGCCTGTGGTCGTCGGTGTGGACTAATTGCTACAACGACTTATACGGTTGACTTACGTCCGTCCAGTTGAAGTTGAAGATGTGCTCCCAGTTTGCTGTCGACTTAATAGGTCGCCATTGGGTAAATCTACACCATTGGCTGGAGTCTGCTATCACCTCACGTCGAGCGACCTGAAGGATTGTTGGAGATCGGTTGCTGTCCACGATGCTGCCTGAAGCTGTGCCCTTGGAACTAGTCTGCGGTGCTGATATTGTTTACCAGTGGAATACTGTAAGTAGCAGTTGGACTAGCTTTGATCACCGCCTCCAGGTAACTCTTATCATTATTATTTCCGACACGGTTTGTTGAAGAAGTGAACGTCGTTCTGGGAACTGTAAAGAAATCTCGTCAATAATTCACATAACTAATACAATTGATTTTGTCTCTGTTCGTGACTAATTGGTTAAATAATATCAATACCGTGTATTTACTCTGTTTCGAATCACTTGATTTAGAGAAAGACAATATATCACTTATCAATTGCCTCGCTACTTAGTGTATTCACTCAATTCTCAATTTATTTTATGATGTATACAATGTTGTCTATTATCGTACGTTTCGTCTGTAACATGTCTGAGTAAACCGAAGTGAGTCCTCCATCCAGTAAGTCAATTCATATGCCGACGGGGTAGTCCAATGTCAACACCATTTCTCTCTTGCATTAAACGAAATTAATTTCTTAAGTTGAGCAGAAGTATAATGTATCATTCGCTTTACAGCTAGCTCATATTCGTCTCATTAGTGGGCACTCCGTATTATTTATTCTATAGTTGTCATGTAGAGTTTAGATTGCTGGCTGGTCTAGTACCTCCTATGAATATTTCTGGTATATGTATTATTACCGCCGCTGTTAAATTGTAAGCCAGATCGAGGTGTGGCGCCCTCTTAACAGTTGGTTCCGGAAGAGTAGTGGAAACGTTATGCTTTTGGGGAGAAAGGTTGGTCGACTCAGCCGCATAATTACTCCCTCTGTACCGAGATGTTTTGTAAGCAGTAATGTACCTTTGTATTCTCCCTTCATTAATCACAATGTAGCTCACTAAATTCTCTATCTACTTCAAATGTTTGGTCGAGGAATGTAAACAACTGTTTAATGTATTATTAAGGATAACGTCTAAAACGCTGTTGTTATTGGCTACTTTGTTGCGTTGGTGTGAGAAGTTTTCTAAAATTTTCAAGAGACTGAAGTACATATGTCTGGTGATTTTCTTTACTATGGTTATTGAGTCTAGTTGAACCTATAATAGCTAACATTGATATAATTCCTGCAACTATTCGCTGTTCGCTAAAAGGATAAATAAATATAATATGCAAATTATATGGTGTTATTTTGGAAATTGATTTTTTTCTTCTTCCCCCTCATGGTAGCGATGATACCATTGGTGTGCAAGGATCTGTAAATTAAATAGCGTTGTGCCTACTGGCCCACGATCGTAGCATAAGGAAGAAAGTAGTTTCGGCGACCCACTTGATTTTTTTTCTTTCCTTCTTTCTTTCTTCCCCCAGTATAATATTAGCTACGAATGAAAGTGTAAACAATAAGTATAAACTTGTACATTACAGAGTTGGCTTTCCAGCCACAAGATTATAAGGTCGTTACAAGTTTGGCTTTCCAGTTCAGAATCTAATTACCGTAAATTGTGTTGTTTCAGGTCGGCTTATCCAGCCATAGAATCGGACTCGTGCGTTTCAGGTTGACACCCCAGCATAGGGTTGTCTCAAGTTTGCTTTTCACAGCCAGGACTGAAGAGTCTCATGCATTCTCTTCTTGGTTTCCCCTATATACACCCTATTACACATCCCACATAGTACTTCATATATCACTTCCTTTTTTACATAATTCCGCTGCCGTTCTCATCTTCTTTTTCTTTATGATATCTATTATCTTCATTCCTCCTTTCCTGTACGTCTTAATACCTTCTCTCTTAAGAATTCTTCTTATCTTCTCTGATATCAACCCTGCACTTTCAATACCATGCCAACATTTCTTCTTGTCCTCTTCTTTTTCTTCTTCTTTCTCTTCCTGCTCTTTTTCTTGTCCTTTTCACTGTAACCATTCTCTTTCAGCTGTTTCCATAGTCTTTCTAAATCTTTTACCTTTTGATCTTCCTTCATATTTATCATTCTGATCTTCTCTTCCATATTCCTAATTAAATTCATTTTTGTTCCTTCATCAACATCACTTCTTTTGATGCAGTAAACTCCTGCTGCACATTCTTTTTGGAACCACGATGTTATAAAATTTCCATCCTTTGTTCTCATTACTTTGATATCTAAGAAATTTATCACACCTTCCTTTTCTATTTCCTCCTCTAAGATGATACCTTTTCTTTCGTCATTCAATTCTCTAATATTTTTTTCTAATTGCCTTCTAGTTCCTTTCCAATCTCCAAAACAATCATCCACATATCTACAAAACAATAGTAATTTATCACCACCTTTTGCTATCACTGTTTTCTCCCATTCATTCATTATCAGATCTGCTATTACTGAGCTTACACATGATCCAATGCTCAACCCATCTTTCATTTTTACTATCTTATCACTTATCTTACAGAAACTATTGTCCCACACAAACCTTAAAACTTTTTTTCATTTTCTCCTTTTCCCAGTTTTCTATTTTTCTGTTTTTCATTATCTTGTCCACTATTCTTAGAACTTCTTCTCTCTTGATGCTGGGGAACATACTTTTTACGTCCACACTAAACATACTAGTTCTTTCTTTTCTGGTTCCTAAACCTTTTATCAATTCTTTCACTTCTGCTGAATTAACTACCCTCTTGCTATCCTGAATTCCTCTGAGAGCTTCTGCAATCTTCTTTATCTTTTTCTCCAATCTCTTTCTCCATGAAATTATTCCTACAGTCTAAAACAGGTCTTAGTTTTATTTCCTTCTTAAGTATTTTAGGAAAACCTTTCATCTTCGGTATCCTTCCTTCTTCATCAAGAAACTTTGAGAATCCTTTTCTCTTACCTTCTTCTATTACCTGTCTTCTTATCTTCTTCTCCTCTTCTTTCCCTGCTTCTGCTACTTCCTCATATGTACTGTCATTCAACTGATTGAACTTCTCTTCATACCAATCTTTCTCCATAACCACTATTGCAGCCCCTTTATCCGCTTGTTCCACTATTATGTCTTTCCTGTTCTTAATTCTCTTTAAACCTTGTAATTCATTTTCATGTAGATTCCATGTGACAAAATGTGATATTGCTACTAACACACTCGAAGAAAGAGACTGTAAGAATTGTCCAAAACAATAAATAGTCTGAATAGCATCATACACAAATGCTAACTTGTGCTAATGCTAAACCAAAACAATAACTTGTCAGTTTGTTTAACATAACTTTGCACTTAACTCTTTCAGAACTTCGTCTGTTAGGTTTGTTCGCATATTTTTTTTCACGCGCTACACTAGCCAACTGTTTTCGAGTTGTTCGCAAGGAAGTGAGTGAGGTTAGCGAAGTTGCACCATCCGAGTGTGACGTAATGTCACGTGACATTATCATGGAGGCAAATGTGGAATGAAATTAGCCCTGCGGGGCTTCTGACCCCCTTCGCTTGCTGACCTTTGTTTCGTACCGTAAGTAAATCATTTCAGGGAAAGGGAAGGAACGTATGCCTATCTTTTCCCCTCCGGCACCTCTCCCTCTCTAATTCCCCACTACCTCTACAAACCCTCGCTTCTCAAGGGCCTCACTTCTTACTCTTCTGTTCGTTTATAACGTCATTGTTTATAAGAGCTATCAGATATCTCTAGGTAAATTGTGGAAAAAGCACAATTTATTCATTATATATTACGTACAAGGACAAATAAATATTATTTTCATCTTATTTTAATGATAAAAATGTTACTAAAATTTTTTAAAAAATAAATAAAACTTTCTTTGGACCGACTTTGAACCCACGCGAAAAGCGATTTTCATTGCTAGCTCGTTCGCTAGCACGTTCAGCTACAATGACCGGCAGCATCTGGCGTTTGATTTGTGCTATATGTATACTACATGTCGAGAAACGGATAACTCAACTAATCAGAACTGTATTTAGCTCCTATGGCTAGGGTCGAGCATGATTAAAATGTATGCAGTTCTATCATACATGAAGTTCCACATGAAGACACAACGTTCCATAACTTGACCACAGAGCCTTCAGATTTTTGTGAGTAGAACTTTCCACCTTATGTCAAATATTTTACCTAATTTGAATGTTTCTAAGGATGACTGCTTGCGAAGTTCTCTCAATTCAAGTAAATTCTTTGGTGACATGGAGTAGATACTACTCAATTAGTTGTTGTAAATGAGAAACTTCAGAAATAAGTTTTACTGTGCCATGTACTGTTAGTTCAAGGTTATGACTCATGCAGTGCAATGTTACAAGATAATCTTTTTCCAATGTGTTTTTATGACCTTCACTGCTCCTTACAGCTACTTACCTTGGAAATTACATGCACGTTGCACCATCTGTGCATACGGCAATTAATCTTTCTTTTAGAACGCATTTTGTTTTTCCAAAATCTTCCTACATTTTAAGCATTTTTTTTTTTTTTTTTTTTTTGCTATTTGTTTCCCTGATGTTGAACTTAACTCTACCAAATTAAGTAACACATTACAAGGTGTGAAATTGTACCAAAGAAAAAAAAACGCAAGTACACGATTAAACGTACTTTAGAAGATACAGTAGTTCATCCATCCATCATCAATGAAAAAGGTGAATCAGACCTAAGTATATGAGACATAAGTGTTTTTCTCATTTCTTCAGACAAAATTTATAATTTTGCTGCACCTCGTATGTGACAATATTTTACCAATATCAAGTCCATTTAATTCTTGAAGTAAAATAACATCTGTGATGTTCGAAAAGAATATAATTTTGTGCTACTACGCAGATCTGTGCTACTAGGCCTACGCAGTTCTGAACACTCTACATGTTGGTACGAGATTTATTTACTTCTAGCCACGGTTTATGAGTAGACTTAATCGATTTCGCAATAAATTCTTTGGACTTTTTTCTGGTTAATTTCTTCCCTCTTCTTATGCCTCTTACTGTTCTCGTGATCGTATAATTTGCCCAGTAGCTTTTTAGAACTTTTGCACTTAAACTGTCAATCCATTCTTGAGGCACAGCGCAGAAACCACTCTGAATGTCTACGCCACTTAACATAAAATCACTGCAAGCTTTACAAATTATCCTCACTTCTCCACTACCATGCTCAATTGTATTTAACCATTTTCGTTTCATTCATCAGTTTTTGAATTGCGTCGAGAGACATATTTCTGGTACGAGAACATAACTGGTTGTCCTCGAATTACATGTAACTTCTGGCGTATTTTTGGAGAATTCCGAGTCATGATTTTCTTTATGTTTGCTAGACGTTTTCGATTTTTCAAAGTGTTTTACTTTGCGTTTGAAAAATGTCTTATATCCATTGTTCGCAGTAAAATAGTTTTCAACGGCACACAGAACTAAACCTGAGAGACTGCAACACACTTCAACCTGTTCACTGTTCAGAAGATGTTACTTTTCAGCGTTTCGGATAACTCACTGTACTAAAGTTTTGTACTCTGCCCTCTCGGAGTAGATTCCATTTCGATACAGATTCCTTAGTAGTAAGTTGAAAAACTGATGATTCGTTATTTGTTTATAAATTAAATTACACATGAAGGTTTGATGCCATTATCAAGTTTCGCCCTCTTAGAAAGCACAAAGGAATCGAGGTTCCGGCGAAGTGTTCAGAAATGCCTGGGAACTTGCCCCCTTTCCCCTTCAATTACCACACTGATGTGTATATATATAAAACCATGATTTAGTAAACATTTATTTTTCCATAATATATTGCTGAAAGGGAGATGAATTCCGAAACCCAGACCTTGTGCACGCTATTCCTGTCCTGTCATACTATTACGATTATAAAATTATGACTTGTTAAAAGTCCTAAGGCTAGTTTTAGACGGAAGCATTTATCGTACCAAAAATCATATCATCGATATACTACCGTGTAAAGTGGCAAATTTTATAGCATTTCCCATGCCATGGTATATCCTATGGCATTTCTTGTCGATAGAACCTGCTCTAGTGCGTAGCATTTTCCCCAGCATTTCTGATCTGATTGCAGCGTCGTGGTATGTTAAAAGGAAGCGAAAGATATTGTGCCAAATATCTATGCTCTTGGTGTGGAATTGTATTAAAGAAAAATGAGTTGGAGTAGGGATGCTATTATTATGCTCATTGAAAAATATGAGGAGCATCCTTGTTTGTACAAAGTTAAAAGTCTTTTGTATAAAATAACCATATGCGACAAGGGCTTTAGAAGAAATAGTGACTGAAATATCTGTGTTTAGTTTCGTAGCCATAGTTGCGCTCTTCTGCAATGATTTGTTTGCTACGTCACGACAAGATGCTTATCAAAATATTATCCTGTAAAAGAACCATATTCTTTTGATGCCATAGAATATTATACGAGATTTTGGCAGCAAATCTGCAACGAGAAGTGCTTCCGTCTAAATCTAGCCTAAATCTGTCGTCGCAGCTGCTCTTTCTATGGTTGCAGAACCTTTGGCAACAGCCCCGTCACCACACCACGTGTTCTATCGAACTGTAGGAAGTCAGTTTTCATTAACTGTATTGTGATAAAGACACTAAAAATACAGGTAGACCGATGAAAAAAAAAATCAACATCCCAATTATATGTTCAAAGAAATTATTAAATTGCTTGAACACTTTCCTTGAGATAGGTACTGTGGCGATAAATAACACTTTAAGTTTTGCGTAATATGATCTCAACATTTTTCCTTCATGGCAATAATAGATAAATTAATTAAACTTTTTTCTTCCCCTAAAGTTACCTAACCACAGTTTGCATTGCACTCACTCTAAGACTCGTTTTCTTTATTCTTTCTACAGGAGAACATTAAGCTTTTTGTAGCCTACTTGTTAACTTACACAAACATGGTACAAAGTTTCCAATTACTTTGCGAATATTTATTACTAAAGTACAAGCTAACTGCATCACACTAGTGTTTTGTGAAACAAAACTACTAGTAAAGGCAGTCACATCCTCTTGGAACATCAGTTCACAGATTTGTAGCTTGTATTTTACTCTTGTAGAAGGTTTGAAAAATACATACTTGTATATTTACATTAGTACCACGAATACATGAACACGTATTAATACTATGAAAATTATCCCCCAGACGAGAGCAAGTCGTTAAGTAGTATTCAATTTTGGTTGAAATAATTTAACAGAATCCAAACAACGTATTCTAAGTAGTCTCTTCGATTAATAGCAACTACAGAGAGTTGACTAGTCGTCTCATATCATATGTCGGCTAGGCAAAACGAGACGATAATGATGAGAAATGAATGCCATGATGGAATGAAAAGTGGTAAGAAACGGGAGATCCCCTAGAAAATCTACTATAACCGTGTTTGTTCACCACAAAGCCCCTTGGCGCGAGCTAGTATCAGACCAGGAACCCACATACCAGAGCCGAACACTCTACCACTGAATCTCCGTGCCCCCATATCATAAAATAATCGCCGTGCAGGTTTACTTTTGGTGCGCCACTCGAAATAATTGTTCAAAAATTAGAATTCTTCCATTAATTTATTTCTTGATATTTCTTAAATGATTAGCGCTGGGCGACATGAAAAAATCTCACATGGCATAGTTAAGATTCAAGGTGGCCATCATAAGTAATTGTTAAAAATACAATTACGACGTATGCATAACAACTACAGTGCAAAAAACATTAAACAACTACAGTGCAAAAAACATTAAACAACCTGTGCTAGATGGTCACTAAAATGCACGAAGGTTATCAAACCGAGTCAGAAAGGCCGAAGCTGGGATGCCCGAGCGTTAGCGAGGGGGTGCGTCCGAAGGGAGCAGGCGCGTCAGTGAAGGTGGATATATGCATAAGTGAGGGTAGTGAACAAGAATGGGTTTTGGCAATGATACAAGTTTCAATAGCACGTGTCTTGGTTTCACACTAGTAGCATTCAGCTTGTAAACATAACATACAACTTCTGTACACTGTGCAGGAATACATCGGTGGAAAATATTTTCTAATATGGTTTATTTTATCCGTATTTAAGCACTTGTAAGGATTTTACACTAGTAACCCTACATTTGTAAATATAAAATACAAGTGTATTACTTTGTATTTAATTCTGACGGTTGCTGAAGATTAATCTTCATAAATATGTCTTTTCATGCAAAGTATTGAATTTTACCTGTAAATGTTCCAAGTGAGATGCGCTAAAAGTAAACCAGCACCATAATAGCATAAAGGATTTTGACGGTTCTTTTTCCTGTTTGTAACATTTACCTTTGAAAAATTTATTTTTCATTTCCCAAATCCTCCTTGTTATATACATATAAGACAAATTTTTCACTTGTAGCATACTTGAAATATGTCCTAGGTACAAATTATCAGTTAGTGGTTTCAGAGGAAGAGGAAGAAATTGTAGTTTACGTTTGGATCATATGTTGGATTGTTTGTTTTCTTTTCCCTTTAAATAATGGCAGTACATGTAATGTGTTTAACATCTGTAGGAGGTTTGCCTTTGTTTAGTAGGAAAAAGGGTGAAGGTAACAGCAATGTACGTTATCGTAAATAACATTGCTAATGATTTATACATATAAATATAATTGTGAGGGATCTCGTAGTAATTGTGAAAATACTTTCAGCAACCGAGTTCTGTTAGTAGTTTCCTTTTCAGCATTCATCTTCTATAAGGTTAGCAGATTTGGAGTGTATATTATTTAATCGAAATACACTGCAGGTTAAGTTTAGGCAAGTATTCGAAATAACAGTTGAACAATTATTTCACTGAAGTCGTCTTCCTCCAAAAGATGCGTGAGGGGCGGCATGACGATACCCCATGTAGTATTTAAAGAAGTTCATTACCTCCGGCGCTTGGGGTCCCTGGTTCGGTCCCAGTTTGCGCCCTGTGGACTTTATGGTGGACAAACACCATGCTCGTGGTTTTTCTCGGAATTCTCCCGTTTCCTCCCACTTTCTTCATTCCACCATTTCACTCATTATCACCGTCTCCTTTAGCCTAACCGGCATAATCGTGGGACGCTAAACTTAACGTTTTCATTTTTTTTATAGAAGTTCAAGAGGGCCACAAGAAGTAATTGTTGAAAAGTTGCGATTTGCATATAAACCGTCCGGATATATGCCATATAAACTACAGTGCAAAAGCAAACCAGCCGATAGACGAACCACCAAGAGAAGGTCTCTTGACAGCTAGCGGCAACGTTACCACTACCCACATATCAAGGCTTTAGCGTATGTTTAGCAAAAGGGGTCCAGAATTCGAAAACACCACAAAACTTACAGGAGAAATGGATGATGCAAGTACGTAGACGTAGATAACGTAACCAAATATAACCTAACCTGCACTAACCTAATATTTGTAGAAATAAGTGAGATTCTATCACTTTCGGAAAATTATGCTGGTCCCCTACACTAATATAATGCAATATAAACTAACCTAACCTAACGTGAACAGAAATTATCAAAATTGAAACATTTATTAGAAAAAAAAAAGAGTTGAACTCCGTCTGCTAAACATAGGCCATTTTTTTTCTATAAAATGTTATAATTCCGATAATTTCTGTTCACAGGTTAGGTGATGTTAGTTGATGTTAGATTATGTTAGTGTAGGGGTTCAGCATAATTTTCCAAAAAATGATTGAATTTCGCTTATTTCTACTAATATTAAATTTCGCTTATTTCTACTAATATTAAATTTCGCTTATTTCTACTAATATTAGGTTAGTTCAGGTTAAGTTAGGGTACGTCATGTTAGGTCGTAGTACTTGCTTCATCCATTTCTCCTGTAACTTTTATATTTTTAACGTGCTTCTGGTCCCCTTCTGCTATAACATGCCCCGTTGCACCTAAGTAGGGGCTGCATTTTCCCTTTCATATGGTAAAAAAAAAGAAAGAAAAAACTTCAGAGACCATCTACTGATGGTTCCTCCGAGGCTAGTAAAACGAGTGCTGTGTAAACCGAGTTAGGGCAGAATAAATCTAGTGGGCCATTGAGTTAGCAACGGTGGGTATGTACGTAAGGAAGGGTAAACACAATGTTTTCACAGTCTAACATTACATTTCTCTTAATAGTACATGGAAAGTAAAAAAAAAAAACTTTCGTATACTGCGAAAAATTACTTTGCCTTCGCAAAATAATCTCTAATACAGTTCTTTTTCATAGTACACTGACTTCTTTTTAACCATCGTACCAATAGTAATGTAATGATTTTATATTAATAACCCTATACTTGTAAACATAATACTCAACCCTATTATTTACTAGACCTATTTAATTCTGCCGCGTGCAGAAGTTTGTTTCTTTTATAGGTCTATTGTCTGTGAATGCAAAGTATCGGTATTGAATTTTACCGGTACCTAAATTTTGAAGAATGTGGTGAACGTAAGCTTGAGCTGCACGCGAAATAAACCATGTACTTGTATACATTACACTTTTAAGCATCTGTTTTATCTACAGGCTAAGATTGCAGTGTCAGATTTAGGTTTAGCAGTAAAAGTTTTTATTTATTTAATTTCATTTCATGGGTGTAGTATCGTAGCATACTTTATACACGCAAAGCGATACCCCACGTGGCGGGTAAAGGTGAGAGTGTTACCAGAAATGTTCAAAAAATACAATTCGTTCACTCATCATCTCCTAATGTCTTCTAGACTTAATTTTCTCTGACAACTGGGTACAGGTTTTTGATATGATATTCCTGCAAAGTTCCCTCCCGTTCAAATAATGTCTCGTGAGAAAGACATGCACAGACTTGTTCTAGGTGGTCAGTACAAGAAATCATTTATGTTCCACTCTGGTGCTTGGGGTTCCGGGTTCGATCCCAGCCCCCGCCAAGTGAACTTTGTGGTGGACAAACATCGTGCTCGTGGGTTTTCTCGGGGTTCTCCCGTTTCCTCCCACTCTCTTCATTCCACCATTTCACTCATCTCTCATCATCACCGTCTCCTTTAGCCTAACCGGCATAACCGTGGGACGTAAAACTCAAAGATTTCATTTCATTTTTCATTTATGTTCCGATTCAGGGTAGGGTGAATTTGAAGAGAGTGCACGAGAGTGCTTTCGTAAGAGAGGAAACGCGTCAGCGACGTTAAGGAAGAAGGTGCGAAAAACACGCAAACCTGTTCTAAAATGTCAGTACAAGCTAACTGTACATTGTAATCGTATATTAGTGACTTTTTTAAAACATCTTTTCTTTGTTCACAAATGGAGCATCCACTGTCACGTACAGGACATTTATATATATATATTTAAACCTAAGAAAATGTGATGGAAATTCGAGATGCTGAACATATTTTTAAGAAGGTATTATTTAATTATCTTAACATGTTTATATGTTAATTGTTAGGGTATAGAACAATGCTCACTTGCAAGTTGTATAACTGAGTCAAGAAAATAGTTGTTATGTACGGGACAAATGAAATACACCACTGTTTTTACGAATGTACTTGTAACTTGAGATTCAGGTAAAAGTGAAAAAATTGAGTTTTTTGAAATTCACTAACAATAACCACTATTGTTATATGCATATTAAACAATTTTTTATCTCATTACGTATGGGATTTACGCACTTGTTACACATGGCACTTGTAATAGATAAATAAGTAAACAGTATTGATATATGTTCATTTTTCCCCGACCTCACTGACCCTTGCCCTCAAAGTGGCAGTTCATCCTCACCCTCCCAAAGAGAATTGTCCCTCGCCCTCGCAGTAACAGTTAGCTCTCGCCCTCGCGAAGGGAGTTTTCGATCACGCGGCAGCTTCAGATCATCCGAGATACCTTTCACTGCCTCTCCCCCCCCCCCCCCCCGCCAGGAGCCCTGGATTAAACTCTTAGATTATCTGTTGGCGTTATAGCTGCAGATAAAAACTTTTCTTCGGGTACCGTAAATTAAAGGTTCGTTCAGACGACTTTTCCAAGAAATGCGTGTGGTTGGTGAGTAGGTAATATTGTCTATTGTCTAATAATAGACATTCCATTTCAAATCGTCCAGGGTGGTCCACACGACTGTCTCAGATTTAGCTTATTTTTTAAAATAAGAAACTACATACAAAATTATTAAACCCATATTTTTTCTTTTTGCTGAAAAAAATTTTTTCTTCGATATACAGCCTTCCAAAATGGTTGCCCTCCTCTCGGATTGCTCGAAAAACTGAAAAACATATCAAATTAAAAATGTTATTGTAGAGAAACGAGTGTACTTAGTAATATAATCGCAATAACAGGAAGAGTATAAAGTTGTATGTTTCGGTGGAGGGCCAAAATTCGTCTATTGGTCCAATAGGAATCGCGCAATTCACTCGCAATGTTGACAACTTTGGTGAAAGTTTTGCTAACTTCAAACATTTTTTTTTCTGTCCTCACGAGCAATATCAACCATCTGCTTCTAGCATCGAAATCTACTCCATAAGGTCTCTTGAAAATGTAAAGGACTTATGTTTCTGATTATTACATCCCACGTTATAGCATGATGAAAAGCTGAAAATTTCATTAAGACGCCATGTTTGGACGCCATTTTCTCAAAAACTCCACGTTTTAAAAATCTGCATTTTTTACATGTATTGGAGAAGTACCTAAGTATTTAATATCCGTTAACCGTTCATGCGGCTGCAGCCCCTAACATTCACAATTAATTATTGAAATTTCGATTTTTGTACTTGAAATGTAAATATTTTCTACTGGCATTTAGGTTCTATACACAAGGCGATTTGAAAGGGAGTATGGAAATTTTGAGGGATGAATCCTGACATCAAATCCAGTAGAAAAGTTCCTATAAACATAAGTCAAATTCAGCTTCGTTTTCGAGTTACAGGGTTTCCAACTCGGGACCCAAAATTGGCTCGGGACAATTGAAAATTAGATATATATTTCACATTAAATCAGAATCTATGTGTTAAAGTTATGATGAAGTTCCGAAAGCTGATTTGTATCAATATGATGAGTTTTACGTTAGTTCCAATTCGGTTGGCAGTGTTGCCAACTTGGTAGCACTTTTATTTGTTTCCAAACGACACTGCGTGGGTTTTATTTGATATTTGGTATTCATTAATGATTGTAAACATCACATGTAGCACAATTTTCCCACATCATCACAGTTTTCGAAAACTTACATGTATTTCATTAAAAGGTATTATCTCGTGCGTTATTGATAGTTTGCGTGATTCGGTGTCGTGAACAGTGTTCTCTAGAACCATGAAAATTGTTTTCACTGGTAACATGACATTGTAGTGCACTAGTTAAAAGTGTTTGTGTGAATAACAATGGGGAAGTCCTATTACAGTAAGGACCGTAATAAATATGTTGATTATGCTAAAAGCCATAAGAAGATTGAACACAGAAAGAATTCTAGACAAAAAATTTATCTTGCGGTAAAATATATGGATTGCGTACATCGTGTCTGCCCAAACGTACTATTAGGGGAGGATGATTATTTGTGTCTTGTACACAAAGCGATTTGAAAAGCAGTATAAAAAAATTTTGAGAGGTGAATGCTTCACCGTAGTCTAGGTTTCACCGATAACTGCCGTTTTAATGGCGACACATTCATGTTTAGCATGTTAACTGTCTGGTTAATGGTTTCGAAATCTACATTGAGAGGAACAGATTCTTTATCTTGCTGGTGCATAATTTCATATTTGCACCTTCATCCGTGGTCACCGATATCTCACACACATTCACGCTGTTCACGGTAAATATTCAAAGCACCGTTTACACAAATAATCATCCTCTCTTAATACTACGTTTTGGCAGACGCGCTGTACGCAATACATATATTTTACCGCAAGACAAAATTTTTGTCGAGAATTCTTTTTGTATACAATCCTCTCATGCCTTTTAGAATACTCAACACATTTAATACGGTCCTTACTGTAATAGGACTTCTTGTTATTCACACAAACACTATAACTAGTGCACTATATGTCATGTTACCAGTTAAAACAATTTTCATGGTTCTAGAGAACACTAGGACGATGTTCACGACACCGAATCACGTAATGAACTGTTTCGTGGTTGTAGCAGAACTTCTTGAAAAAGTTCGAACTTGATGCGTGGAGTTATGAGAGGTTTTGTAATAATAAAAAATAAATTTTCTTCTTCTTCTTCTTCTTTTTCTTCTTCTTCTTCTTCTTCTTATTATTATTATTATTATTATTATAGTAGTAGTAGTAGTAGTAGTAGTAGTAGTAGTAGTAGTAGTAGTAGTAGTAGTAGTAGTAGTAGTAGTAGTAGTAGTAGTAGTAGTAGTAGTAGTAGTAGTAGTAGTAGTAGTAGTAGTAGTAGTAGTAGTAGTAGTAGTAGTAGTAGTAGTAGTAGTAGTAGTAGTAGTAGTAGTAGTAGTAGTAGTAGTAGTAGTAGTAGTAGTAGTAGTAGTATTATGACAACTTACACAGACGTAGTTTTTATTCGAGATTTTGGTTTTATTAATGATGGCAAACATCAAGTGAAATTCACTTAATGTTGCGAGCTATCAATAACGCACGAGATAAAACCTTTTAATGAAATACATGTAAATTTTTGAAAACTGTGATGATGTGGGGAAAATTGGAACTAACGTAAAAATCATCATATTTGATAGAAATCAACTTTCGGAACTTCATCATAACTTTAACGCATAGTTCTGATTTAACGCGAAATTTAGATTTTATTTTCCACTGTTGCGAGCCGATTTTGGGTCCCGAGTTGGAAACCCTGTAATTCGAAAACGAAGCTGAATTTGACTTATGTTTATAGAAACTTTTCTACTGGATTTGATGTCAGGAGTGGTAGAGCGTTCACCTCTGGTGCATGGGGTCCCGGGTTCAAACCCTGCTCCCGCCAAGTGAACTTTGTGGTGGACAAACACCGTGTGCGTGGTTTTTCTCGGGGTTCTCCCGTTTCCTCCCACTTTCTTCATTCCACCATTTTCATTCATTTCTCATAATCACCGTCTCCTTTAGCCTAACCGGCATAAGCGTGGGACGTAAAACTCAAAGATTTCATTTCATTTCATTTTTTGATGTCAGAATTCATCCCTCAAAATTTCCACACTCCCTTTCAAATCGCCTTGTGTATAGAACCTAAATACCCATAGGAAATATTTACATTTCAAGTACAAAAATCGAAATTTCAATAATTAATTGCGAATGTTAGAAGCTGCATCCGCATGAACGGTTAACGGATATTAAATACTTAGGTACTTCTCCAATAGTTGTAAAAAAAAATCAGATTTTTAAAAGGTTTTTTTTTTTTTTTTTTTGAAAATGGCGTCCAAATATGGCGTCTTAATGAAATTTTCAGCTTTTCATCATGCTATAACGTGGGATGTAATAATCAAAAACATAAGTCCTTTACATTTTCAAGAGATCTTATGGAGTAGATTTTGATGCTAGAAGCAGATGGTTGATATTGTACGTGAGGACAGAAAAATAAATGTTTGAAGTTAGCAAAAATTTCACCAAAGTTGTCAACATTGCGAGTGAATTGCGCGATTCCTATTGCACCAATAAACGAATTTTGGTCCTCCACCGAAACATACAACTTTATACTCTTCCTGTTATTGCGATTATATTACTAAGTACACTCGTTTCTCTACAATAAAATTTTTAGTTTGACATGCTTTTCAGTTTTTTTGATCAATCCGAAAGGAGGGCAGCCATTTTGGAAGGCTGTAAATCGAAGGAAGAATTTTTTTTCAGCAAAAAGAAAAAATATGGGTCTAATAATATTGCATGTAGATCCCATATAAAAAAAATAAATGAAACCTGAGACTATGATGGGGACCAATTGTGGTTTGCCTGGACGATTTGAAATGGAATCGGTCTAAATAATAAAAATGAAGATAAGAACATGTGTCCGACCGAACTTGATTACTACTATATAAGAACTAATTAATTAAAAATAGAGACTGTTCCTGAGTTAAGTCATATACAGGTTAAAAATTTAAAGCGTTCCTGCTTCAAAGAAAGCAAAAAAAAGTAATCTAATGGACTTAGAAGGTGCAGGGCCCGATTTGGAACACATTGCGGGACCCCAGGTTCCCAACTAACTTGCATATATATTGCATATACTGTGTTGATCCGTCTTTGAGCATATAAAACTTGGTTTTGGGTGGGAGAAGAGAAAAAAAAACATACAAATAAATCGTACTGAGGCTATACCATCCGGGTGTTCATGGATGTAGACTATCATATCACTTAATATCTATGTTTTACAACAGAAGTTGAAAAAGTAAAGAAATAAACTACTGCAGAATCAACTTCAGAACATATTGCTTGTTTCCGGAAACTTAATACAAACTATTCATTTAATAATTAAGCGCGAGCCTCAATGAAATAAATGAGCGCGACCCGAACTGAGGGAACTGAGCCCAGTGCAATATGGCCATCTATGAACAAAAATCATTCCATCAAGTCTTTCCATCTGATCTACTGCATTCTGTTGGTTCTCTCACTGATTGTGTTTGTTCAGATATTAGCGCTCTTAAGATAATATCATTTGCTGAATGACGTGAGTGACTGTCTGCCTACCAGTGTTCTTTAAACATGACACTTATCTTTTTTTTTAAAAAAAAAAGTATCTAGCATAGGCCGTAGGTGTCCAAACTCGCGAGCCCGACGCTCATGAGCTCGGCACTCGCGCTCAACCGGGCTCGGGCTCAATAATTGAGCGCGAGCCCGAGTGAGAGAGAGCCGAGATAAGATTAGTGAGCGCGAGCCCAGTGGATAGAGATGAGCACGAACCCGAGTGAGCCCAGTGGAAAATGACCATCTATGGCATAGGCAGGGCAACAATGAGACACACTCGCTTCTAAATGTAGCACTATTTCTATCCGAAAACTTTCATGAGAAACATGCAAAATATTATTTTATATTTTCATTATTATTTTTAATAATTATGTAGAAGTACACGAGAGAAATTGTCTGCTGCAATTAAACGAAAGGATGAATATAACCAGTCTATAATCTTGCTATAATATCAACTTTTCATCTAGGGGACATGGCAAATGTTATTTTAAATATTATATTCCTCCAAAAATGATCAAAAGGAAGCTTGTCCTTTTCCCTCGCCCTCGCGCACCCTCAACATCGCAGTGGAAGTTGACCTTCGCCCTCACAGTGACAGTTGGTCCTCGCCCTCGCGCACCCTCGCCTTTGCTGTCGAAACTTGTCCTCGCCCTCGCGAAGGGAATTGTCCATCGCCGCCCTCGCGTCATTGTGGGCCTGAGAATTTAAGGGGGAGGATGCCCTCGAGAGGGCCACCCTCGCGAGGGTGAACATCTCTGACGGTTGTATTACTTTATTTCTAAAGCACAGACAGCTGGTGTGATTACTGTATTTAGTAGGTAAATTAGAGAAACACACTAAAAAATATTCTATGTTGCCTAACAATAAACAACAAAATATTTCTGTCTAGTCTATAAAGAAACAAAAGAAAATACTTTTGTCCGGCCTAAATAGGAAATGAAAAACAAAACATGTTGAACACTATACGAAAAAAAGTGCATTGAAAAGAGTTTATATATCACCAAAGTTGAAAAGACCTCTATTATTAACAGCAGTGGATTGTTATCACTTCGTCTCTGTTATACGTAATGCAGTCAACAGTTTGAGTCCATTTGAGGCAGTAGGTACCTTGACAGAATCTTTTACTGCACTACAGATATGATTTCGATAACTTCACCGGGGATACGGTTCTATCATAAATTACAATATTCAGTTACCATAAATAATTTTAAAATTAAGTTCAATGTTTGTTGGAAATATTTTCTTGTGCAGCTTGCAACATTTTTCTTACCCCGTGTAGAACTGTTTGAAGCTGTGACAAGTAAAGAGTTGGAATACTTTCAACTGGTTTTCCCAGAAGCTTTAAGATCTTATCACTTCTTACCTCCGTAAGATATCATCTTCAATCGAACAAAGGCGTTTAATACTTCCACCAACACCATCTACTTTCCCTTTACCATATTATATGCGAAATATTGCCAAGTAAATTTTTTTGTGGTATTTTTTAAAATAGGGTTTGGAGCAGTTTTACCATGTAGGCCTATCTGTTTTTAAATTCTGATGATGTCCCATTACTCCAAATGACTTTTTCTGTTGTAGTATCATTTGTGTTCAAAATTGTAATATATAACAAATTTAAAACTGCAAGCACAGTATCTTTGTACTTTTTAATTGAGTCTGAACAAATCATGTATGTTAAACATTTGCCATTATAAAATAGTGCCACTGTAAATGGACACTTTCATGAGACCACTAAACTCTGAACTACATTTTGATATTCACAGCTGAACGTCATTACGAAATCAATCTGTAACACACTTTTGGCATTGCCTGTTTTATTCTTTTCAAATTCTCTTTGTTCTATTCTTTTCGTGTTCACATGTATCATCATCTCTGGGATATTAGCAGTTAATTTTTTATATATAAAGGTAACCAAGAAAGTACTGTCGCTTTTTGTGGAGGTCTGTGTTCAATTGGCCCTTACACCGTGAGTTGAATGCGAATGGAGATAAGGCGAAGGTCAGTTGTTGGTGTGGATATACCCAACATACTACCTGCTTGTGGCAGTTTAGTTAAACCGTGAAGTTGCATAAGGACAGAGTCAACATGGGACTTTCATAGAGAGTCATAAGGGCGAGTAAGCTGTATGAGTTCAAACTGGGGTCAAACGCCGCTGCAGAGGAGCGGAAGATGTGCCAGGCCATTGGTGAGGGTGTCGTGACTACGTGGACAGTGCAGCGGTGGTTTAACAAGTTTAAGGATGGTGACGAAACACTCGAAGACGCATCACGTGTAGGAAGACCAACACATGTACAAAATCAAGATCTTCAGGAAGCAATTGAGGCGAACAGTGGCCAGACATTTGAGAAACTGGAATTACAATTCAGTATGAGTGGATAAACTATTCAGCAGTACCTCGATCAACTTGGGAAGCACTACAAGTTGTGTCCATGGATCCCACATGATTTGACTTCGGGTCAGAATGCAAAGCGAGAGTAGACAATGTGTTTCTTTGTTGTCTCGTCTGAGGAAGGAGCCATTTCTCGACTGGATGTTGACATGTGATGAAAAGTGGGTCCTGTACAAAGCCCCACAGTGCCATCATCATTGGTTAGCACCCATGAACAGGTTCCAAAATAGCTGAATCCAGCACTGCACCAGAAGAAGGCCGTCCTACGTGTTTGGGGAACTGCTCGCGGCATCTTGCATTTGGAAGTGCTACCATCTGGTCAGAACATCAATGCAACTGTGTACTGTTAGCATTTGAGCCGTGTTCAAGAAAAACTCAAAACTCTGGAGCCAGCACTTCTGAATCGCAAAGGGGTCCTCGTGTTACAGGACAACGCTAAGCTACATGTGGCTAAGATGACCTGGGCCAGGACACCATTCTACGCCTTGGATGGGAAACTATTGCGTCCGCCATACTCCCCGGACATTGCACCGTCCGATTGTCATCTGTTCCATTCCTTGGACAATCACCTAAGAGGACGCCAGTTCAAATCCCTAGTAGAGGTGCAAAATGCACTTGATATCCTCTTCGCTTCACAGGCCACCAAGTTGTACCGCGATGGAATCCATGGCTTTCCAGAACGTTGGCAGAAGGTCGTCTATGCTGATGGGGACTATTTTTGATCTTCATGTGACATATCGATGTTCAAAGGTGGTGGGTGAAAAAGCGACACAACTTTGGTTACCTTTATATATCGCCTCTTTTATGGCAAGTCGTAATGGACTGTCATCACTTTTTTCCCATTGTTTCCAGTTTGCATTTTTTTCATGTTCACTGGGACCCGCTATCAGTTTCCCATTCATATACTTATTACAACAATTTTGTTTAAGCGTACAGAGTTAAGGCTGTTATCAATGAAGTAAGTCTCCCAAAAGCCATTTGATTATGACATTTGTAGAGCTTTGAGTTTTAATAAAAAGTTTTCATGTACTAAGCACTTACGTTGATCAGCTGATATATCTATCAATAGCAAGACAATTTGTGGTCTAAGACTACAAAATTTTCCTACGAGCCCTATTTTGAAATGTGGGTGCTCTTTCTTAGATCTATGGAATCTCTCTTTCAAAAGAAAAAAGAAAATTGTCTTTTTTTTTTTTTTTTTTTTTGCAGTTTTTATTTTTTATTGTCTTTCCAGAGTTAACACATCTTTCATACCAGGACAAGTGTAAACTATGTCAGGACCAAATATATATATATATATATATATTACAGTGTCATAATCAGTTTGGGGAGCTAGATACAAGTTATCCTGCTTTTTCTGTATTAGGCCGAGCCTGACACTCTTTGCTAAGCGTATTACTGCAGCTTTTTGTTTTCTTGGCGAGGAGGGAAATGCACGTACACTCTTTAACACTGCTTTTGAGAGTATTTGTTTGTATCTATGTAAAGTTGATGATTTTTTTTTCTGTCTCACTAACACAATTTATCATCATTGTAGATTTCTTTTCTTTTAGTTTGGTTCTTTAAAGTCTTTCCACATTCTTTAAATCGTCTTTCTGCTTTTTATTCATCTGGGATTTTTTTCTTCTTCCTGAGCTCAGCTGTTCGATCCCTTTCCCTTGCAAATACCCTTTAGGATTCCTTATTTTTTCTCATTTTTTCCCATGTATAATGCACTGGTTGTTTTACACTTGGTCTCAAACCCCATATAAAGCCTAGAACACAAGAGAAATGACTCATATTTTAATTATAAACACCCAGAAAACAAATAGTAGTGATATAAACGGCCGCAGATTGAGAGGGGGGACCGGATCCCTTGTGTCATATCTCCTGTACAAAGAAGTATTGAAGTATGGTAGGAAAGAATTTAGAAATCACAAACAGAAATCAGTTATGATGTCTTATATAAATGAGTCTGCCATACGAAAACAGTGATTTTCAGGCATTCTGTGTCATATTGCAGTTAAATTAAATCTCTATATATTAACTAATTACCATACTATCGTTCAACAATATAAGCCGTGTGACATGCGGGACAAAACAAGTTGTTTTAAATACGAACTGTTAAGAAGTAGAAATTGATTTGAAAGTCATTTGTTAAGTATGAAGTAAAATTGTATAGAAACAATAGCACACAGATTTTAAAAAGTATATTTCTGTAGTAAACAAAATATAACCTCTTTAATGTCACGTATGGGACAGTCAGAAGTATATATATATTTAATAGTATGTTTAACATTATTTTATAATTATGAATAATAAAAAAATATTGAAGTTGTTGAAACATCACATTAGCAAGTAAACCTTATAATACTAACCTACTGTAAGCTTCCAAACAAACAGAAAACACAGTAATAAACTAATTTTGGCAGCAGTCTGGTATTTTCAAAAAATTACCTTTTTTCATGGATGCTCAAAATGACACGCCTATACCAACGAGTTTCTTGAGGATTGCTGTTCCTTTGTGAATTTTATGATTTTATTATTATGAATTATGGTGTATTTTTAATCTACTCTATAGCCTTTATAGTTAATGGCTAAAGTTTGATACTTGTAGATTTACGTTAGGCCTTAAGTTAATTTGTGGGTGGATTTGGACAGTTGGAAGTCAAAATTTGGGTAGTTTATGTGTAAAATATATAACGCCACCAACCATAATTTGCAACAATGTTATTTATTTTATAAAGGCTTTAACCAAAATAATAAGGTAAACAAAATACGTTATGTTAATGTCTGTATTTTGCGCCTGGTAACTAGAGCCACTTAAGTCAGCAAAATTACTTTAAAGAAAGCTTCAGTTTTTAAAGGTAAGAAAAAAACAGTTTTGTACTCTCTCAGTGTTACTGCAGGACGTGGAATTTCAATTTTTGACGTGTCATCATTTTCATACGTTTGTTGGTTTGTTTAGGTATGTATTTATTTGTTGATATTTGGTGAAAATTAGACTGTAAAGTCAGTTCTGTATTTTTATGTTCCAGCTACCATTCTCCGTTGTTGGTGCATTGAATGGTGTTTATATGTTTGGAAAGTCCCACTCTTTAGTTCTTAAAAACACAATAACGCAGGAAACGACTGTTGTCTGGAAGGAATTTGAAGATAGGTGAGTATGATAAATGTAGCAGGACTATCAATTATATCATTCATACAAACTACACTTTCGTTTTTGGTGGAAGGAATACAGTTTATGAAAATAATATATTCCGTGCGGTTTGGTCCATCCTATATCTCACTGAGCTGGCATTCTTTCTTATATTGAGGATGATCATATCTGTTATGTTTAGAGTAGAAATATTTCGTTAGTTGGTGTTGATGGTAGTAAGTAGCTACTACAAAATTCCATCTGATTCAAGTCACTGCTGGAGTCTCCAGTAACCCCCAACCGAGAAATAACGTGCCATGCGGAATATGTTAATAATTTTATCATGACGATGGTAATAGCAATTTCACTTCTACAACATGCTAAATGTTCGTATTTTATGCATGAAAGTTTCTTTTTCTATTTTTAAAACTAAGATTTAAGTATGTTTGTTAAGCTTGTATATAAAGGTAACCAAGAAAATTCTGTCGCTTTTTCACCCACCACCTTTGAACATCGATATCTCACCCAAGACTTACCTGGAAGATCAAAAATAGTCCCCATCAGCATCGACGACCTTCTGCCAAGTTCTGGAAGGTCATGGATTCTATCGCGGTACAACTTGGTAGGCCGTAAAGCGAAAAAGGAATTAAATGCATTTTGCACCTCTACTAAAGATTTGAACTGCCGTCCTCTATGGGGATTGTCCAAGGAATGGAACAGATAATAATCGGACGGTGCAATGTCCGGGGAGTATGGCGGATGCAATAGTGTTTCCCATCCAAGGCATAAAATGGTGTCCTGGCCCGGATCGTCCTAGCCACGTGGGGTTTAGCGTTTTCCTGTAACAGGAGGACGCCTTTGCGATTCAGAGGTGCTTGCTCCAGAGTTTTGAGTTTTTCTTGAACACGGTTCAACTGCTGACAGAACACAGTTGTATTGATGCTCTGAGCAGCTGGTAGCAGTTCCCGATGAACGATGGCACAAGCAGTCCACCAAACACACACAGGAGGACCAACTTCTGGTGCAGTGCTGGTTTCGGCTGCTCTGAAACCGGTTCATGGGATGATGATGGTGCCGTGGAGCTTCGTACAGAATCCACTTCTCATCACATATCAACACCCTGTCCAGAAATGGCTCCTTCCTCAGACGAGACAGCAAATAGACGCAGGTGTCTGCTCGAGTTGCCTTCTGGCCCGGAGTCAAATCATATGGGATTCATCAACCCAACTTGTAGTGCTTCCCAAGTTGATGGAGGTGCTGCCGAATTGTTTCTCCACTCACACTGAATTGTAGTCCCAGTTCCTCACATGTGTGGCCACTATTCGCTTCAATTGGTGCCTGAAGATCTTGATTTTGTACATGTGTTGGTCTTCCGGCACGTGGTGCGTCTATGAGTATTTCGTCACCATCCTTAAACTTGTTAAACCACCGCTGCATTTTCCGCGCAGTCACAACACCCTCAGCAAAGGCCTGTCTTATTTTCCGCCCGCTAGAGCGTCGTTTGACCCCAGTTTGAACTCATACAGCATACATGCCCTTATAACGCTCTAGATGGTCCCATGTTCACTCTGTTCTTACGCAACTTCACGATGTAACTGAACTGCCACAACCAGGTAGTATGTTGGATACACTCACACTAACAACTGACCTTCGCCTTATCTCCATTCGTATTCAACTTACGGTGAGAAGTCCAATGGAAGACATACCTCCACAAAAAGCAAGATAACTTTCTTGGTTACCTTTACTTGTACACGTTATAATGTATTTATCAGATTCTTGTAAAGGCTTAAGAAATGAATGGATTGTTAATCTTTTAAGTACTTACCCCAGTTTCTCTTGTTGTCCATGAATAAAATTCTCTTGTTCATTTACGGTCTAAACTGTAAGGATTGATTTTTGCAAATTTGAGCATTCGCCAACTATACCGGGTTCAAGACCCGGTTATGGTTCGAAGCCCATGTTAATAGTAGCTCCTGCTCTTTATAACCTCGATGTTACATAAGGATGTAACACAAAACTCATGTTTCAGAGTTTTATTTTTATTTACCAAAGTGTTCATTTGTTAAAAGTATGGCAAAGTAGCGACATAGCTTTCTATAAGTAGACATTTGCATGTATTTAGAAAATCTTGTGCTCTTGTTATTCGTTGGGTAGACAACTACATTATTTTGCGTGACCAAAGTTTTGCTCTTTCAGTGTATAAGATTGAAAATGAAGTGCTTGATTAAATTTGGAATCTGAAATAGCACGTAAGTATAATATATATAAAGTGACCAAAAATATACAATTCTGGAACTTAAACCCTACTGCTAAGATTTCAATTTGATAAAAAGTGAGTAATTTGCATACTATTTGAGATAATCAAGGATGAACGTATGGTGTCAATTGAGAATTTTGAGACAGTTTTTGATAATGATATGTAAGGTGCTTATTGTTAACGCTCAGTTTCAAGTTCCCTATAAAAATAAATAAATGTTCCCTATAAAGAAATAACCACTTTCTACGCAACGGAAATAACTGTTTATGTATCAAATTTATTGTTTAAACTAGTTTGTTGTTTCGTTGACGTATTCCTTACGATTAAAATTAATGAATATTTGCTAATGAACACTGTAGGTTAGATATGTTTATTAAATGATTACTCAGCTTTTATTCAAACAAGATTAAGTTTTCTCATATAATTTGGACCGTATCTGGGTTCTTCCTTAGTAACATTACCTCTAATCACTCTTTTTATGGGGGGGCACGGTGGCTCAGAGGTAGAGCGCTTACCTCTGGTACGTGGGGTCCCTGCTTTGATCCCCGTCCAAGTAAGTTTGTGGTGGACAATATCGTGTCCGTGGGTTTTCTCCGGGTACTCCCGTTTTCTCCCATATTGCATTGCACTAATTCTTCCATCATCATTCACTTGCCTTAATCATCCATCTCCCTTAGCCATGTGTGCATAATCATGACACGTTAAATTGAAAGATTTCATTTCATTTTCTTCTTTTCTTATTCATCCCCAAACTCTACTGTACCATTCATAAATTTAAAAAATAACGTTCAAGAACAGGTTTTTATAGTAAGAAGTGCGAGAATCCACTGTGATACTGCAAATTTAAAGGTTTTCCGGATGATCTTGTGTCTTTAAACTACTTCAGGAAAATCCTCTTTGAACATGAATAAGTAAAGAAAGAAGAGTGACTAGAGGTAACGGTACTATCGAAAGCCCCAGAGAGGGGCGAAATTATATAAGAAGAAATAATTCTTCTGTAGATACAAAGTGAGTACCTGTTATTTAAGATAAAGAAAAGTGAAGTTAATGCGGAAAACCTATATGCCGCCATTGTTATTTGTATGCTTATTTAGTGCACCTAAAAATAATAAGTTACATTTATAAACTAACTAGCTTTGAACATTGACCCTGTAAGTCCATTCTATAGAATTTTTTGCTTTGATTGTCTCTCAAGTTTATAAGTTATTTGGCAAGTTCGATAGAAGATACATATTTCTAAGAATTTTCAGCGAATAAAAAATGTAAAGAAAAATAGGCGAAATTCGCAATCAGTTGCTGTCAGAGAAAGAAATCTGATTAGACTTTGAAGTATTGCAAATGATTTCAAGTAGTATGTGTATCACCGTTAGGAAAAGACTAAACACAGTTAACGTGTATATTACTACATATACTGCACAGTACATAAATAGATGAACACTTCTTTCATTTAAAAAAGAAACTCCGTTATTATTGACAACAAACGACATACTTTTTAGCACTACAAAAGATTGATTTCTTTCTTTTTTGAAAACAGAATTTGAAATGTAATTGTTAGTGATAATTTTAGGCTATATCTCATTAACTGTACTATGTTCTAGTGTCACAATGAAGAGGTGAATGAGAGCATGTTGCATTATCAGTTTCACCTCTATAAGTCGTCATGGTTCTTTTACAGCAACAATTTCTAGGTTTCCACATTAATTGGTTCTCTCTGTTTACTCGAAAACTACGCATGAGCTTTTTACACTTGTGCATTTCATTTTTGTTCAACTCATTAAAATCTATCGAATGATATGCATAGTTCATCTATGAACAAAACTTTTCCATCAAAGGCTAATAATATTGCAGAATTCATAATATCTGTCTTCAGGGAACGTTGAGTGAATATTGTAAGTTCCTCAAGTAATTATGTATTTATTTTTGTCTAAACGTTATTCTGGTATATACAGGGTGTTGCAAAACTGTGTCACAATATTTTGGGAACAAATTCCTCACATTAAAATAAGAAAAAAAGTTCATATGGGCCTGTGCTCAAAAGTAGATAGTTGCGGAGTTGTAGGGTACCGAAAATGTGAAACAAGTGAACTTCAAAAGTTTATAGCTATGCTACTATGGGGACCTGTCGCAGGCAGGTCAAGACATCACTGAGGAACTGGTATGTGAACTATCCAAATATCCATGTTTAAGAATGCTCAGTTCTTGCACATCAATTTTTAGAGAGGTAGATGGATAGTCCACACCTCAAATACTCCCAAACATCCTCTCTAAAAATGATTGTGCAAGTACCGTAGGTTCTAAAAAAATGGATATTTGGGTAGTTCACGTATTAATTTCTCAAAGATATCTTGACCCGAGTACGATCAGTCCTACAATAGTGGAACTATGGACCTTTTAAAGCTCATTTTTTCACGTTTTCGGCACCATATAACTACGAAATTATGCACTTCTGACCATAGGTCCACATTTGTGTGTGTGTGTGTGTGTGTGTGTGTGTGTGAGAGGAAGCTATTCCCAAAATGCTAAAAATAGCCTAGCCACAACACGTAAATAAGATATTCTGTCAAAAATAAGTGTTCATATACTTTTAAAGACACTTTCTTATTATTTGGGATGACACGTAACTTTGTGACTATAGAGCTTTCTCTCTGAATATATAAAAATGATTAAGTTGTCCTACTTTTCAATGAAGAATAAATGTATGCAATTAATATTTTCACGAAGATCACGCCGGATTCTTGTTGAAACACGATGGCTGACCTTGATCCGTGCCGCTGAAAGCAACTTAGTAGCCAGCAATAAATTACTTTGTCTCAAAGCTTCCCCAAGAGACCAAATGTTAGGACGAAACGATCAGTGTGTATGGATATCGCAGTGTGTAAAAGATTCTCCTTTGAGAATTGTAAGTTGAGAATTGTCAGTTGCATTTTCGAGTACATGTGTCATTATTTGAGAAATTTAAAGTTTTTGAGAAAGGAGTTACTAATTCATGTACTTCATGAAAAAGCTTATACTCTTGTCAAGAGTTTGTTAGGCCACTTTGTAAACGTCAATGAGTTAAGTTCAAAGTCTGTTTAAGGATTTAATCAGATCAGAATTTCCAGGTTCATATCAAGCTGGAAATAGGATAAGAAAACAAGAAAAGTTCTAGATGAAAACTGAAATACCGTTCTGTTTTCTTGCATGGAGTGAAAAAGTTTTATCAGAAGGCCAAAGAACACGCTTTTTTCAAAACTACCATTGACCAAACCTGTACTGAAAAAGTGTTTAAGTTATCATAACATACGTGAAACGTTATCTTCTACAGCAATTCGCAGGAATAAGTGAAAGATGAAACAGAGTGGACAAATCTTGTAAGGTTCTTTAGCAGAAGAGCCAAAGAGTAATGAATGAAGAATCCCCAAATTAACAGGTAGCATATGCACTTCCTTATGTGCTTCCTGAAAGTAGAATAGCCAGAATTGATAACCTCTAAGCAAATATAGCTATTTATAAACGTTATGGAAGTTACGGAACCACCTTACATTTATTAAAGGTGAGGGGAGTCCAGGTATATAAGCATATGTAGAAAAAATGTATACTAGTGATCTTATTTACTCCTACGTTTTGACCGAAAAATTCTACTTATTTCTACATTTTTAACCATTAATAGTCGCTTGAATATCTGATATAAGCTGTGTCAGTTAAGAAGACAAAAAATAAATAAATAAATAAATAAAATAAAAGATAAAAGTAAAAAATAAAAAATAAATGACAGAAGGGTAGGTGTGAAGCGTCACGTTGCCGTGTTGAAATGCAAGGTCATGTGCTAATGCTGTCATACTGAAAGATGAGTGCTTAGAAGATAAAGGCAAAACTAATAGAGCAAATGGATCAGTGAAAATAGAGCAGAAATGAGCAATAATCAATAAAGAGGAAATTTGTGTAGTTCAGTATAGTAAAAGGAAATAAAAAATAAAAGTACAAATTAGTTTTTTTTTTAAATGTATATTATGAAGAATAATGGAAGCTAATATAGAATTTTTAAAAAAATACGCAGGGAAGATAATCGTAATAAAAGGTACGAGGGACCGCACTAAACTTTCTCGCTCCAGTTTTTTGAATTAAATCAAGTCATACTGCAGTTATTACTGGAATATTTATTTATGAAGTACGAACAAAATTATAACGGGCCTTTTTTGGGAAACCTCGAAGAAAAGTCATCCGCAAGACTACTACTTATTGATTCTTCGTGAAAAGTGAACGTTATATTGGTAGAATTGTTACCGAAATATTTAGATCTAATTAACAAAATCTCCTAATCAATTGAGAAAATTGTCTGAAAAAACTCACCTCCAAGAATATAGTATCTATCCCTTATGGATATGTTAGGGTAAACTCCTCATAGAATTGTTCATGAAATATTTATTTACAGAATGTAAACAAAGCAGCCTGAACAGATTCTGAGAACCGTCGAAAAAAAAAAAAAAAAAGCAGTAAACTACCCCTTGTATAGTGTTACAGGAGAAACTAATCATGTCAAATTTTACAGTAGCATTCTTAATGAAATATTTATTTATGAAGTATAAACTAAATCACCCAAGCAGTTTTCGAGAAAACCCTCTGAAAAGAATCTCACCCCTAAGACTAAATTATCCCGTGTGGGTTTTTCTGAAGAAATAGCTTTAACAATATTATATATTATAGAGTTTTTTTTTATAAATATAAAGAAAATAGCCTAAATCGTTTTTGAGAAAATCGTTGAAAGAGAACTCAATCCCAAGAGCAAACTACCCCTAATGGATCTTTTAATGAAAAATCACGTATACCACTTTGTCATTTTATTAATAAAATACGTATGTCTATGAAATATGAACAGAATTGCCTGAGATGTTTTAAAAAGCGAGAGAACCTCGAGAATATTTGAAAGATGTACAATGTAATGGTGAAAAATAAATATAACTTTTTTCAGTGTTACCTTGATTGCAAGTGGGACAGGGCTACAAGACTCAGTTCTGCTGAAGCTGCTTGGCTCAATATTTAATGCAATGGTACTAATGGTCGGCTTAGAAGAACTACGTCAACCTCGAAACACAGAAAGGTTGAAAAGAGAGCTTCGGGTATGTATATACATGTATCCAAATTTCATTTTCAAGTTTATCTTAGTTTCTTTTCTCCATTTCAAAAATTTATTTATTAGTATAATTTTGAACTACGGTGTTACAACACTTTGTTGAAAGTATGTTAATGTGCGACTCTTCATGTTATACTGTAAGGGCCTGGTTCGTACTTAAGTTAATCTTCAAAATGATTCAACGCGTTTAACACTTTCTTAACTGGTTTTTAATATTTGACCATGAGAAATGTACATAATTAACTTTTCTGCACACCCAACAAAATATCTAGACCTTTATGCACACACTTATTTACTCGTCAAGATGTCTACATACATGTACATTTATTTACGACGTCGCTATAGTAACAACAACTCTTATTTTAGTTACCGATTACACAAATAAAATCTCAGAATCTCTAAATGTCTTTCTTTTCTTTATACATTATACTGCTCACATAATTCGCCTCTGATCCCTTTCTGTAAATAGGCACAGATTGCTAATGATACATACAACGTTATCGTTGTAATACAAACTACTTGTTCCTTCCAAGCCTTCGGCTCGTCTGCAAATTGCCTATACACTAGCGACACCTCTTGGCATCAGGTAGCAAGCAGCACAGCTAGCGACAACTACTAGTTTGACTGTGAACTATTAGGAAGTACCGTGACTAGTAGACTGAGACGTGTTACTAGTATAAGACAGTAAAGATTTAGAATATCTTAATATTTTCCCCTTGTTGTTTATGTATCCCGTAACTCTTAAATGTTTTGAAGTTTGCATATTAGCGTTACAGACTAAGACGTCTTGCTTTTATATTAAGGATTATGAATATCTAAATATTTTCGCCTAGATGTTTATGCAACCCGTAATTATTAAATGTTTTGAGATTTGTATATGGATAACAGATAGACTCAAATATCTTGCTATTAAAATAAGGGTGATACAAACTGTGTGAAGTTTTAATGAAGATAAACATGAATCACAGTCAGTCGTTTCAGGCATTTCATTACTGTTTCAGTTTGTTTTAAACCCTCTATCATTCCTAAAAAACTATAATTCTTGTTGTCAGAGTTGCTAAAATTAACACAATAAAACATGGTTGTATTTCAGTTATTAACAATTTATTAAAATGATAAATTGGCTCAGTGGTAGAGCGGTCAGCTCTGATGCGAGGAGTCCCGCATTCTATCCCAGGTCATGTGATTTTGTTTTGGACAACATTGTATCAGTGATTTCTCTGGTACTTTGATTATTTCTCGCATTTTCATTCCACCAGTTCTTTTATAATTATTTATTTTTTGTAAATCATCTGTCTCCTTTACCCTAAAAGGTATAACGATGGGAGGTTGAACTAGATATTTCATTTCATTTCATAAAATACTGTGAAACAATTGAGTGCAATGGGTATTTTTTGAGAGAACATAATTAAACTGAAGAATATCCTCCTTTAGTTTCATCTGCCTTAAGTTATAGTCATAACATTAACATCATAATGATATACGAAGTTATATCTTAACATTAAGAGTCGAGATTTGTTTTTTTCAATAATTTAACTTGTTTAGAAGTGGCACCAGTTGTTATCAGAACAACACTCCCTTTGAAATGCATTCTGTCTATATTAAGACAATAATAAGAATAAGATCTACTACTACTACTACTTATCATCATCATTATTGTCGTTGTCGAAAATTGCGACTGATATCAGATCAGACGATAGGAAGTCAGATATACACTATACCGGAAATATTTGCAGTAATCTTATCTTCCCGATGCAAAGAATTAGAGGAACGTTTATTTTTAGCAGGTTGATAATGTTCAATTTAAATATATTTACACTTTCAAAAATTAATACTTTCTTATTGTTCAGCACCTTACGAAGGAATTGGACACTCTATACTCATTTAAATAGATGTAATTTTAACAGATAGGTTCATCCATTGTTAGATTAATTGGACAAATTTATAAGAAAGAATTACTTTTGGATGAAATATATATTATTATCTACTTTTTCCTCTTTTATAACAGGTTTGCTACCCGCTGATAGATATTTTGATAGAAGCTTTGCTTCCTACAGATAAAACAGCTATTCGATGTGACTTACTAGGACTTTCTGAGGTTATTTTACCACATGAAAGCAACCTTGTGCAAGTAAGTTTGAAACTTCTATCTTTATTGCCTTTCACTGTTAAATTAAGGAATATTTATTAGAAAATGAGTTCAGCATTTCATTTATATCTGTAATACGTAAGAAGTTGAGCGAAAGCGTTGGTATCTTAATTAGTAATTTTACTTGAACAATAAATCTTTTAATTTGTTCATCTGTTATAGATCTTGGTGCTATGTTTTGTATTACTGAAAAATAGCTTTGCGTCCTAAATACAGTATTTTAATTCTTTAGTTTTACATGATGAACGTATATAAAAAGTTATTAAACATAAAAATTATCTTCATTTGGCAAAAGAGTTGTTTCGGTTTGGAAGTCATTTGTTAGCATAGAGTTGTAGATTTTGTTAATATCACAATAAGGCACATCAATATTTGTCTCCCATTTATCATTACTTTGGTAATTCATTATGCAGTTAGCAATATAATTTATGAACAATAAGTCTTTAAATGTATAGTTTTTGTGCGTGACGCGACTAGCTTTTTATGTATCTCACTATCTTTACTGTTCATATTATAATTTCAAAATTATTTCTAGCTTTAATATAATTCTGACAAGTGAATTGTAACAAGTTCACACTAACTTTGAAAGTAGGGAAAGTAATGATATGTCAGGGAAATTAAAATGAGTCAGGGTAATGTTTCAGAATATGCCGAGGGTCGAAGAAATTGCTATATTTCACAGAAAAGTCAGGGAAAACGTAATCAGATTTCACAAAAGTATTGAGAGTGTTCCTATTATTCAAGCAATGTTAATTAGCATTAGAGTTAGAGGACATGAAGAACACTTCAAAGCATGGGCGTCTCTGGCAAGTTAAAATTGGGGGGGGGGGGGGCACTAGAATGTTACTACACTCCAACTGAATTTACGTCAAAATTATGAGTAAATGGTAATTTACAAAATCTTGACACTCTGGAAGAAGCCTTACAACAACACTCTTGATTTGATTATACACTTCGAATATTTTTTGTTTCTTCTTCTCCTGTATTCTTAATGAAGTAGTGTATATTGTGTACCTTTTCGTCCTTAATGTTGGTTATGTTTTTGAACTTGGCCCTTAGCATCCCAATTCCTTTGCTGTCATCATTTACTTTGTTTTCCATTTTAATACTTAAACCCTTGTACCCTATCTGGTGTCTTTTTTGACCCCAATCGTATTTAATTTCTTCATAAGTTCAAGAGCTGACAGGGTACAAGGATTAAGATATAAAATTTATTCTTGCTATCATCCGGTTCCTCAATGTATTCTGTTCATTTTTCTCAAGCTGCAATTTTTCCATTAAAAGTTCATTTCTATCTTTAGTTTCTATATTGTCATAGTAGTCTTCCCTTGCTACCTTCTATTTCCATGAAATTTACCTTCATGTACATTATTAAAATTTCTCTATCCTTTTTAATTCCTCTTGACACCTTTACTTCTATTGTATATTTCTCTGTCTTTGTAGATTTCCTTTTTTAATTCGCAGATCAACTTTCTACATTTCTACATACATTTTTCCCCTTCTCTAGTCTTCTTTCGTCATGGAATCCAATTGTTGCTGGTTAAGTAATGACAAAGTGTATGACTGAAGCCTGTATATTTCCTTGAAAGTGGCTAACATTTCAATCACACTAACCTAATGTTTAACACTACATATAAATTCATTTGTTCTGCCTCTCTGTACTTATTCCATATAGATCAGTATTGGTCAATTTCATCTCCTCAACAAAATATTGGGGGACACGTCCCCCCTGCCAAAGACACCCGTGCTTCAAAGAATCAATAGATATTCAAGAAGAAGTAGTACATTGTGTGGAATATGCACATGTTGTAATTGCTGTGAATACATAGTTGCATTGATCGTCTGGCCAGGTGGCAGCGGTTTCCTGTGCACCATTCCCAAACAAAGAGTCTAACCTTCTGTTGATGCAGTAGTGGTTTCAATTGTTTGGGAGTTGGTTCATGTGGTGCCAATCGTGATGACGGCGCCTTGTGTTATAGTAGATAACATACCTCTCATTCCACGTTATCTGGTTCGTGGGGTTCCTAGTTCCTACAAGTTTGTAGTGGATCCTACATATTATCCTCAGTCAAGTTTGTAGTGGATAAGGTCATGTCCGTGGGTTTTCTAGAGGTACTTTCGTGTCCTCCCTCAATCTCATTCTATGATTCACCAATTCTTCTATGATTCACTTCCCTTAATCATCCGTTTCCCTTAGCCTAAAGACGTTAAACTGAAAGATTTCATTTTCATCCCACGTGACCAGGGATCCAGAACCTGATCTTTTCCCGGACAAGACAATAAAGAAACACAAATTATTTGCTCGCAGTCAACTCATGTGGGACTCATTGTTCCATATGGAGGCGCGGTGGCTCAGTGGTAGAGCGTTCACCTCCGGTGCTTGGGGTCCCTGGTTCGATCTCCGCTCGCGCCGTGTGCACTTTGTGGTGGACAAACACCGCGCTCGTGGGTTTTCTCGGGGTTCTCCCGTTTCCTCCCACTTTCTTCATTCCACCATTTCATTCATTTCTCATCATCACCGTCTCCTTTAGCCTAGCTGGCATAACCGTGGGACATAAAACTCAAAGATTTCATTTCATTGTTCCATATCATACCGTTTCTCAACCTGGTAAAGGCATTGGCCAATGGTTTCTGCGTGATAATTGAATGCTTTTCCCAATTCTTCATAAAGTGTAGGCAAAATAATAATTGTGTGTGGTCTTGGAAGCTAACTTATTAGTCGTCGTCTTCTACTGTATGATACTGAAATGGATATTTTCTCTAAAATACTGTGTGTTGCGAACAGATTGAAACTGGACGGCAGGTTTCGTTCATGATGGAGGTGAGTAACCTCTGTTCCTTCCGTCACTTGAGAATGTCTTAATGTGACGAAGAAAAAAAAGAAAACTGGAAACTCCAAGTGCGTAAAGTTCCGATGATCAGTGCTAAGGAGAAAAGAAAAGAAAAAGTGACCTGTAACACTGAGATGTAAGTCATTCATCACAGTTAAAAGAGGGATAAAAATATGACAACGTCGCTCGATCACACGAGGTGTGACTGAACGCGAGTGGGGAATAGCCATCAAGGAATTGCAAGAATTCTATGTCAGTATCATAGACTCCGCATATGTGGTACTTTCTGGAGAGAATCATTTCCGTTCTTACCTTGCTAAACCATTGTTATACGTTTCACACATTTACTACACCTCCACGGAATGCTTGTCATATTTTTCTTTCCATTTGGCTAACGTTTTATTCCCAGCCTAAATTCGTAAAGCCCATGGAACGCTGTTTGGTGTTTCCCTGTTCGACCTGCTCTCAGTGACATCTCTGTTTAACAATGGCGACTGCAACCAACAGGATACAAAAGAAAACACTCACTAACACATTACCTTTCCCTTTTTCCCACATCGAAACAAAAGATATAAGAAGCGTGTGTAGTATCACCATGTGGAAATCTGATACAAGTGTTTTTTTCTTCTTCTTCTTTTCTATAATAATAGAAGTATGAAATAAATATATTTGATGGCCCGTTTAAGGACTATCTATACTAATATATAAAGGAATGTGTGTCATCATATTTTCGCATTGTTTCATAGAGAACAGTCAGCTAGAGCCACCAAATTTTGTGCATAGATAGGTCTTTATGAGACGTAAGAGCTTACAAATCCGTTTTTACGATTTTCGACTCGAAAGGATATCGGGTGGGGGCCAAACTTTATATGCAGAAATTATACAGTGAAAGCCGTAATTCCTGTCAGATAAAGAACACAACCATACTTCCTGTCATCCAGGTTGCATATCTCAGATAGCTGAATTTTTTTGCATTAACCTTTTTCTTCCGTGCGAAGAACGAGCACTTATGCTTGTACGGAATAAGGTTTTAAATATACGAGAAACCCATCGATATCAGACCTCTCGATTTTCTAACAGTGCGCGCTTCTTTGATACACAGGGTTTCCGGTTCGATTCCTGTGATAGAGCATTGAACACACCACAGTTACTCCGATCCCTCTTATAGTGCAAGTTTCACTCTACATATAACCATGCTCTGACAACAGACGTAAATACAAATCAATCAATCGATTTCTGGTAACTCCAGTTTAGCACGCTCGTGTGTAATGTGTAACCCAGGAGTTATAGTTGAGGAATTACAGTATTTTCTCAGTTATCACAAAGTACAGGGCTGGCTCTACAATATTTGCAACGCGTGCATTTGCACGGAGCGGCAAGCTTCGAGGGCGGCAAAGTCTGTCATACTATTTAAAATAAATATTTCTTGTTGAAAACGGGCTTCATGATGAGTTAAATTTACTAGCTGACCTTCTGTTTGAATATTACATTCATAAATCATGTTTAGGTCGCATTATTTTAAAGTCACATGGACAGTACTAAAACAAATTATCAAAGAAATCATTGAAAATTGCCTAGGGCTGTCCTGACAAAGTGATAATGAAACTTGATCAATGCGAACTGGGACCATCGATAGCTTGCAGGACGGCTGTGATTCGTCGTGGAATGTAGGCATATGAGTTATGAATAGCTTCCACAGGAACATTGTATCCTTCCTCTGTAGTACACCACTCAGTTCCGTAAGCGAGAGTAAAGGAGAGTTGAGCTACAGATGTTTGATAATGTTGAGGTTTGGAGGTATGGCTGGCCAGAAGAGATGTAGTGTATCCCAATGTTTATGAAACCATGTCTAAACAGCTCCAACGGTGTGAATTATCGTATCGTCATCTTAGAGAATTGCATCATTTGGCTGGAAACAACATGTGGATTATAAGATGCATGTAGCCACCTAAAATATCCACATAATCATTGGCAGTAATGCATCCTGTGAGCGTAATCACAGGACCCACGGAATACCAGGAAATTCGCCCCACAATATCATCCGAGTCACCGCCATGTTTCGCAGTAGAATTCGGAGCTCAAACTCCTTCGGGCGTCCGACAGACGTAAACACACGTGTTGTTGGATAAAAAATGAAAGAGGACATCGTCGGACTTTATTAAATATTTCCAGTCATTAGGGATCCGCTGTGTAAGTTTTCAGAACCATTTTCTTCCCGCGAAAGCGTTGTTGGCGGTGATCAGCGCTTTAAAAATTGCAAGCCGACCCCGGATTTTCGGGTTATGCAACACGCGTGTAACTGTGTGTGGTAATAGTAACGTGTGCCAACTGATTGGATCGAAATCCGGACGTCGACATACATGCTTATATCCACACTTAGTTCAGATAATAATAACATGTTAGCATGAGGACACTTAGAATGCAATCTCATGACAAACTTAACCATTTAATTTAGGTAGAGCAATAATTTAAGATGGTAATGTCTTAATTGGATAAATAAAACTAGGGATCTTCAGATTTAGATAATTACCCCAAACTGGTTCTGTGGCCTTATGACAAAATTGATGCTAACTGTCATACTGAAATTAGAAGTAGAATTTTTAATATTAGTGAGATTGGTAATTAAGTCGAATGATAGCAGTGTGTTATCGATTCTGTAACCAGCGTCTACTCACCAAGATTAATCGGGGAGGACGATGAGGACGAACTTAGCACCTTCGTGGTCACTTCAAAACTGTCTCGAGTTTACTACTTCTTTTGTCCACCTACCTTCTCTTCCTAGTTTTTGGTAACGTCACTCTCTTCCGCTTATATCTACATTTACAAGAATTTCCTTATGACTCGAAGTAGAAAGTGTTTGTTATTAAATTGACACATTCTTTCATAAGTTATATTTCCTATTAAAAGGAATGTTTTTATCTGGACACAGTTTTTGAGTTGTTACGAGACTTCCTTGATTGTTCTAAAGGCGTGAAAGACCTAACAGCACCATGGTGGGAATTGACTTTATTTCAATTTAAAACATAAAAATCTATAAAATATTGATATCAAAGTTAATAAAATGTCATTTACCCTTTACCAATTAACTTCAGTCATATTACAATAGGGTGTTCCGGGTGCTGAGTAAGTTTCGCACTCACTATGCTGCATTCGCTCTACGGCTCTTTATTACAATGCTCTATAGTGCTTAGCGATGTTCACTGAGGTTTCTCTTCCGTCCACTATTACTATTGATCGATGTTCTTCTGACATAATTTGTAGGGATTTATCACTTTGGACACTGTTCTTTAAAACACTTGTCACACACTAATTTTTAGATATATTTGCGCTAACTTATAGAACATGAAAAATTTAGCCTGTTTGACGTACTACAAACGATAGACAATAAGTTTTCCATGTAGCCGAATGATTAACACTCGCGCTTCTAGCTGGCTTGATCCGACCTTGTTTTCCAATGGGACTCATGAAAGTTACTTCTTCATTAGTCTATAGAGTAGTTTCCCAATCTTTCGGATGTCGTTATCCCCTTGTATCGAGTGTTAATTTTCCGCGGACTCCATTAAACCAAAAATTACCTTTTAAAAATAAATTTTTCATATCATAAAAATGAAATGATAAATTAAAATTTTAAAACACTAAATGTGCAATTTTTAACAGTGCAATATAAATGGATATATTCAAAAAAATGCGATCATACCAGTTAGGCCTACAGGGTGTCTATTGGTCACGAAAGTCACGAAATCAGAAAACGGTCATGAAGGACAAGAAAAAGTTACGAAATTTAACTTTTGGGTCACGATTAGTTTTATCTGTACAAATATAAGTACAGACTGGAATATTTTTTTCTATGAAACGTCAAAATTCACCAGCAGAAATGTCTATAATCAGCTTTAGACGCTTCCAAATAGCAAGCAAAGCCATTTTCTATCACATACATGAAAATTCGGCCTAATTCGCACCTAAATTCGTTCTTGAGAATGTAACGAAATTTTATGATTTGGTAAAGAAAAGGTCACGAAAAAGTCACAAAATTTCATTTTGGAATTATAGTAGACACCCTGGTCTAACATTATGAATGAAACATTCACCTAATGTGGTGAGTGATGCATCTTCAGCCTAGATTGCTAATTTTATTTCTTCTATCTTTTGATATTCTATTCTTTTCAATTGGTTGAAACCTAGGTAATGCACTTTCAATATTCCAATATTAGGTACAGTTTAATGAAAGCAAAATGTCCCGTGGTCCCTCTAAATCTCTCGCGGTCCCCGGGGATCCGACGATTACACATTGGTAAACACTGCGTATAGAGTTTAGCCAAGGAGAACTTTAAAAACAAAACAATTATAAATGATTAACGGAATGAATCTGACAGATTTTCAGATGTTATATATTTATAGACAACCTTATAATTCATTGTACATTGATCACAAAAGTTAATCTTATTCCTAACCGTTTAAATCTTCACTACTTATGAATATAAATTATGAGAACTTTGGATAATACTATTCTCTGTGCTAAAACTAACATACAAATTGTAGAGAATCTGGATTACTCAGATTTCAGTGTAAATAATTATCAAACGTGAATATTTGAATATTTATTTAACAGAAGAAGAAGAAAAATACATGAATTTTCATATTATCTGCGTTGAATTCCCACTGTCTAATTCATTTCAAATAACATTAAATGTTAACACCACAGAAAAGGAAAAATACATATAAATATGGAAAAAATATATACAGGTATGGCAATCCCCATTTCCAGGGTGGAAGCCCTTCGGAACTCCAGAAGGCACTCCACCCCGGCAGTTTAAGATGCCATATTTCCAACTTTGGGTAATTTGTAAATATTTGGAAAGTAATATAAAATATAGGAAATTTGGATTACTCTTTTTTTGTTCTCGTTCTGTAATTTGCATTAGGTTCGACTTGTGTTATTTCACAACTTCCGTGGAGTGCCTCGGGATATTAGTTTAATGAACATAATCAGTAATTTTATAAATTGGAGATCCAACGTAATTTGCTTTTTCTTTTTCTTTAATAATAATATATTTTTTTTTAAATAAGTTATTTGGAACCTTTTAACGGAGCGTAGACTCAGGAGAAAATGGATATTAGTCTCTAAGCTCATTTGAATTCAGCTTAAAAATGGAAGTATTTAGTTTTAGTCAAATGGAACTTTGTGTATGAATCATCTTTCTTCGTCTTGGCAAATATTTGGGTTTCTTAATTTATTTATTTATTTTTTATTCCAGGGCTATCTAGACAGCTATTCCGAGAGTTTAGATTCGACATATGGGTGTTTGCTGATTCATGGACGCATAGCTGTAGCAACTCAAAACTGGTGGTCGTTGACAGGAGAAGAGCGTATGCTTTTAACATTGTTAGTGTCGATGGAGAATTTTAGCACGCTTCGAGATATTCCTGTGTTTCTCCCTTGTAGAAGTCCCACCGTGAGTGCAGTTGTGCCTTGTCAATGCATGAATTGCTTGCTTGAAGCAAATAACAGCATGTTACAGTCAATTTATTTGTTATATATAAAGGGCAGATATGCAACTGCATGTGGTTCTCTAATTAAATTTCAGTTAGTGGAGCATGAATGATGAAAAATATGGTGTATATATAGTACGAAGCTTATTTTCCAAGAATTGTCACTATTGTAATTTTAAACCGCTTAAAACATATAAATGCTATGCTCGAAGTTCAGTGATCGAATTTTTTCCTGAATAAAGCTTATATGTTATATGCTGGTAGAAAATAAAAAATTAATAGCCAGAAACCATGGTCTCAGGTGAATGATATTTTAAACACATATTCTATATTTTTTACACTGTATATTATTATGTGCACATGGTTCTAAACCTATGACAAGAATATTCAAAGTGTGTCGGTACATTGTGTACTTTTCTTCAGCTGCAATATAAGCCTGCACTCTTGCATGGAGATGGTCGTAGGAGTGCCGGATTTTATCCTATTGGGTAGTTGAATGGAGTTTAGAGTTCCATTCAGCACTGAGACTGTATGACACATGAAACTTCAGCTTAAAATTAACCACATGAGTTTTGGTGGGAATCGAACCCGGACCTCCTGGATGTCATCCTAAAGAATAACATTTCACACTTCCTTCATTGATGGTACAGTTGGTCAAGATTTGTTGCTGGTTGTAGATCGACCCAGATGCCGTCGAATCTAGTCGTACTTGTATTCAATGGGGGAAAAGATCTGATGATCACGCAGGCAAGGCAAGGTGCCCCGTATCTTGGAGAGCGCGTTAGGCAGCATGAGCGGTGTAAAGGTAGATATTGGAAAACCACATCTCTCTCATGATGCAACAGCGCAAATAGAACGGGTTGGATGACCTTCTCTTCGTATGAGCAGCAGAAACGGACGGCTATAATTTCTTACTGCGTGAACTCAGCTCGTTTGAGCCGTCGTAATGTATATCTGACATTCACTCTAAACCTGATGCAAAGCATGTGCCGGAAACACTCGACTACTCCTTTGACACGTCATCAACTGCTGCTAAGACCTCGGAGCGTTCACAGCCAGTGCTCGCTTCCTATTACATCGATATTGCGGCCCTGTTTATTGTCGCATGTAAAGTACTGTACCAGTAACTCACATAAATCAGTGTTTCTAAGCAACGTTTTTCGGGATGTTTACTTTTCATTTTCTACAAGTGCATTATATAAGCAAACATGATCAAAGAAAAAAAATTGAATTATGTACTCTTTTTTTTCATTTTACATTAAAAATTAAGTTGTTCCTTTTTGTATGACTATGTACATACGTTTTGCAAAATAATTTTTCTCCTAACAATCCGACGAAATTTCGCATTATATTGTGTACATTACCCATCTGTCTACGAGAAGGCATTAGTTCGTAATTGTTGAAAATGAAATTTATCTATATATAAGTATGTTTGTTGTTAATTGTCCTTAGAGTAGACTAACCTTTATCTGTTTTGTTTCCTTTATTTCTTTCGTATATGAATTTAAAGGCTAAAGCGCAATGGTATGTTGTTGTTAGTGCTAGTCCATATGTGTGTTGTCTCCTCACATCAAAGTACGTCTTCCTCATACCAAAGTACGTTGAAAGGTTTACAAATTAGTTTTAACAATCCACTATACATAGGATCTCTGTAAGATTCAAGAATAATACATATAAATTTATACAAATTATTGAGTTGGTGCATAATTTCAAAAATGTTTTGAACCGACAGAAATTAAAGTGGTACTAGAACTTTAAATGTTTTCCTTGTTCATCTACTGACCTGATGACTATTATGTAAGAGTTGTCGACGGATAACTGCCACAAAAACAAAAATGTGAAACCAAAACCAGATAGCCGTATATGGAAGTGAAACCTTGTGATTTATGTTATATAATCAGTGTTAATTCTTAAAAAAATTAATAATGATCATTTTGTTTGGTTTGTTATGAAGATAAAACTTGTATTCTTATAGGTACCTTTCCGGTTGGTAACATGTCATCTAATGCCATCTGTTGAAGTATGTGTTCTGTGTGGTCCTACGCCACCTCTCGCTGAAGTTGAACAATCAGCAATCCAGATGTGGAAGAATGCTGTTGATACTTTAAGAGCTGCTGAACAGTCTTTCCCCAGAAACTTCCCAGCATCTTTGCCAGTGGATAGAGGAGTACTTGCGTATGTATTACATATGAAATTTAATGTAAATCAAAGTGTAATATAGTAGTACGAATGAGGAATACTTTCGGGTACGAGCCATAAATGGGAATCAGTTACTTAAGGTTGTAGTTTAATTACAATTACGAATTTATTTAAGATTACAATTGCTATTGATAAATGGAGCAAGTGATCGATTTTTAACATACTAATTCCTCTATAGGTGCGAATTGAATGATACACAAAAAATGAAAAATGCATGACTCAAACCCGTGAGCTTCGAGTTATGGTGTCGATGTGATACTACACTATCCAGTCCACTCCCTGAACAGCCATTTTTTCCTTACTCTTGGAGTCGGTATTCATTCACTCAAGAGTGAGGGAATATATGACTGTTTAAGGAGCGGATTAGGTGACGTAATGGTTAATGCAGCGGCATGGTACACCGAAGATCCCGGGTTTGAGTCTCGGTCCAGTTGTGCATTTTTTCCTTCTGTGTATCATAGATTACAAGTCGTTATTTATCCAATAGTTCAGGTCCAATATCAACTAAAGTTTTATTTGAAGTTTGGCATTTTTCCATTATTCTGAGATCATAAATTAATACATATTATACTCTGGCCGGTGAACGATGATTTCTGATAGCTTTGCATAAGACCACGGCGAGCGAGCAGAAGACAGCAGGTCAACCAACCTTAGGCTCAGAACTTGTCGCGTCTCCATGGTAACCACCGCACATTGCCAAACTTTGACTCATCCCTTTCACCCTTAACGAGAAAGCAGATGATTTTCCCCTTACGCGAGAAGCGCATGGCAACATCGCACTCCTCAGTCGTCCTCGCGAGCTGAGCTGTCAGAAATCATCGTTCGCCGGCCAGAATATAACACATATATGACCCTTGATTGATTGATTGATTGGTTTTTTGCATTTACGTCCTTTGTAAGCAAAGGCTGTGCAGAAGGGAATCGAGAGCGTAAAGCGGAATCTCTGTAGTACGTACGTGTTTCTCCACTAAGTATTGAACTCAGACCTTGTACACCAAAGACACGCATGCTAACTACTAGACAAGTGATGGTGGCTCAATCTGGTCGTTAATGGGTTAAATTAATGATAAGTAAAAGTAGCAATAATAAGAGAAGATTAAGAACACAACAAAAGCAATATAATTAAAATAATAATTGTTACTTATTTAGGAATAAGATCTGACATACACAGTAGACTCACAACTACTTGATCGAATGTGGCTGAAGGGCAGGCCAGATAACAAAATAATCGGATATGCCGGAGTTCTATAATTACTCAATTCCTACTCCACCTATACCGTTATTAGCACACTTTTCATACTAAAACCCGCTCTTATTCATATTTTCTGATCTCTTGGTTCAGGCCAGTACTTTATAAATGTTGGTTATGTACTCTGCTATACGTTTTAAGAATTTACTATAGGAAAAGAAGATTCAAGAATAAAAATATTGTACGTATTTTAAGATAAATTTTATAATGTCTAACTTAATGGCAGAAAATGTAAAATGATACGCACTGTACAGTATGAATACGGCCAAGTTTAAAATAAACGAAACCTTAACGCAAAATCTAGGTTTATACTTGAAAAGAAAATATTTAAACTTATTTCACTACTCATTAATAAATGATTACACAAATGTGAAAAGGTAGACCTAAGACAAAAGAGTCAAAATTTATAGTGTTTAGTTTTTAAAAAGTCTTTGATAGACTTCTCCCAATTAGCCGTCTTCCGCGATGCAATGTTCCTTCACTTAAGCAAACTTGCTTCCTTGTCCTAAACAATGTACTATAGCGCTGCCTCAATCGTCTCGAGCCCTTTCGAAGATTGGATGAGATTTTTCCTGTCAAGTTTTTGCTTGCAACGTTTTGTCAAAGTCACGTTTTTATGAAAGCATTAAAGATTGAGTATACCGGTCAAAATATTATTTCTTATTTTATTACGATTTGTTTTTAAACGAGGCCGGATTGTCAAAAGTTTACTGTATTTATATAATTTGTAGAAATATAAGAACTCGCTGTTTTCAGATCCACTGTAATTGCACTAAATTGTTTCAGTAACCTGTATTGTCTTCATCAGTAGCTCTGGGTAATTCTCATTGAATGTTTTTTTCTCTTTTCAAAACTTCATGTTGCGCGTTTTTCGTGTGCCCATTTGAAAAATGATTAGATTAATGTGAATCATTGTACTCGAACAACTTTGTTAAACGATCTACTACTGCAGATACTGTGCACTACAACATCTTGTGTAATGGTATATGTAGTATAGACCTAATTTTGTAGAATTATGTTCTCCATTGAAAACCACTTTTAAATTTATGAGAATACATGCTTTTTCAACTTACCACTCAGCTGAAATTCCTATTAAGCAATAGCTATTAGGATCCATCTTATCCGTTAATCCTCTATTCACACTGGAAATGCTGGAAATTAACCACTTGCAATTCAACGATGATCGCCAACGTAAACGGTAACAGAAAGCGACATCTGGTTTTCTTTAATCTTAACCGTAGTTTCAGAATGTGAAGCTGTTATTTACTTGTCTTTTTCTCTAATTTGTTTGTTGTTTTACTAACATAACAGGTAACAGATAATGTTTTTATACTGTTACAATACTCATTATTGTCTTTGTCTTAAATATCTATTTTTGTCAATATGATTGTTTTCATTTAATAACATAAATATTACAATGTATGAAGTATTTATATTATGTTATATACTTTTATATTATGATGTATACTATTTATATTATGTTGTATAATATTTATATACCTTCTGTAATTGAAGACTTTTATCTCCGTTAAAAGGATAATGAATAATAAATAAATAAACTGCTGTCATTCTTGCCTTCCAGTTTATAAATATGAATTTTATGATTCATTTAGTACATTTGATTTTAGAAAGTTATTTGGTTACGGTTTATTTATTTCCCTAACATTAGAGAAATGAAGAATCTTAACATTTAAAACATTATGATTCAGAATATACACAGAACATCGTGAATCAGTGTGAAATGTGTCTTCTAGATCTTGATTTTTGCTGAATAATTGACAGCAAATCTAGTGAGTCACAAATTGAGGCTACAAACTTCTTCATGATAATGTCTCATTTCATATTAGTTGACAGGTTAACACTCCTGGGACAGCACGAACAGGCAGAACTAAGAAATGCTCTTATTTGCTGGAATTCTATTCAACAGTCATCAGAAAACCAATTTTACACTTGAAAACATAATTGTATGCTTGAAATTTTGTCTGATGCAAGCTGATTTGAGCATCAGTATGGCAAAGCGTGACAGACAAACCATTATATTATTTCACAATGTATCATTTTAAAAGGTTTCCTTTTGTTGTTGCATACAGTATGTTCATTGAGTACACAAAAATTAAAAAGCAAGACACATTTAGCAAGGTAGAAATATGAAAATAAATGTATACTTAAAATTAGCGTCATATTAGTCTAACATAAAGCACTCGGGAAGTCACCGTTATAGTGATTACTATCTTCCAACTTTTTTATTCTTCAGATACTCGAATATATGCACAATCTGATTAGAATCCCAGTCGGTAAATTGCATTTTGTTTTTGCTATGGTCATCTTAGCTCCTTCAGTATTTTATTCCTATTCTGTGTTAGTGCCGAAGATTTTATTTTCTTATATTTTTCGTAAAGGGCATTGTGGGGAAAATTTAATAAATAATATAAGTAGATTAGCACCGCAGTACCTCATTGCTATTTCTTATTCAGGAAACTACTCTGTAAATATTTTCCATTGATCCATACGGCCAGTTGTATTTTCCTTCCGTTTTACGACGATTTTGTAAACATTTTATTGCGTAGAACACTTTGCGTAAATTGTTAACAGATTTTCATAAATATTTATGCTTTCACTCTTCTTGTACAATAAAAGAAATCATAAGATTTTGTATGATTTCGTATAATATACAAGAGCAAACCTTTGTGTTAGAAAGCTATAGCTTCAAAATTGTTATTGTAGACTTCTTGATCTAAAAATTTCCTCACTTATGCTTAAACAAATGATATGCTGAAGATATTTCCATTGTGAAAAATCTGGAAGCTGCGTAATGTCTGTGATTATTTTTTATAATGTGTACTAATTGATAATCTTGCCTGCATCTTGAAAACCCTGCGAAGGAAAACAGTGAAAGTGCTTGTATTAATAATTGTTTAGTAAATTCTGAATATAGTAGAAAAGAGCAAGATGAATACTTTTTGATTTATAGTCAATTTTATTATTATTATTATTATTATTATTATTATTATTATTATTATTATTATTATTATTATTATTATTATTATTATTATTACTTTTATTTATATTAAGATATTGTATTTCATAACTTTGAGTTGGAAATTTGAAAATTCATTTGAATAGCATACCCACCACCGATGAATGTGTTGCAAATATTTAAAACTCTAAACCTAATTTTTATTAGGAGTAAAATATTTACTCTAAATTATACAATGCAAATACAATATATAGTTCTTTTCATTTTCTTACCGTAGGTTTCTTCTGGTGAATTGTGAAATGGCTAAATACTTGGTATGTTCTAACTTACATATTGATGCTACTAAGAAAGAAAATCGGTCTTTAAGTGGAGCTCATCGGTTAGATGTTCTGAAATTATTTTATCGACAAGTAACTTCTACTGTAATGAAACATGAAGAACAATCAGAAGGTAAATAGAATAGTACTGTGTAATACGAAAATATTGATTTTGCTTTATTAGGTATTTGTCATATTTCTAACACTATTGGATCCATACTGAAATATTCAAATAGACAGAAAATTCTTATCTAGACCATCCATAAGAATTAATTTCATAAATAGTTTCGAGATATACTCGCCTCTTCTTTACTGTGACTGACAGGGTTGGCAAAAACCATGGTTTTTATTGAAAAACCAGAAAGCTCGTTTTTTTTTTTTTTTTTTCAGGTTTTTTTTGGTTTAAATAATTTGCTCTATGTATTTATATCACATATAGACAGAAATAAGTTTGTTTCACCTTGGTGTTATTATGTAACAACCGGGTTATGCTAGAAGGGGTCACATAAACTTAAAACGGTGCCCAAACCGAAACCGTTTCTCGACTTACATCCGAAACAAATTGTCCTCCATTTGAACTCGAAACCGGGACTAATTGGCCACAAATGTGATAAGTCTGCCGACTCACTCACGATGGATTCCTGATAAAATACGTTGTACTGACTTTTAATATAATGGTCTAATTGTCAAGCGTAATTTGAGAAGGACAAAAAGATAAACAGGTGTACAAGTGAAACCATTATACAGAATTACATATGGACAATTTCAAAATATTGCAGAGTACAGAGGGACTAATTAAGTCCAAGTTAGTTCACTATGACTTTTATTAGTCCAAGTTAAAAAAGAATACAACGACTTAATTTGCATATCAGTAAGAAAAGTGAATAAAGATAAGAATTATTTGAGTCCACTTTGACTCTGACCCATTTATACATAAATAGATACCACAGATACTTCTGATTTCAGTAAATGCCTCTCGTGGAGTTTGTATGAGCTCCCCCCCCCCCCACTCGTTCGATACGGTACGGTATTTCGATGTATTTTATCATTAGTAAACATTACTAAAACGAAACAATATTTAGAATTTTTCTTTGATTGCAATTGCATAAAAACAATAACAAACTATAAAAAATCACAAAAGAAACATTCATAAACTTATAAAAAAAAAAAAAAAAGTTCTTTTGTAGTATAATCTCTTCGAGTAATGAATGGGGAATTTAGGTCTGAATCTAATACGAATAATATGCGGGAGTGACGCGTGATAACCCACAAATGTGTGTTCTTCAAGATTTTACAAATACTTACACTTTTACGAACATTTTTCGTTTTTTGGTTTAAACCATTTTTTTTTAAACTAGTTGGTTTAAACCAGCCAACCCTGGTGACTAATAAAGTTTCGCTGCTAAGGTGATTTCATATTTTAGGAATTTGTCATTGTTATAAATCCTAAAAATTAAAAGTAGAAATAACTGAGTTATGCGATCACCGATTTGTCGAGAGTAACAAAAACTTTTTTTAAGTTATGAAATAAAAAAAGGAATATACAGTTGAACGAAGTTAGTTCTGTGGAAGACCTTTCAAGATAATATTTCATTTGTAACCATAGAAATTAGCACAATACTGTTATTTAATCACAAGAAGTGTGCTACGTGTTTCATGTGTACTGTGATAAAAATCTCATTATCAAAGAAAACAATGTTCAAGAAAAGTGCACTTCGACAAATTTTCCATCACGGGATAATGATCACACAAATTAATCATAAATCAGTTATATTATACTTTTAATTTTCAGGATTTATCACAATCACGAATCTCCAAGACCCAAATCACTTTAGCAGTGAAATTAAACTAACCACACTAAAGAAAAGACCAGTATTCCTGTGAAACTGTGAAATTAATTTTAATGGATGGTCTAGGTCAGGCCTCAATAGCACCAACTCGAGACACCTCGGAGAAGCTTTTGGGTCTCGAAGAATGCAGCGGGGACAATATATTAAGTTTTCATATTTAAAAGTAGCATTGATTATTGTTTATATACTAAAGATGTGATATTTTTTTTTTTTAAAGTCGTTTGAAGTTCAGTCGTTATCATGTTGACGCTTTGATATTACCAATACAGATTGAATATATTTTTGTATTGCATATTAAAGGAAAATTATCATATGGATATAGAAACAGCTTGTCGATTCCCAACTATGTTATCGCTTGCCATCACATTATCTCACAGCCCAGAACATCCATTAATGATCATTTTTTTTTTTTCTTTTTTCATTGGTTGACAATTTTACTACTTGTCTTCCTAATACAGATTAGTACACTAAAGTGGTTTGAAAGTGCTATTATGAAAGTTATAATTAGTTCTTTAGACATATTTAGATACATTTTGTAGCTCCGTGTGCGGATGTTGATGGTGGAAAGAGGAACACCAAAATCTACATTTATTAGATCACGTGCATAAGTGTGGAGGGCAGAAAACTTGTTTTGATCTCTTATCAGTTTATCTGGAACGAATGACAGTATGTTAAAGGTATCAACTTGTTAATGACTCGCCGTGTAATAATAATAATAATAATAATAATAATAATAATAATAATAATAATAATAATAATAATAATAATAATAATAATAATAATAATAATAATAAATAAATAAATAAATAAATAAATAAATAAATAAAGTGAAACTAATAGATTTGTTTCTGGTACATTTTATCGGTAATAAGTCTCATGTTAAACTTACATTGCAACAATATAGAAAGAAACACAGTGAACATCTTGAGAATGAGGTGGTATTTTCCATAACATAAACTATGGAAATACAGGAAGAGCTATAAAGTATTTCCTGAGCCCATAGACCTCCAATCATTTGGACATAATTCCCCCCATTTGGTTGATAACACTGTTATTTAGTTGCATCACCCGTTATTGTTTGCTCTTCGATTACTTTCAGCCTTCTCCAGGGTTTCAGAGCAGGTATAGATGATGTCAAATATCGCGTTCGTGTTTAATACTGTTCTAGGTAAAGGTTTTCTTCTTTTCTATTTGAATATATGTTTCACTAACACTCGAGATATTATAATTACTCATTTTAAAATTGTATTTACACGTAGAGTGAATTTAGCAAATATACTTAATCTAAACCAATTCAAGTTATTATTGTTATTTTTGTATTGTAACTGTAGAATAAACACGCAATATGACCCAGGAACTTAAAAGTAAATTCTGTTAGTTGGCAACATTGGCCATTTTCGCAGTTCTCTGTTCAGAGAAAATCTTTTTTCTGCAAGTTCTCTTTTTGTGTTTGAGATTGGAGGAGAGTTCGATGCAAATACAAAAGTACTTAAAATTCATACAAATATATATCGTAGTATCATGCAATTTATGAGAAATTATTGAATCTTTCATGTGAAATCTGCAATATGCAAGATAGCATTATTGTAAATTGTCTAATGAGTTGAAGTTTTTTTAAAAACTACAAATTCGTTCATTTATGTAAAAGTATAATTCATTTGTTTATAAAACTTAATCTGTAGAGTTGAACAGCCTTTGTAAATTATTTGAGTTTTCTGAAAACTGTTGAATGATTGTAGAAGTAAAACTTACCAAACTCAAGGAAACCAAGTAAATTACGTGGCTTAAATACCTATATGATTTCTTTTTTTTTTTAAGGAGGAGGAGGAGGAGATGTCAGCGAGAAAGGGCTTGGTGAAAATACAAAGTCCAAAGATTTACAAGCATTGGAGACATACTGGTGTTCTGAATATCATAAATGCCATGTTCTTCAGTCCGGTTCGAATCAAATATTTGTTCTTTATGCAGCAGCTGTACCTACTCATACCATGAGGTAAGGCTATTTCTGCTCGATCTATTGCCTAGTTACCTTAAATCTTCCAGTTAGGATTGTCCACTCGTATTTTTTTTAATTATTTATTTATTCATTTTATTTTATTTTATTTTTAAATAAAGGAAAAGTTCCGTATAAGTAGTATTATATCGAACCCATTCCTCCGCTTATCGTATGCTTTTGTTATCAACTTGCATATTGTATAGGGATGAAAATAAATGTTAGCAAGACAAAAACGATGGTGATTGCAACGAAGCGGTCGGCGTCAAGTATAGAAGTAGGAGGGGAGAAAGTAGAACAGGTGACTAGTTTTCGATACTTGGGTAGTATTATTAGTGATGATATGAAGTGCGAACGTGAAATAAAAGCAAGGATAGGAATGGTGAAAGAAGCTTTAGGAGGAAGAAAAGTCTGTTTTGTGAGACCATGAATAAAGAGTTAAGAAAAGACTCAAAATGCCTCGTGTAGACTATTGTACAGTATGGAGCAGAAACATGGACATTACGCAAAAATGAAAAACTACTGTAAGGTTTCGAAATGTGGGAGAAGAATGAGATTGAGCAGAAAACGAATGAGAGGGTGTTAGAAATTGTGGGGAAGAAAAAAAAATTTAGATAATATTGCAAAGAGGAATAGAAATTAGTTAGGAGATTGGCTAAGAAAGAATGGTGTTATGAGGGACGTGCTAAGAGGTATGTTGGTAGGAGGGAGAGGACGAAGGAGGCTACAATTAATGGACGGTATAAAAAAAAAATCGTAGACGAAAAAGAGGTTAGTAGAAGACCGTGGAGCATGGAAGCTTCTCAGATGCGGCAAGTGGCAGAATACCTATGATGATGATGATGATGTATACCGAGGTATTCATAAGAAGTTCTTCTTGAATATGACTATTCCTTAAGGACAGTGGTGTAAAAAAGTTAGGAAGCTTTTCCTTTCTCATTACTATATACAGGTCCCTTCTTCATGCTACTGCACTAATGTATTCAGCTTTCTTAGATACTTTGTAATTTGTTTAAATGTTCAGGATAAATGTAGTGTAGTAAATATTCAATGATTTTTTCTGTTCTCATTTTCAATATGTTTTTTTCTTTCCTTTCTTTTTCTCATCTATGTAGAAATTTTTCTTTCCTGTGCTTTCTAAATATTTGATTCTCTCATAGAAATGTTCAGTGCTTGTCCGTGTTTGTTACTGTAATTCTAATGGGCTTTTGGAAACCTTTGGAAGAGTGAACTTAAGATTATTTAAGGGATTTGCGTGTTATTTCTCCAAAGCATTGGCTCCCAACTTAAGAGAACATGAAAGGCCAACAAGAGGGGCGAAGCCAGATAAAAGGAAAAATAAGCTGTGAAATTATTCAGTGTCCCTGCCAGAAATAAATGTGAAATCACATGCATCAACAGTATACGCTACTAGACCAACGGGGAGAAGTCATGAAGTTCACAGGTTATAAACGGGAGCATCAGATAAGAAAGATCGGAAACATGCTCCATCGCGTTGTTGGCCAACCCACAGAGCGCACGAACGACGTTGGCATGCGAACATGTTCGAGTAGCACGCGCAAGTTCTATAAATAAATTTTATTTTTAACAATAATTTCGTAAGCATAACTGCGCAGTATTAAAGTATAAATTCTTAAGATACTTTCGCTTATAGATTATACGTTAATTATCTATAAAAATGATAAGGATTTAGCTGACTTAGTAAAGGAACTCAACAACATTCACCCTAAAATAAAATTTATTAGAGTCTAACAACAAGTTAAATATTTTATATATTGATTTCCACTTCCATAATAAAATTTCGACATGTAATCCAGAAAACTTATTGCTCGCGGCTGTTTTGTTAAGAAAACAATCGACAAATTCCAACAGAATAAAGCCTTATGTTTGGATTAATTGTTTTCTTAGAGCGTACAGAGTGTTAATTTCATAACAAGAACTACAAAATGAATTAAGAACCATTTCTGATCTAGGATTGAAAAACAGTTACAATGGTGCCACGTTAGAAAAATGCTTTAAGGATTCATAACGAAAAAAGAAAGGAAAGAAAAGAAAAAAAGAAAACGCAACGGCAAAAATGTATATAATCTTAGTGGCCCAGTCTCACTTGAGATTTAAAAAAAAAAAAAAAGCACCTAAAATGATTTTTAATGTTTTCATAAAATCTTCGTTAAATTTTTAGTAGCTGATGTCTGGTCATAAGAATTATTTTTTTAATAAATTGATTAATTCATGGATATATCGGGTAAATTGTGAATGTTCCAAATAATGTATTAGAACGACAAAGCTGTATAAGGTCTCTGGAAACATCTTAATTTACAGAGACAGAATATTGGAGACTTTCAAGTATATTAGTTACTTTTCTTCAGAACAAGCACCTTAAGTTTGAATCTTAAAACAGGGGCGTGAATAGGCAATGGAATTCCATTATTTTGGTGTGCTTAGGAGTCTTGTAAAGGATTTTGTACCAGTGAGAAAAATGAGCAGGTCAGCGAAGTTTCCAGCTTGGTTTGATGGCGAAATCAAGCAGGTACTTAAAACAAAGTACATGCAAGCTGTGGAAAATTTTCCAATTGAACATGCTATAATATTCAAAATTTCTCGAACATTAGAAGACGTTCAAAATATATTTTAAGGTGAAAGTACAAAGACTATATTGACAATATTACAATTGAAACTATAGAAAATTCACAACGCTTCTGGTCATTGATAAACTCTAGAATGAAAACAGCTTCCATCCCATCTGACTGCAGTTGGTGAAGGCAGATCGGAAGTTTTCAGTGAATTCTTCAGTGGTTCCTTTGCCTCCCCCATCACACCCTTATTTTCCTCCTGTCAAACCTGTTTGCTTAGTTCTTCTTTCATACATTAACGATACCAGATGAAGTTTTGTCTTATCTTATTTCTTTATCTGCTCATAAAGCATCATCTCTGGGTAACATATATACAATAATTCTGCGAAATACTGCTGCCTCTTTGGTTTTTCCATTATCGTGGCTACTAAACATGTTTTTTCAGAAGGATATTTCCGCTTTCATGAAAGAAAACAAACATAACTCCTATACATAAATCTGACAATACAAAAAAGTAATGTCTCTTCATATAGGCCAATATCAATATTATCACCTCTATCAATTATTTGCAAAAAAATTATCAAAGATAGAATTTTCAAAATCATCTAACCTTATATGTGCAACACGGTTTTCTTCCTGATAGTTTATGCTTAATAAACGGAGCAGTTCTACTTTCTCACGCTATGAATTGCATATCAAATAACACCCAATTAGACTAATGTACTTAGATATAAGCAAATCATTTGATTCCGCAAATCACTCACTCCTTTCGCACAAATTAGCGAACAGGTTTAATATATATGGTACATTACTAAAGCTCATTACACGCTATTTTTCTGACAGACAACAACGTGTAGCTATTTCTGGTGATGCGTCCATTTCTCTTTCAGTAAGACATGGTGTTCCACAAGGGAGTTTTCTCAGTCCCTTTCTTTTAGTTAAAAATGATCTTTCCGATGATCTTCAAACTACATCTAGTAATATCCTCCTGTTTGCTTATGGTTGCTAACTCTTCAGAGGAATCTCTATACTTAAACCTTTCTTCACGGCTTTCTTCTTGGTGTGAAACTGAGCATTTGAATTTAAATCCTAGTAAATGCTCTTCTCGTACAATTTCTCGTAGGGAAATTCGTATTAAATAAGACTACACTGTAATATAACTTAATTGTTCAAAATGCACAGGCGCATAATGATCGTGGTATTATATTTGATGACAAGCTTTCTTTCAGTGAATATATTGTACTGTTACTTAAAAATCTATGCGAATATTAGGAATGTTGTACAGATTTACAGAAATTCAAAATTTGACAGCTCTAGTTACTTATTACAAGGATTTGACTTCTCTTGTAATGGAATACTATTCACCTATGGCTTGTTCCACACATCTTTCCGACATAGACACTGTCCTCATCTTCTTTTTAACCATTGTTCGTCACAGAGTTCCAGAGCTATGTGGGTCAAATAAAGAATCTATCAAACATCCTCAGCATAGAGTGTACTATCTACCCAGTTTTTTTCTGTTGCCTTAGTGACAGTGTTTCCACTCAATAACAGGTGATAACTGTAAGAAGAAACCAGTTGAGAATGCTCCAAGAGCATTGCCAGAATGAACTTAAAAAGATTTTTTTTCTTATTAACTTCTACAGGCTTTATATCAATTGTTCTATGTACTTTATTATTATACTTATTAAACAATTCTTGTAATATATCTATCCATTTATAATTTCCTTGAGTACAATATTTTTTCTACATGTTATTTTACGAAGACACGTGCTCAAAATGGAGAGCTCAAAATTGAAAAATTCGCAAAATATCATCTCTCTGTGCCTTACAGTTCCCGAAATATAGATCCTTAAATCTCTCGAAATCGGAACTTCTTTTGCCCAATATCTTGGTAACGGTAAGAGTGACGCGGAAAATTCCATCATTTCTTTAGATAGTTTTTGATCCTCTATCGAATGGAGAGCTCAAAATTGAAAAATTCGCAAATAACACAGACACAGACATAGAGAATTCAGTAACAAACTTTATAAGTTCGTTGAAAAGAGAAAATTTGAAAATTTTCCCTCTGTTCCATCCTTTACGCGTACTTGCAATAATTTTGACACCGTTGAAAAGTTTGCTTCATTACCTTTCGAATGAAATATAATTTTCGTCTTTGCACCAATTACAGGGTATGCTAAATCCAAATAACTGAAACTCAGCAGGTTTTAGAGCTGAATAGGCACCCCCCTACCTCAGAAACGAGGGGAAATAGACCATATGTTCATACAAACTTTTTGGCTTAGTGTGATCTCCCCTATCATCTCCCAAAATATATATACTTCCTCACCGGACACCCTATATATATTTTAAAAATAAAAAGTAAGAAAAATAACGAAAATGTCGGTGTTGGCAACTTAGAAATTATTTCTAAATAAGAAATTAAATTTTTGACGTGCAAAGCTATTTGTCAATTACTGTGTACAAAAAATGGTATGTCGTGATCACTAAAAACCAGAGGCGGTATGGCATACCACTGCATACCGTCATATATATAGGGTGTTAAAAAGTCCCTTGACATAGGGTAACTCTGTGAGTTACAACAAAATGTAAGAGAGGAAGAGGAGTGTCTTCAAATATGATGTTTTCAATCTAAAGTGAAGTAATTTTTTAAATCAGACGAGCCGTTTGGGCTGTACATTCTTTATGCCCCCAATGTTAAATGAAAATGCAACGTTGCTATTTACCTAGACCCACAACATAAGTGAATCAAGTTACTGTTTTTTACGGTAACATGTCGAGGGCCAGCTCCCATTTCAAACAGTAAGTTCATTCACTCATGTTGTGGGTCCAGGCAGGGATGTTCACCCTCGCGAGGGTGGCCCTCTCGAGGGCATCCTCACCCTCAAATTTCCTCGCCCACAATGACGTGAGGGCGAGGACAAGCTTCGACACCGAGGGCGAGAGTGCGCGAGGGCAAGGAGAAATTCCCAACAAGAGGGCGTGGTCGAGGGTGCGATGTACAACTCCCTTCGTGAGGGCGAGGACATGTTTTCAGGGGGAAGGGGAGCGAGGGAGATGAACAACTCACTTTGCGAGGGCGAGGGCCAAGTGTTACTGCCAGGGCGAGAATTTTCCAGTGCGAGAACGAGGGCGAGCGAGGGCGATGGAAACCATTCTTGCGATGGCGAGGGTGAACGAGGGCGAGGACGAGAGCGATGGACAACTCCCATCGCGAGGGTAAGGATGAACGAAAGCGAGGACCAACTTTCATTGCGAGGACGAGGGTGGGCGAGGGTGATAGACAACTCCCTTCGTGAGGGCGAGGACTACTTATTACTCCAAGGGCGATGGACAATTCCCTTCGCGAGGGTGAGAGCCAACTGCCACTTTGAAGGCGAAGGTGAGGGAGGTCGGAGTAAAATGAACATCTGTAGGTCCAGGTAAATGGGAACGTTGCATTTTCATTTAGTATTGGGCCCATCAAGAGTACAGCCCAAATGGCTCGTCCGATTTAAGAGATTCCTTCACTTCAGATTGAAACCATATTTGAAGATGTTATATTTTGTTGTAACTCCGATAATAACAGTTACCCTATGTCAGGGAACTTTTGAGACATCCTATGAGGCGTATATACGCACGAGACGTATCCGGAAAGTAAGTATCGGAAAAAAAATATAGTAAACATTTTTTTAAAATTTTATTGTCACAAGAAAGAACATATCTTACACTACTTTTCCACATAGTTTCCACGGTTGTTGAGGCACTTGTAGCGGTGAATCAACTTATCTAGTTCTTCTTCATAGAACGATGCCGCCAGTGATGAGAAACAATTTCGTGCAAAACTGTTCTGGAAATTAGCGGGAATTCGCCTAAAAGCGTTGTCATAGTGAAACGTCTGTTCTTACGGATTTTTTCATCGATTTTCCTCACCAAGTCATCGTTGACAACAGAAGGCCGACCACTCGGAGGTTCATCGTAAACATTAGTTCGACGCTCATTAAACATCCTTACCCACTTTCTCACCATTCCATCAGTCACTGCGTTTTCACCATAAACATCTTTAACATAAGCAGACGTACAAGGACGACTAGCGCGCATGCGCGGAACGCCGAGCGGCGGGAATACGAAACGGTACTTTCTTCCCGGATACGCCCCGTATATATGGTAAAAAAAAATGAAACCACAGGTTTCTAGCACCAAAACAAGAAAAAAAAAGTTTATATGACCTATATTCCGGAAGTGGACAGGGGCGGAGCTAGACAACTTCGAATGTGGGGGAAAGGAACTTTACACCTGCCAGCGGAATAATGATAGGAGCTAGGAAGGGGGTTCATAAATACATAAAGATCATTTTTACGTAACATATTAAACGCATGTTACATAACTGCACCAGAGATTCTCCTTGTGTCATTTAGGGATTCACCGAATGTCTGTACGGCAGGGGTATTGAAACGGTGCAGTAAAGATGGAAACTATACGGAAAAGAATTGTTATCCGTGGCACGATTGCACGCAGATGTACGATGGGAATCAAAGCAAAGACCACTTAGCCTGGTTGCATAATGTCAGGGGGCAATGGAACTTCATAGAAACTTGCAGGTAGCGGATAGAAATAAGAACAAGTATAACTAGTCGTGTAATGTAATGAAATAACAGGCAGAATACACAACAACGTAGTATCTTACACTGATTAGGACTACAAACTACTAAGTCATACGTGCTAACAATAAACGTACGTACAGAAGATTTCTAAAGTGCTGTCCTCCCACGTCTATGCAACGTGCTAATTTTGAGTTTCGGATGCATTCCATCACTGTTCACACGCATCTTCAATGCAGTTTTGAAAGTCGGCAAGCTCCTTTCCCTAAGTGTGAAGTTCCTTTCCCCCCACATTAGAAGCTGTCTACACAGCCCCTGTCCACTTCCGGACTATAGGTCGTATCACCTTTTTTTTTTTTTTCTTCTTGTTTTGGTACCAGAAATCTATGGTTTCATTTTTTACCATTACTTTTGAGATACCCTGTATATACATAAAAGCAAGTGCTAGAATATGTAAATTTCATTACTTTGTTGATCAGTTTTCTATTTTCCTTATGTCTGAGAGGGATTTATAGACTGTCGAATGGAAAGAATCAGTTTACTTTAGTAGTGGTTTGTGTAATATTAAGAGCTGGTTTGTGTAGTATTATGGTTTTCTTATACTTAATCTCGAATTTTTCATTCCAATTAAGTGAGGAAGCCTTTCCTGCTGGTCTAGGACTAACATGTGCGTAGTCTCAGATTCAGTTCCCAGTGGGGGAGCATAAAAATTTGAACGTTTACAGTGTTTCGAATTTCATTGTAAACTATAGGTCCACATCTCAATATAGCTAGGGGTGTTCGATAAGGCTGAGGACCTATCAAACTTCGGGAGTGAAAATTTATCGAGTTGTCATCGGTTATTCGAAACCGTTCCGGTATTTGAAATTATCGAAGTTTCGGGTATTATCGAAATTTCGAGTATTAAAGGAGTATTATCGAAGTTTCGGGTATTATCGAAAGTTCGAGTATTATCGAAGTTTCGGGTATTATCAAAAGTAGTGATGGACAGTTCGGTTCCTTCCCCCCCGATGATTCCTTCTTGCAGCCAAACTAGTCAGACAACTTTTTTCGTCTGATAAGTTATTGCAAAGTTGTGTTTGTCGAAATCATACGTAAAATTATTTTTCTGCCTGCCCCGTTATTGTCGCAATCGGCAAAGTGACTATTAGTAGACTAATGGTGTCTTGGGTTCCAATTCCATTCGGGTGATGCATGTTTTCTCTTCCTCTTTCTCTCTTCTGACAGACTGCTTAAACCTTGTACAGATCTGTGAGGAAAAAGCTTCATTGCTAAGGAGAGAAGTTTTAATAAGCGACTCGACAAATGCGATCATATTGATATATTTCAAACAATTCGAGTGTCTCGAAGTTGTCTAATGTTTCTTCCATTTCGAGTGCCTGAAACACTTCGAGAGTCTCGAACATTTCGAGTCTCGATCATTTTGAGAGTCTCAATCATTTCGGGAGTCTCGAAATTTCGATAAAATTAAAATTCTTTATCGATGAAACGGTTTTGAAATTTTATCGAATTGTTATCTATTACTTGATTATTGGAGCAGCCCTAAATATAGCCTCTGCTGATAAATGACGTTAAATTTCAACGAACAAACAAACCAGTGATTTTCAACTTTTGCTATGTGTACTCGTAGTGATATGCGCCAGACTTTCATGGGATACACGGAAAGCTCTTAAAACAAAGTATGAAAAATAAACTAATTTTTAAGGTAACTTAGAAAAATGATTGTAATTCGTAAAATTTGAACGCATTGTTCCAAGTTATGATCAAGGACGTCAGAAAAATGTTATTGGGCATTACGCATAATAGAAAAAAACTTAGACGTACATTTAATTAAATATATTATAAGTGTTAAATATATTATCTTCTTGCTGTAATATAAACTACTTATTAACGAAAGAAAATGTCCAAACTATGGATTAATGAGTTCTCTTACACTACTGCCCATATCATCAAAAATGTTGCTGTCTGTGAAAGAAAGAAGGGAGGAAACTTCATTCAAGTGTATTTACAATGTTAAGTACCGCACAGAGCTGAACGTGGACCGGTACTTCTATACATCAGGAAGATGTGTCAAGGCACGCATACATAGCCTTCACTTTCTAAACGTTTTCAAGAATTTACAATACACGTATTTCAGTTTCAAAATTAAAATTGATAATTTCGAACAGAAAACATTGTTGGTTTTGTATATTTTTGTTTCCCTTATTCTAGTTTTTTTTTTTTTTTCGTAGCATGTAATAATTTTGAAACAGACTTAGTTTTGATCGAGGGATACAACCTTTTCATATGACCGGCGTATAGGCCGAAAAAGATTGAGTTTGTTATAACATACATACAGTGATGTATTTAGGATTTTGTTTTGGGGGAGCTATGCACAACACGGGGAAGCAGGAAGCCAATTGCTTACCTGAGTTTGAGAATTAAATATATTTTAATTTATGCATAAATTGAAGTTTTAATGGCAAAAATTGCAGACCGGTGAATCTTATGTGATATGATACACGCACAAATTTAACAGTGAACCTAACCTTTTATTCTATTCGTAGAGGGAAAAGAAACATCCTCTTGGCTTACCTAATTTCCCGGGCTAGTTAACTCCCCCTCTTAATTTTCTTTAATTCAAACATACCTTTCTTTATACCTAAACGATGTAAATATTCCGTTACTATAATAACAAAAGTCCCGTTATGTTGATATCCTTGCAAGTTGGTGTGGAACATCTGTTTCGCTTATCAGTTCCTTTTAGTTTTGGTGTTACTAACAACGGCCGACTTCAATCACAACTAACAATGGTCGAAAGTACGATGGGAGAAACGAAAGAAAGTAACAACTAAAAAGAGAAAGAAGAGTAGATGGACGAAAAGAAAGAAAAAGAACAATTCTTATATGAAATGAAATTTGGTATAGAGTATTATTTCTGATCAAAGAGCATAAGAAAATGGAAAGTCAATGAAATTTTTAGAAATGGTAAAAAAGATTATTGTTGTACATGGAATCCGAAAAACTAACAAATTTTTCGGAAGGAGGGCTTGAAGCTCCCTCCCCCTAAATACGCCACTGCATACATATGTAATTATATATAACACTGTGCTTTCAAAATTAGTATTAGTTACATTAATTTATGTTTTTCTTATTTATTTTCAGAATAATTTCACAGCGCCTACTCAATACTTTCACTTCAGATAAACAACTGAATTGGTAGTAAGAACTGATTTACGTCAATATGCAGTAAAGCAAAGTGAAACGCTCCGTCCAGATAAGCTTTATTATTAACTAAAGGATGATATTTACGCAAGTTATTATAAAAGTTATTTTCCCTTCTTAGAATGCAACAGAAAGACGAATTATATATTCTGTACTCACCTATCGCAGTAAACCATATTATATAAGGAATAGTATTGAAATAATTGAAGAAAGGTTTAAACAGAGAAAAAGAAAGAGAAATGTGAAAAGTAAGCAAAAATAGACTAAGTGGACATTGAATTTTGTTGACTATAGTTACTAATAAGTTCAATACATGGTAAAAATATTTCTTTATTGACAAAGATGATAATCTTTGAATGCGTTGTTAATTTCTATTATTTTTGTAAGATGTAAATTCAGAAATAATACAAATTGAAGATAGGGTGAATAATAATAGGCATTTGTGAAATACCTATTAACTACCACTAAAGTGGTTTCTCTTAGTACATATTTTGTGATCTGAGTACCTGATTGTTATAGTACATGTATGAAAACTTTGTATACTGTATGTTCCAATAGTCGTAACAAGACTAAATAACATGAAAGCCTTTGTCTCCGTTTAATTTATACCGGGATATTTTATAGTATTCTAAATCTTTAAGACGTATTAATGGCTACAGTATTCTAAATCTGTAAGACGTATTAATGGCTTCTTCCATTGAAAGTAGTTGTTCTCAGGTCCTTATTTTGAGCATTACTTTGGGTTTTGAAGACATCTTTCCTGCAATACATTAGACCAGTGGTTTCCAACCCCAGTGTCGTGCAGACACATAGCGTGTGTCGCGAAATGTTAAAATTTAAAAACCATGAAGCATAATTAGTTAAAATCAATTTCGAAACAGACTGTACGAGCCACCGCTTCCATTGGCTGCTACAATGTTCAGTATCAGCACTATACAGAGTCACCACTTTATAGAAACTTATAGGCGTACGCTATTATAATTTATATTAGTATTAATAAAATATCAAACAGATGTGTCGCGATGTCGTCAGTCATGTTAACAATGTTGCTCAAATTTAGAAATACAGTGAAATTATTAGTTTGTCTTGCGGTTATACCCTTTAGGCTGAGAGAGATGGATGATTATGAAATAGTGGTTGATGAAATGAGAGTGGGAGGAAACGGTAGAAACCACGAGAAAATTACGAACATGATGGTGATGTCTACCACAAACTCGCGTGGCTGGGGATCGAATCAGGAACGTGTTGAATCAAAAATAAGCGATCTACCTGTCAGCCACTGTGTTTCCCGGATTCGAATCTGGACTGTTTAGGAGGGCAAGAATATCAATTGTCACCTACGTCTATTTAGTAACAAAGAGAGTAGTAACAAGGTGTTTTGAGTGCCTGGAGCAAATGTTACAAGGCTTGTTTTTGTATAAAATATTTTCTGAAAATTTGCAAATCAGTTAAGAGGGCATTTAGCACAATATGAATTACTTTTATACTCAAGTGTAAATTGTGTAATAGTATATTGTATTTTTAGTTTTTTATGTTAAAGCTTGTTACAAGTAAATAATTAAAAAAAAAAAACACGTGGGCTTGTGCATTTGTTAAATTTTTGTAACCATCATTTTGATTGTAATTGCACAAATCGTAGATACACACACAAATCAATTCTTTTATACTATCGGAACAACTAAAGTTTTCAATATTAATTACAAAAATGCACAATGACTCCAATATATTTGTACAGGCAATTGTACAGAGCTGAAAACGCAAGCCAGTCGAAAAAAAATTATTTCATTTTGATGAAATGTCAGAAATAATGTGAAACAAAATACTGAAATAATTGATTTTCTTAATTTGTACTATTTTTATATGACATAAAATGTAAAATAAATTATTGTTTGTTATATTTATAAAAAAATAAATATTTATGTGTATGGCGTTATTCTTAATTTTGTTTCTGTATTGAAATGTTGAAGATAACATCATACTACGTATATACATTACAAAAATTTCCATGTACTATTGTAGTACAATTAGTTCAATTTGTTAAGCGTGTAAGGTGACCATCCACATTCCTTCGTTGGAAATAATTTGCTTAATCTGTATAAATTTGATACTAAGGGTTACTATATTAAGAAGTAGAGATGTTTTGTGATAGAACTTGGTAACTATCTTAGATATTTAATTAAACTGCTTTATATATATATATATATATATATACAGGGTGGGCCATTTTAATTAATCCACGGAAATATCTGAAAAATGATAAAACATAGAAGAAATGTTTGAAGTACACGTTATATATTGCTAAGGGGGAAAACCAATTCCGCCAAAAGTACTCCTCCTCGCCCCCCGTAAATGGGGGTAACGGGGGGTAACTTTGAAATGTCAAATGGGAACATGGGTCGAGTAATACCTCGTTCGAAAGGTCTTGGAAAACTAAGTAACGCTGTACCAAAAGATGTTTCATATTGTGCACCAGTTTCAAAATGGCCGCCATGATATGGTTCGGAAACTCCAGCACCCGTAGTATGAAAACCATGGAAGGTAAATGAATGGAACAAAATTGAAATACGTAAATATGATAGGATGATCCCTCTGATCCCAGTGGCCTCCCTGAAGGGGTCTTGGGGGCTAACTTCAAAATTTCAATGTCCAACCGGACAACGGTTCGGGCGTACGCTTGACCTACCCAATGCTGTTTGGAAGGCAGACTTCATGGATAGAGAATTGGTGCACTGAGTTAAGCGGATGGCCACAGTTACATTTTGAGTAACTATTAGCGGCCTTTTGAGAACACTGCCATTTCACCTCAATCGTTTTCTCCTGCAAGATGTTTGATTTTGCAAGATTTATCGAACGAGCTACCACTCGACTCATGTTACTATTTGAAATTTTGAAGTTAGCTCCCAAGACCCCTTCAGGGAGGCCACTGGGATCACAGGGATCATCCTATGATATTTACGTATTTCAATTTTGTTCCATTCATTTACCTTTCATAGTTTCCATACTACGGGTACTGGAGTTTCCGAACCATATCATGGCGGCCATTTTGAAACTGGTGCACAATATGAAACATCTTTTGGTACAGCGTTACTTAGTTTTCCAAGACCTTTCGAACGAGGTATTACTCGACCCATGTTCCCATTTGACATTTCAAAGTTACCCCCCGTTACCCCCATTTACGGGGGGCGAGGAGGGGTACTTTTGGCGGAATTGGTTTTCCCCCTTAGCAATATATAACGTGTACTTCAAACATTTCTTCTATGTTTTATCATTTTTCAGATATTTCCGTGGATTAATTAAAATGGCCCACCCTGTATAGTGTGTGTGTTTCAAAACAACACCGACAACGTTTGGGAGGTGATTCCTGACACCAAGATAAGACAAAAAGTATAAACCAATCTGGGTGCACAAATGCTTCCTTTCGGAGCTATAGGCTGCCGAAAATATGAAAAAAATGAAATCTAAAGGTCCATAGTTCCAATACTATGGGACCTACCATAGTCGGGTCAAGACTTCACTTAAGAACTTTTATGTACGCTACCCAAAAATCCATATTTTAGAATCCTAAGGTACTCACGCAACAATTTTTATAGGAGGAGTTTGGCTACGGGCATATAATTTGAAGTACTCACCAATTACAACTATATACAGGGTGTTCCAAAACAACACCGACAACGTTTGAAAGGTGATTCCTAACACCAAAATAAGACATAAAGTATAGACCAATCTGGGCGCACAAATGTTTCCTTTCAGATTTATAGGCTGCCGAAAACATGAAAAAATGAACTTTCAAGTTCCATAGCTCCAATACTATGAGACCTAGTGGAGTCGGGTCAAGACTTTATTTAGAAACTAGTATGTGCCCTGTCTAAATATCCATATATGAGAATAATGCGGTACTTCCGCAACAATTTTTATAGAGGTAGTTGGTGAGTACTTCACATTATTTGTCTGTAGCCGAACTATAGTATTGTCCGTTTACTGTAGCTTGGAGGTGTGTTTTGACACAAAACCTGGCTAGCGAATCTTAGCAGTCCTTCCCCTTCTTTCCCCTTATCGCAGTGGTAACAGTGGCACTAACTCGTCAACTTTAGCACTAGTAGGGCTTGGTATTTGCAAGTTGCGTAAATTTCGAAACAGTTTACTTCTTCTCTAATCAGGGCCCGTAACATGTGTGGGGCAGGGGAGGGGCAACTGCCCCCAGGGAGGTTCCCCGCCGTTCGAAGGGGCCCATTTTGAGGCAAAATTTTCTTAATCCATATACGATGCGCACATGAAATTATAAATGAAGCATCAAACAGTTTCACTACATTACATAAAGCAGCGCACAAAAGGTAAATAAAACAAAAGTGAGTCGTGGGCCCACTTCAGTAAAAAACGTGTACTATTAGGGGCCCTAGAAATAACATTTATTCGTATGGTTTTGAGATTTGTCAATATTGTCCCCTGAATTAATTTGTCATGTATGGAAGGGGCCCAGGAGCATAAGTAACGGCTCCGCAAACCCTGCCGTCAGGGAGGGCCACAGGCTCCGGGGGGACATAAATAGTAAGAAAAAGATAGAAAGAGGAGGGCCCTAGAATGAGAAAAAACTTTTTCTAGGAGGCCCAAATACACGTACTAATGCTTGCCCCCAGAAAAAATCTATACTAAGTTACGGCGCTGTCTCTAATGTGAATTTATTGGTACAGTTCTGCTATTAGTTAACTATATCAGGTTGGTCTCTTTAAACCTTGGGTCGTGGAGAGAAACAATCTTACAGGAGGATAGTATTCAGATTTTATGAAGGTGGGGAAAAGAGAGCGAGGATGAGAAAGATGAGAAGAAAGAAAGAAAAAGAATGAAAGAAACAATTCTACACTTACTTCATAATGAATTTAAACACATATAAACGAAAAAGGGATATCGGAACCCACCACCATAGTTTTGGCAACATTCTGGCGTAATATATTTCCCGCCAATTCTGGGGCCTCAGTGTTTGGCCCATTTCTGACCTTACAGCAGTGGCAGATCTAGGGGACGATCGCCCCCCCTGGAGAGAAAACTTTCTTATTTTATATATTTAAATAAAACCCATCCCAGAGTTTGGAGCTCTTAAAAGTAGCTCTAAGTAGCAGTACTAAACCCCCCCCCAGAAGTCCGTCCTGAATCCGCCCCGGCCTTACAGAAGCTATCGTTTAGGCATTCACCTTGTGGGACTGAGGAAAACCTTAATAAGGAATACCAGCCAGAGCTGGGATCATGCCCACGCTCGATCTACCTATTTTAATGCGTTTTTTGTGTTGGACAGTGTCTAGTAAGGGCACCCAAACAGGGTAAATGCGTACTGCTTTAAAATATTTACATGTTAAAATTCGCTTTATACTGTACTTTGAACACTGAACACGTAATTCTATGTGTATTATATTCTTCTTACAGCAGCATGCTTTATTTCCTAATACTTAGGTCTATGGTTGTTAGTATTTATAATTATTGCATCATACTAATTCTTCTCAAAGCTCGTTCAATTAGTATGAAATTCTAGACTTGGCAGTTTGCAACATTGCAAACCTTCACCAACAGGCAATAATGTTGCGAGAATATTTCCACCTAAACTCGCATCGAAATTTCCAGCCTCTGTTTACAATCAGTACAAGATGTTTCTGTCGCCTTATCATGAAAACAACGCTGTCCAGCGAACCTAACGGTCTTCGCGATCCCTGTTTATTGTTTACAATACAAACTGCATGATTTCAATATTGCCAGGCGTACAAGGTTTCAGCACACTTTCGAACAAGAACACTTGTACAAAATTGAGTGTGCATTATATGTAAGATTGTATTACATAATAACTAACTCGATTTGTCATAACGTTAATATCTCAGTCATCCGAAAAGCAGCAATTTATATAGTAATAATAATTGTTCTATGACTGTGCAGAAGTAGGTACATTCGGTTCTGCGATTTATGTGCCTGGCAACCATGAATTAACCATGTAGGGGTGAGAAGCAAGGTGTTGACGCTCGCTCTACAATTGTTGTTTGTAAACAATCTTCCATCCTAGAGTGAACGGACAATAATTTAAAAAGTACAGTACAGGGTATCCCAATGTGTTGTGACTATTTCTGATACATCACTGTGTGAATATCAAAGTAGAGCTGGAAGTATTCAACATTCCCTGCAGTTTTAGTAGCCATTATTGTGACCCATGGAATTCACTCTCTGTACTTTTTTGAAAATTCTGTATAACTCTATGTAGAGTGACACGGTCTGTTGCTCTGATTTCGTAGGTACTGTTGTCCTTTAAATAGTGTTGAAACCGTAAATCGTTATTTTCTATTCCCAATCGTCGCAGCTCAGCTGGTAATCATTTCTAAATATCGTCTCAAAGTTACAGTAACTGTATGGTCATCTTCAAGACCTTACGGGACCAGGATTGCTCCACTGGCCACAAATTCATGGTTGCTGAAATTACAGGGAATATTAAACTTCAAGAAATATAATTTTTCCACCACTACATTGATGTTTACACAGACATATCAAAAATCATCACAACCCATTGGGACACCCTATACTATGAAATGCATATTGTTTAGTGCTTTCTTTAAAAGCAGAATTAACAATTATGGAATAACATAACACGAAAATGAAGATAAAAGAACGTGCCTGCAGTACAATCCATTCCAGTTTTGCTTCAGGGCTTTCTGAAACATGGAATGTTACAAACATACGCATTTAAGGTTAGGTAATGCTAATGACGTACGCAGAATTATCTGGAGGGGTCAAACTTCTAAGTTCATACAGTTTCATGATATTTTTATACATGTTTTTTTTTTTTTTCATATTTTCTTCCAGGATGGAGGGATTAAAACCTGGAACCCTTTTCCGTAAGCCATTCATGCTTATAATACTCTATGAGATGGATTGCTTTTATTTAGTCATTGAGTTTCCTGAGTTGAGACTGTTTTGCGTCTTAGTATGCTATGCATGACATGATATTGTAGAATCCTCTAGTGTATTGTAAAAACTATTGACATTTCGTAGGGGGACACCGTAGTCTAGTGGTTAAAGCGTTAGATTCATGTCCGCATGTTGCCGGATTCGATTCCCGGACGGCACTTCTCAATTTTCGGCGTTCACCCAGCGTCTTGAGGCAAACTGGGGAGTCACTTGAATAAAAGACGTGACAGCCAATAGGTCTAGAAAGCTCCCGATACGCCGGTTAGCGATAGGGCGACGCGTTCGTCGCTATGCTGGATGTAGTTCTACCTATGGCTAATAGATTGCCCGGTTCAGGCTCACAAATCGGGCCGTTATGCCAAGTGGTTTGGTTTATTGACATTTCGTATAAAAGGTTACAACATCCTCTGACGAAGTGCTTAGCACACAGGTTTGTAACGAAGCATGAGGAAAATATCGGTCATATACGTTTTCAAATGTTTGAATGCTGAATAAAACCAGCAACGAGTGCAGTGTTCTTTCCAGTATACTTCGTCCCCCTTCCCCTCCCGTCCCAGTTCAAACACCGCCATGCACCGGTAAGATATGTCAAAAAGTGTTCAGCTCAGCCCCACTCATTTTGATTTCTTCCTAGAGGAAAATTTCAGGGAATATTTGTGAGTACATCGTTTAGAGAATACAAGGGTCATTCCATGTCAAGTTTACCAATTTTGAAAAAAAGTTCCCACTCCACTATTTTGGATTTGTTTCAAATTTTGCACTAATGTTACCTGACACCAACAATAAAGAATGGTCAAATCTGAGGTGAAGATCTGTATTGGTTGCGATAGTAGGGCGTTTTCAAAATGGCTCCTGTCTCAGCAACAACTAGTAATAAACGTCTTCTCCCATTTTGAAGTCCTTGCCATTTTGAACTGGAAGCTTTGACAACCTTCAAAATTTGCTTCCTAGGAAAACTTTTAGAGAAGATGGAGGTCAGTTGGTCACAAATTCCCTTGGAGGTTCAGAATTTGTACAATAAATTAACAAAATTGGCCAAAAAGTGTGTGCACGTTTCATGTGTGTCATATTTATACCCCCTTAAAGTTGTATGAAGTCAAGTCTATAGATTGATATTTGAAAAAGAGAAACCATAACATACGTACTTTAGAACAGATAAAACATTTAGCCTTTAGCGCGTATGGTTTATGAAATGTGTAGCCTTAGAAATGGGAAAAAATTAAACTATGCGAAAAATGGATCTTTTTTGTTACCCCAAAATGGTCTGTTGCCAACCTTGCACCAACTTGTAACCATAACCAATGCAAAGAGCATGCCTTGATATAATTAGGAATGGATTTTGGTGTTGTTGCTCAAATGCACCTCTACAATCGACATATCATGCAAAGATACCTGCATGAGGATTGTGGTGCATTGATGTAGGCAAATATGCTTAATGGACATATACAGGGTCTGTCCCAAAAATAAGTAGAATAAATCCGGGAAAAGAAATTTATTGCAGATTAAAGTACAAATTACTAAAATTCTTCAAAATAGTTTGACACATCGTTGCCAGCGCCAGTGCCTCTGAAATTGTGTTTTGCCGTTAATGACACAAAGTTAACCCCTTCTTGAAATGCTCACTATTTCCAGGTTGAGATGAAAGGAAGTCTACTTCGGGATGGTATATTTCCAATACTAAGTAGTTTTCTACGACTAAATCCAGAATCTCTGCTAATTCACACTTATAAATTTAGAAAGGTACTGAAGGTTACCTTTTGAAGTACCTCAATATGTATTTTTATTGATGAATTATGACCTTTTCCGTAAGTCGTCGTCGTAATCTTTTTTTTTCTTTCTTTAACACTGCGCGATTTATGACGCTTGTGATGATGAATAAGAGATGTCCAAAGGTGACCATATCAACATTTCTAACTGGAAGAAAATCACACTTCCAATCGTATTTGGACACAAGTTGACCTTTCTATTATTATTATTATTTATTTGCACACTAGAACGACATATTGGAGCTGGGAGAGGTGGAAGGCGCAGACGAAAATGCTCAAAGATGGAAAATTTTCGTTTTTTTTTTTTTTTTTTTTTTTAACTCAAATCATCAGCCGCGTAGTACCCTCATGATACATACCTAGTTATATCATAAATACTGTCACAGTTTGGAGTGGCGCTGTAGGCATCCGGAGGCAGTGCTGCCATCTGTGTATAAAGCGGAAAATGCATGTAGTGTGTGTGTGTCTGTCTGTTCATGACACGTTGATATTGTACTGAGTTCTGATGAAGTGGGGCGATTACGAAAATCGTGTAGCAGTAATTGCACTACATAAGGTCAGGAAGACAGCAGGTGAGATTTTCAACCTCCTGAAACCCCTACAAATCAGCAAGAGATTCGTGTATCGCACCATACAGCAATACGCCGAGACTGGAAAGGCAGCTGACCGCGCAAGGAGTGGCATACCATGAACGGTACGAACCCCGCAGGTCCAGAAAGCAGTCGCAGCAAGAATTCGAAGAAATCCTGTTCGAACACAAAGTGTAATGGCTGCTGAGATGAACATCAGCAGAAACTCCATGTCTCGTGTGCTCAGGAGTGACATACATCTACGACATATAAGAGGCGGACTGGTCACTTTCTGACCCAAACATTAATGTCGCAGAGGGTCCTTAAATCAACGCCTTAAATCAAAGAGACCGTTGCGGCGTTACAACAACAATCTGCACAGAAAGATTCTGTTCACTGACGAAAAGGTGTTCACATTTGAGCAGGCCTACAACGCCCAAAATGACCGTATATGCGCCATGTCACCTACTGCAGCAGCTGAGGCAGCTCCAAGGGTTCAGAGAGCACATAATCCTGCCTCCGTGATGGTTTGGTGGGAAGTGAGCTACTCAGGCACAACCCAGCTGCATTTTTGCGAACAAGGTGTTAAAACATCAGCCAAGGTGTACCATGACACAGTGCTAACACCTATAGTGAAACCACTGTGTTCCCTGGAGAAAGGTGGACCTTCTAGCAGGATTCCGCTCCTGGCTACAAAGCGAAAACAACCCAGGAATGGCTGGCACGGAACGTCCTCGACTTAATTTCTACCATTTGCCTTCTAGCAGCCCGGGCCTTAACCCGTTGGACTACAAACTTTGGGCAGTCCTTCAGGGAAAGGTCTGCCATAAACGGCATCCATCTGTCGACAGTCTGAAACAATCCTTGACCCGAGCAGTGAATTTTCCCATGGACGTGGTGTGAAATGCCATTGACCAGTGGCCGGACAGACTTCGTGCATTATTCACATTCAAACTTGTGGCAGTATTTATGATATAACTAGGTAGTTACATAATTTGAAAATATTATAAACCAACTAATCTTTATATTGTTCATAGAACCTGAACAGAAAATAAAATGAAATTGAGTTTTACGTCCCACGCTTATGCCGGTTAGGCTAAAGGAGACTGACGATGAAGAATGAGTGAAATGGTGTACAGAAAGTGGGAGAAAACGGGAGAGCCCCGAGCACGGTGTTTGTCCACCACAAAGTCCACACGGCGCGAGCTGGGATCGAACCAGGGGCCCCAAGCACCGGAGGTGAACGCTCTACCACTGAGCCACCGCGCCCCCTCAAATGCTCAGATATCAAGAATAAGAAATGCAATTATATCAGTATAGTTGTGAGGGTTATTTATATTCGAAACGCATACATACCATTATCAACAACGACGTGAACTTCGTGGTTTTTGCTAGTGTTGTTCATGACGAGGGGATCTGTCGTCTCGTGAAGTATGATAGAGATTAACTTTAGTTTTCAAAAAAGTTTAATTATTTCCAGTGAACGATGTCGTCTTGTGTCGTTTCCTCAGCAACACTATTTTCTGCACACCTTAACACACACGAGTAAATAGCATGTGAATCAGTTTTCAGTATTATAGCGTTTCGTTTACTCGTCATACATTTTAATTAAAAGATCACAAATTCTTCGTAAATGAGATTAGGAGGTTAAGGAAGAATCGTGCGTAGTCTTGAAGTAGTAGTAAAAAAAAAAAAAAAAAAAAGTCACGGAAGACTCTTAGGTAACAGGAATAAGAAAGACTTTGTTGTTGAATATTATGGTGCCCACAGCAAATGAAAAATTTTATTTTCAGATTGACAATGACCCAGACATTTTCATCTTGCATTAAATAATCAAGGATCAGGTCTCATATAAAACGCTCCAACAAAACCGTTGATAGAAAGTGTTGAGAAATAAGATGTTTCATTCACTATGTGTACGGGGACACTTGGTCGAAAAGATGAAACAGCGTTTTCAGTCCAGCCATTCTGAGTGAGGTTTTTCTTCGGTTTTCCTCATTCATACCAGACAAATGCCGGGATGGCACCTAACATACAGATCCCGGTTCACTTCCTTCCTTTTCCATTCCTGTCTTCCTTCGTCACTAATTGATTCAATGCCTCCTGTAATCAATGCGGTGATAATCATGGTTCATGGACATGCTATTAGGTTTAAAATTATAAGATTTTTATGTTTATTGAAAAGTGTTTTGTTCAAGACTAATATTAGTTTGAAGATATGAAGTGTTCACGAGCAGAAGAGAAAAAAATAGTTATAAGCATTTGGAATTGCCAAGGCAGACAAATATTTTATCTAGTTCTTTTTGTTTAATAAGTGTAATTATATTTTTTCTTTATCTATGGGAATTAACAATTATTTTTATTCCATCATTTTTCTATTGGAATAAAGAAAAATATTCTGAACAATTTTGAAACGCACAAGGCCAAGGCGTAGTTAAGTAGAATATTTTGTAATCTCTGTGAAATATATTTTTTTTTCTTTCTTTCTTCCTATATATAAGAATTAACATTTCCCTTTATTCTTATTATGGAAATTAGAAAATGGATATTCAGAACAGTTTTGGTTTTCACACACTTAATGGCAAGAAGTAAGCATATCTCCATGAAATAACCATATCTTTTTCTTTCTTTCTTTCTTTCTTTCTTGACTTTTATCTAGTCGATAGCCAGTAGTTCGCCTGAAGGCAAAACATCGCACAGCAAACAACTGATTCGACACATGCCAAGTACCTTCTGAGCAGGGTTGGATGTTCATTTTTTCTCTTTCCTGCTTTCATGAAAATATACATATTTTCCCTTCTGTACAGTTAAAGCTGAACAAGCGCGCACACGCCGAACAACTAACACAGGTAACTGCATTCAGAGATCGCTTTAACATGAACCCACTTCGTAAAGCAAACCTACTTCACTGGGAGAAACAGGCATTTGGTTCCGGATGTGTCAAAGACAAGGCGCGTAGTGGACGTACAAAAACGTCTGAGGAACATGTGCTGCCGTCGCTCGGTCAATTGCGATGACCAACTCAAATCGCTTCGCAAAAGAGCAGCTGAATTGAATATAACACGTTAAACAATGCATGATCACAATAGAAAAAAATCTGCATACGAAAACACCAATCTAGATATAGAGAACTTCTCGAACAGTTCTACTGTTGTGAAACTTCTCGTAATACCACCCATATGACAATTTTCTAATTGCAAAAATCATGAAGACACTGGCCTTAGGGAAATTTGGAAGGAATCTCCCTTATTCCCCAATTGGTATGCAATACCTATACACAAGTATTAATATATGAAAGTGTGGATTGGATTGTCCTTTAGCATCCCATTCAATACAATGCTATGTGAGACGTGGAGCAAAGCTTAAAGTGGGATCCGAACATGAGCTCTTACCAAGAAGCAAACCCGATCTCGAACCGAAAGTGCGTAGGCTAATCATGTATAGCCACCAGAGAACTCTGCATTTGAAAGCCTATTAAGAACAAGACAAAGTGAATATCATTGTAATGTGTTAATTACAGTGGAAGCTACGGCAGTTTTAGCACATAGTTAAAAAAATAAATAAATAAAACGCGTATTTACTATGTTACATATGACGGTATTCATACTTCTCAGTCAAACAATACCTCAAAAACCAATAATGACAAAATTTTACCAATAAGACCATTATTAAGTCAAGAGTAATAACTGACATCTGCAGAGAACTGTACATTGACCATGTACTTTTAAAATAATTTCCTTGGTGCTGAAAGCACAAAATAATAATATTACGAGGTTTACATAGCAGATTAAATAAATGGATGAAAACCACAAAGATATAGTGTATAAAATCTATTATCATCTCTGACAAAATTATTTTGCTTCTCTCTCTTCGCCACACGAACTTTCTTGTATGTTATTATTAGAGACCGGATGTTAGGCAAAATGCCTATTCTTTATTATTAAAGATATGATCAAAAATAACGTTTTAAAGTTTATATGGGGGTTTATACTTTCTATTTAAGCCAATTTTATTTTGCCTATTTTGACCTTTAGTGCCTAAATAATTGCTTTAGTGCCTAATATTGCCTATTCTATGCATTTTCTTCAAAATAAGCCTTCATTGGGAAAATATATAATTTATATAACATAAATAATACAGACATATTAAGTGTTTGTAAACAAGCACGTGGTACGTTACGATATATACATGGTGAACTTCAAAGATGTGCACATACTTCGGGAGGTGATTCGTGACATGAAAAGAAGACAAAGTCCTCTTGGATGTCACGAATCACCTCCCGAAGTAGGTGAACACCTTTATGTCTCATTCCAATTGTCAGGATTCGATTTTGGATTCCAAGTTGGCCCTCCTGTCACTCGTACACGACGCAGAATTCGACAACATGCAACAGGACTTTTTGTCTTCTTTTGATGTCATGAATCAGCTTCCAAAGTATGTGCACATCTTTCAGGTTCACCCAGTATGTATTAAATGCATAACAAGCTTCGTTTTTATATATACAATAAAAGAAGATATTAACAAACAAGTATGTTTCTATATTCTTTGAACAATATCTATGACTTGAATCTATTTTTTAATGGTATTGAGTATTTATCTTCGTTATTTCAAGTTACATTTTAGTGCCTATTTTACTGCCTATTTTTTAAATTTTTAGTGCCTATTTGCCTGCCTATTTTCCAGGTTTTTAGTGCCTAAACATCCGGTCTCTAGTTATTATTTACGAACTTCAACTTCCACAATATTACTTATACCTTTATAGTTTTCACCCATTGAAATATTGGCCACGTTCCTTCACTAGAATTCGAACAATATTATGGGATACAGATTGAGATATAGACAAATTAAAAGACACTGTCTGGAAATTATATACATTTATTCATCAATTATTTCTCACAAACTACTCTTCCTGAACAACCGTAGTCTTCTCCGACACGTACAAACCGTCAAGGAATTTTCTTATATCCTTGTTCTTCACAGTCGTCGATTGTTGAATAAGGGCGGCTGAAAATAATAGATAAAACATAACTACTACCACAGAATTTAAACTAAATATACAACTTGTTACCAGTGTGTGTCGCAGTTTTATTTTGCTGTACTATTTCGCAAACTTCACTTTGCTTATACTTTATTCAGGACAATGATAGAATATCACAAAACACGTGTGGATGCACATGGAAATACTGGTTTCAGAAACTAAAGCAATTACCATGCATTCATAGTCAAATGTTCTGTGTACAGTTTACACATTCTCAGATCACACGGTACTAATCTACTTAATTTAGACAAAGTGCTAAAAACAATTCTTCTTCCCGCGTAATAATAATAAAGAAAACATGAATATGTAGCAGTTCTAAAAGTAATTAACAAAAATTGGTCTGTTGAATGAAAGCAAAAGTGAGATTTGTGAAATATTGCAACGAAATACAACGACGCATCCCATAGTAAGACTGTCTTAATTCAAAATAGGTTTTAAATTATCAATTTATAATGAGTAATAATTGTAATTTGTATGTATTGCCACGTTAGAAGAATTTGTAGCTGTCAAAAAAATTCTTGAAACCCTACCATATTTCACCATGTACATAGTCTTGAAAGTGTCATAAAACTTTTTTTCCATCTTGCAAGGAGTTGAACAGTGTGCAACATTCTGGGACGTCTTGCTTGCTACCTGCTGTCGCCCTCCCGGTACCAGTTTCGCCGCTTCCGAAACAGCGGATTCTTTTGGACAGGGAGGAGAAGTGCGCCAAAATGCACGCTTTTAATGAGGAGGTTCGCTGTTTGTCCACTAGAGTGCAGTGCTGCATGTGTGGAGACACCTTTCTTGCTTTCAAGAAGTTGTAACATGTAAAGAGTAAATAGAAAGATCGGGTTGAAAGGTTTTTTTATAACAGCTACAAATTCTTGTAAAATGGAAACGAGCCATAAGAAAGATTTTTTTCTGCAATAATTAATACTGAAATAATATTACAATTAAAAAAAAGAAAGTTTCTTTGCTTTGTTCGTGGAGGAGGGGGTTGTGATATGCCCTTTCATATAAATTACAACACCGTTAAAATGCGTATGTTAATGCACTAAAAAAACTTCAATGGTATAAGTACGTTTGACCATCAATGACAGAGTACTAGACTGATTTTAATGAAATCTTCACCAATTATTCAGTGCAATCTCTGAATGGTTATAAACTACCTATATTATTACCCTTTGACTACAGAACTATTGATCAGCGTACAAAGTACACAAAGGTGTACGAAAAATGTATTATTTCATGCGTAATGGGAGCTTCTTACTTTCCGAGTAACAATGTCTTCATTCGTTTGAATGAATTTTATATAAGGGCAAGGGGAAGGAACTTCTTTCCTGAACTGCTCGGCATAAAATCCATGAAATTTGGCATATGGGGGCTTTCTGACTATCATCTTCATTCGCATGAGTTTAGGAAATTTCACTCCGCAGGAATGAGGAAGAGTGAATTAAATAATTATTAATTATTTGGATTTCTTTGAATTGTGGGTAACATATGAGACTAACCCACACTATTTTATATAGAGAGTAGCTCTTACGGAACATTATAGACTACAGGTTCATGTAACTTTGACAATTCTTATATGACTGGTAATACAGGTGCATCGATATGAAGATTCTATGGTAACGAGTCTTCAATAAACGCTGGAAGTCTAGATCGACACATATATAGACACATTTGGTTTGATTCCTTTCAATACAACTTTCCACATTCCTTTTTCAATGCATTCAGCAAAGCTAGAAGACAATGAGGTTTATGAGCTGGACATATCTGGAATCATGAAAATATCGTAACTGTGCCCGCAAACAAGTTGCTTCACCTGTAACAATAAACTACAAACACACGGAGGAAGAAGCTATGGACAGCTCTCTCTCCGCTACTAGTGAACATAGTAATGAGCCAGCATGAAAATCAGATTTTAAAGCTAGAACAGTTCAATGTACAAAATACTACAGATTTGTAGATGATTCATATTTCAGTTCTAAAAAGTAAGATTAAGTGAAGCTTCTCTCTAAGAAAAATTCATCTTAAAATTAAGTTAATATCAGATAAGAACTGAATAAAATTAATTTCTTAATATACGACAATCACGACAGACTTGATATAATATATTGAGCATTAATATTTACAAAAAATTAAACGCAAGTACCTTATATATAAGATGCTCATTACTACAGAAGATAAAATCTAATGTATAGATGTATTTCTTTTAATTCTCTACTAATTCAAAAAACAAAATATAAAAACTTGTCGCTCAAAATGACTACAATAAATATGTTAAAGGGAAACAGCAGGCATTGACAGGGCCGGCTCGTCCATACAGACAACCTAGGCGGCTGCTTAGGGCGGAATGGCAGGTTTTTTTTTTTTTTCTTAACGTGCGGATTATCAACATTAGCCAAAATGTACGTGCGTCAGTGCCCTACACATTTAGGAAGAGGGAATCAACGAGAAGTGGGATCATCCAAGATAGATTATTGCTCACTCATGTGGAGCGGTAGTACGTATATATTGGCCATAGTAAGTTTCCGTGTTCCCCCTATTAATTCTATGACTAAACAAGATATCTTGCATTATCTGAATATCCAGACTCCGGATGCTCGCAGAAATGTCACTGATCTAAAGTTTTTTCATAAGGTAGTCAATGGAAACTTAAGGTCTGAAGCCTTACGTCAAGAATTATCCCTTCATATTCCTACCCATGTAGCACCAAATACCTACCTCTTCCATCTTTCCTGTCGGTTATTCAAAGGTCCTTCTTTTACAGAGCACCAAATTTATATAATCAGATAACTGACGTGGGTATTTTTTAAGCCACCCCACTTTTGATAGAATAGCTACACAAATTCAAAATAACTGAAAATGAACTAAGAAACTTTGTCTTTATAATCTTTTGCTTTATCGACATGGTTTACATTACAATAAAACTTCAATTTTCTGTTGCCCTGTGGTTATTAGTAAAATTTTATTCCAAATGCCACAGCAATTTTTTTTAAAAAATTGGCTTATAGATTACTTATTAATACCATAGAGAGAGGCATTGGGAATGTTTTGTTTTATTTAAAGCTTAAACAAATGGTAACAATGTAATGATGTGGTGAAAACGTCAGGGGTGACAAGGGTTCACTTTGGTTCGGATCTGGGGAAGGAAATGATTATGGGGGTGTAGACATGTTTTTCGCCTAGGGTATAAAATATCCTAGAGCCGCCCCTGGGCATTATCCATGCATATATCAAGTTGAAGTATTAAACCTTTTGTGCAGAAAAAATGCGTTGGTGTCCCATATCTCAAGGTAGGTGAGTCGCAACGGGTCAGTTCTAATATCATTTGACAACTGACAGTTGAAAGCTAGTAGATGTTCAAAATGGATTAAAATACAATCAGACATGCGGTAACAACATGAGTAAACTTCGAGTGAACGAGCGAGATGATGGTACGATATAAAAGACCGAAATTTTTATACACAGAATTAATACTACATTCCCTAACAGAATTTCTTTCATCTGGGACTACTGTGCTGTATCGCCTATGGTATCAGAATAACTACTGGGTCGTGTACTTCGTGAGAATCGCCAAGTTTAATAGAGTTCACAAAAACAAACAGATGACTAGCAACGAACCGAACTAAGACTCTCATAGTCTCACTGCAGTCTGGGATGTTTTGGCTGGGTATGTTTAGGTGCTCTCTTAATTGTAGAATCTACTGTGTACGTGGAAATGTTATTCGAGTTTTTGATAAATTACTATTTAGGAAGTGCCAATCCCACAGATGACTATCATTCCATGCATCAGCGGCGAGATAATTGGGGGAACCTTCCAGTAGGAACGACAATGAGTGTAGACGAGGAGCACTTACATGACAGTAGCGTGTGGGTGAAATAGGTACCGATAAGGAATACGTCAAACACTGTTTACTTTTTGATTTGTTTAGCGTTCCTTTCAGCACAAGGAGGCTATATGAGACTTAGACCTACAGCTTAACGTGGGATCTGAATCACATAAGCCCCAACCGAGAATCGAACCCGGGTCTCCTACGACGTTAAAGGCGTGTACATTAACCATACAGCCACGAAGGAGCTCTACGTTTACTTTTTCAGTTCGGTAAAGGCAGTAGTGCGGCTGCAGTCTGCCACAACATTCAGTAAGTGTATACGCAAATAGAGTTGATAATACCTCAAGGAGACGGTTCTTATACATCGTCACAGGCAATGAAAAGTAGATTATATATCAGAATGAAGTGTCCACAACTGTTTCCGTTTCTTGCTGCCTTCGACATCCAAACTAGAACTTCATCCCATTGTGTTAAGTTTGGCAGAACCACTGGCAGAATCTTGTATCCTAATCAAATCATTAATGCCATCTTATGTGAACAGTTGGGACAGACTATGAACAGCATTGCAATATAAGTGCCGCGTCACATAATGATGTCATCCACATCAAACATTACCAATTTGGCTAGGACGTTTTACCCCACCCGTCCATTTCTCCTGACTTGGCCCCTACAGACTATCACCTGTTTCACATGTTGCAGAATTCATTCGATTAGGAAATCATTGATTATGCGAAGATTGTGAAAACCGCCATACAATTTTTCGACCCACAAAACTTAGGAACTCATCTCCCGGTGTGGAATTTATCTCCTATTGTGATTGCGATTGTGCAGCCTTAGGTTATTTACAGTTTGTGCTGTATTATTTTAAAAAAATGAAATCGAAGTTGGTAATTGAATAAAGAAATCATGCAATGTAGAAAATTCAATTACAATTTTCTGCAACAAATTATAAAAATGAAATTCCAATACTAATTTCCCGAGAGGATTAATCCTCTTAGCGTGTAACGAACTAATTACTATAACAAGACACATATATTTATGTAATACTAACCTGATCGCGACACATCCTCAATGCTGTTACCCTCTATAATAAGTTCGTCCTTCTGTTTGGCTGAATTCGTCACTGTGACACCCGGTGCCATCTTCACTCGACGAATGTACTTCTCGCCCAGGAAGTTCCTTACTTCTACAACTGTGTTGTTATCTGTAGTTGCACAGTTGATAGGGAAGTGAGCATATACTGCTCGCATTTTGTATTGGAATCCCTACATTAACAAAAACGAATCTTTAAAACACAATTCATCATACTTACATAACTACAATTATCAGCAAGTCTTATCTCGTAAAACACCAGAACAAAACAAATTTAAATTATTGATCTTAGATTTCGAATTTTTAAGCAACACCACCAAAAACGGCGGACAAGATATCCAGATTATTTCAATGTACAGAAGTTATTCTACAGCCAAGTTATAAAGTAGTGGAATACAGTAAGTTTCCTGCTAGTGTGTCAACATGTATACAGTTACCACATAAACAAACCATTACTAGAATTACGGAGTACTTGAAGGACGTAAACAATAAGCAATCACAGGGAATCACCAAACAAAGTACACAGGAGTCATAAGTCTTGCAATGTTTCTTATACCCAAATAGCAAGCGCGTGTATACGCTGTGATCGACTGTAAGTACAAGACCGAACGGGCCCGTGTAGCAAGCGGGCTATTAAACACGGAAGCTGCCATTCCATCAGTATCTCCAGTCAACGTTTAGTGGCAGTGAATCACAGCACAGCAACACGCTGGTTCCAGAAATTTCGTGCAGGTTGAAAAAATGTCGAATATCAGCCAAGGCCCGGTGCCCCAGGGTCACACATTCTAAGGTTGTACAACACACCATTCAGGAAAATTCACTCATTACCATAGAACGATTGTGAAATCAACTCTGCGTGTTCCAGTCCACTATAACACGTCACCTTTACGAACTCGGGAAAACCAGCAGAACTACCGCATTGCGCCACATGAGTTGGCCCCAGCTTAGGCCCAGTGGAGAGTGAATATGCACTGCACAATTAGCGTAATGTGAATTTACTAAAACGTACTGTCATATGCGATGGAAAGTGGTGTTTTTCCGAAATCTGAACGTGCAAGAACGGTGGTTAACCAAAGGCAAACTTCGAGATCCAAACAAGAATATTTCGAATATAAAGTCATGCTTTGTGTGTGTGCTGGAACTACGAGGGGTAATTCACTCAGTTCGTTCTTAACGGTCGTACTATAAATGCTTGACGAACAACTGTAGTGGATGAACGCTGTACTACGCGCGATGTAGCGTACATCTTCAGCATGCGCTTACTCATTCGAATCCACGGGTTTGGGGTTTTTTCGGGTTGGACCCACCTGAAAAAACCCACTTTAAAACCCATCTGGGTTTTTGACCTTTTTGCTAGTATATTATGGGTATAACTAAGGGGATCACATTGAAATTGATTTTTATCAGATCTTGGACTTTCCTTGGGTGAATTTAGTGATGAGCAAATGCAAGACCAAGACCGGGGTGGTCTTGGTCTTAGTCTTGAACACCCAGTCTTGGTCTTGGTCTTGCTTGCAAGAGTCTTGCAAGTCTTGCTTTTAACAAATCTTATGCTTCTCAAAGGCAAATTATACTCTGGATATAAGAGGTAATAAATTCTATAATGTGCCAACAGTAACGGAAATACAACGTTTGTTTCTAAATATAATATAGTTTACCTTCTAGTAAGTATGATAACAGTGTACAACATAGGCGACGACCTTTACTTTTTTTCAATGGATGCCCACGCTTCATTACTTATAAGACAAATCACAATGTTTCGAATCTTTTTATATTTTTTAACAGATGAAACACTCCACTGGTTCCCAAACTGGGGAGGCTACCCCTGAGACGCATAAAAGAGAATCAAGACGGAACAGATTAGTGAAATACCATGAATTGCAAAATTATTTTTACACTCTAAAGAGTCAGATATTTTCTTTTCAACCACGATTAGCTAATCTTTGTATTGAACAAATTTCTAATTGTTTTATTGATTCTAATATGTACTCTATGAGGCAGACATATGGACATTACGCAAAAGTGAGAAAAATGGAGGCTTTTGAAACATGTACATGAAGAAAAAAGGAGAGAATTAACTGGGTTGAAGGGAAAACGAATGAGAAGGTATTAGAAATAGTAAAAGTAGGAGAGAGAAAAGAAGGATTTTAGTTGTAATTAAGAGGTGGAAAAGGAACTGGTTGGGACATTTGCTGAGGAGGAACTGTATTATGGGAGACGTGCTAGAATGTATGGTGGAAGGAAAGAGAGGGAGAGGTGAAGGAGACTTATTTGGAGGAAGATAGTAAAACAGAAAATTGCTACCGTCAAGACGAAGAGACTAGTTAATGCCACCATACATCGCAGCTTTTCAGTTCCAGCAAGTAACCTGCCAATAATGGCAGAATAGCTATGATGATGATCAGGGCCCGGATCTTGTTGACCTATAATTTTCTAAAAAGTGACCTATAAAAAGACACTAAAATTCCTGTAAAATGACCCTAAAATTCACAAAAATTGACCTTAAAATTTGCGTTTTTTTAAAACGTTTATTTCGTTAAACATTGACTATTTTAAAATATCTATTATATTTTAATTAACGTTTCTCACTCATATTCACAAAGTTTTGTTTCAGTTAGTTGCAGTCTATTGATCATTTATGTCCACTGTTCAGTCCATTGTACGGCATTGTACATTCTGAATGCGTCAATTCACTCCCGAGTTGAAACTAGGAAGCACTCTTAAACAATAAAAGCTTGCAAGTGTAGACTATTTGAGAATAATAGATAAAAACTCTGTTCAAAATCATTGTACTCCTTCTAATCCATTTTTAGTTATTCACGTGATCACATCCTTTGTGGTCAACAACCCAAAATTATCTGTTTGGCCACCTACCAACCCCCACCTTTCGTCATCCCCCTACAGCTTTGTTTTCATTAGCTTGTTAAGAATGCAGTTTTTCCACCCCAATAATCAGGAAGCATAAAAAGAGATGATTTAACTTCATCTTTTTCACATCTGTAAATAGTGTTCAGTTTAAGATTTACTTATGTAGAAGAAAAAGAAGAAAAAGGCCATAAGTGACCTAAAAGTGACCTTAAAATAGTGAAAAAAGACCTGAAACTTCAAAACGGCAAAAAGTGACCAAAAGTTGACCCTAAAAAAATATAATTTTAGAACTTAAAGTTGATGGATAACGTTTTTATTTGAACTTGGCTTGTCCTATGCGTAACAGGAAAAAAGTTGACATGTCAACAAAATCCGGGCCCTGATGATGATATTTTTTAGAAATATTGGCAAAAAAAGAGAGAGAGAGAAAATTAAAATAATAATGATTATTAATCAAACGTCTTAATATTTTAGAATAATTTGAGTGAGACCTGAAAACGACCCAACTTTCTTGTCTTTTGTGTAAACTCAATTTATATCAATACTTTTGACCTATATTAGAAATACAAAATAACGGCATCAAACTCCAAGTTATTTGAAGTAGTTGTACAAAATCACTCTCACTTGTGAATATGGGTTATTTATTGTTGTATAATGTTATATCGCTCAATCCTCGATGTGCCGTATACCTAAGGAGACTAAACGTTATACTGATAAACCATTATTCAACGTATAAGCAATCCGACCATGAAATCAAACTTGTGGTCACATGCGCTAAGTTTTTGTCAATGTCATGAAAATGTTATTTCGATATTAAGCACAATTCGATATGAGCACACATTAAAATTTTCCTACGTATGCTTAAGCCTCGGAGCCAAGGCCATACTCATGTAGTCGGCACCTGTGTTGTACGGAATTACTGATGTTCAATACTACATTTCTCTATAGTTTTGGAAGAGGAACACCACGAACGTGTTTTGAAATGAAACAATATATCTAAAGCCTGTGACAAACATCTTGGCATTTCAGCTAAACGAATGAAACGCAAGCTTTGACTCGACGTTGCCTATTGCTAAGGGGTGTAGCTATGGCTAAGGAGACGAACTACAGCGCGATCAGGTGGCAGAGGATAGACGTGGATGTGTACGAAATAAACGTGGCAATACCGCTGGCTTCTCATTTGTTAGCAGCATTTAAAGGGAACTTGGAGTGCCGCCTTCAAATGCCAAGATGTTTGTCACGCCGTTTAGTTTAAAGTCCCACGATTTTGCACCGAGGCCAAGGGAGACGGTGATTATGAGAAATGAATAAAATGGTGGAATGAAGAAAGTAGGATGAAGCGGGGGAACTCGAGAAAACCCACGTGCACGGTGTTTGTCCACCAAAAAGCTGACATGGCGCAATATAGGATCGAACAAGGGACCCCGTACACAAGAGGCAAACGCTCTACCACTGACCCGCTGCGGCCATAAAATGTTTTAGTTTACTTTTTGCTTATCCGCTTCTTATGGTCACAACTATTCTTCGTATGATTTCCCAAAATCCAATCATGGGCTGCCGTAAATGAATCAAATGATGACCAAAGTAAATCAGACACTGAAGTTCTTATACGTTGTAACAATTCATATTATGCTCCCGGTCATCTTCTAAACGCAGGAATGCATCGTAATTGAGCACCAATGATATATTTCTTTGTGTGCAACAAGCTTTGATTAGAATGACACCTGTGTAGTTTGATAACGAGTAATAACTACAGAAAACGGGAACAACCAATTCAGAAAAAAACATACCGGACCTATATACTACAGAGGCAGCTCTACTCACATAGATAGCATTGCTAGTGGGAACACATTCACTCTAGCAAAATTTTTACTGAAGCCAAAAAATTCAAGGAATGATTTTTTACCTTCCATTTTACATCTATCTAAAAAGTAAGTAGTATCAGTACTTGTGCAAGACTCTTGCGTAAGAGTCTTAGTCTTGCAGGTATGGTCTTGGTCTTGCATCGGGATTCCTGGTCTTGGTCTTGGTCTTGCATGCAAGACTCTTGCAAAAACTGCAAGACCAAGACTTTTGCGCTCATCACTAGGCGAATTAGATGCTTTCATGTTAAAGTATACAAAAACATTCAACGTTATACCTATATAAAGTTCTGAATGCATTGAACGGATAAAAAAATCTTAATTTAGCTTGAGATAATTACAGAACAAATTAATGTATGGATTGTGTTTGTAGCCTACTTGAAGTAAAATATGCAATTTTATATTTTAGAAAATACTTTCCGTGAATAGTGTGCTCGCCAACTCGGCGACGCCGGGGGATGTTATCCCCCATACATTTGACAAGTTTAAGGCCAAAGGTGCCTGTACCAGCAGTAAATATGCAAATACATTTGTATTATTTCATACATTTGATGGTAACACAAGTATTCGTACGTAAAATTTTGTTTTCCAGCAACAGTAGTGTAGTTCCGTCATTACTTGCTACTCTTCAAATAAGCATTCTGTAGAATCAACACCAGCAATAGCGTAAAAAAAATTCTTGTTAGATTTATGAAGCTTAATGCTCGGAGTTCCGAAGACAATGTAGCCCTACTATTTCAAGTGCTGAATTCAAACTTCCGAACTAGTGGAAGTGTCGATGTACAGTAAAGAAAGCTACATTTTCGGGGAAAACACGTCGTGAAAGAAGTGCTCGGGAAATTCCCGCAACTGAATGCACAAAGCATCGGAACTGAATACTTCAACAATAAAACTATTTATTTTAAGCTGGAAGATATTTAATTTCATTTAAGGCAGTTTGAAACACTTACTTTATAAAATGTGAATTATCTCTGTGTTAATTGTTTTAAATTTATTTTCAGGAAAGAACCGTCTTGCTAGTACTAGGGAAATTCCCGTAATTGAACGCGCAAAGTATCGAAAGTGAACTTCAAAAACAAAACCATTTATTTTACGCCGTAAAATATTTGCCATGAATGATATCTTTGTTTTAATATATTTGATATTCATATTTGGCGAACGTTAATAAGGCTCCTGGGATGACTTGATCTACACTTGTTCGTTTGTCTGCCTGTACCCCACACACATTACAGGGTACAACTTTCGGTCTTAAATTTTCAGGGTACAAGCACGAGACACATTAAATTTCCTGTATAGATTTTGGCGGTATACCAATGTAAAATTTAAAAAATGTCGACAATTTTGTTTTCAAAATAGCGGGTATCCACACTACAAGGCGCAATTTTGGGTCTTTTGAATATAAATTTTCAGAGTAGAAGCACGAGACACTCTAAATTAGCTGTATATATATTTTGGCGGCCATCCAACGTAAAATTTCAAAATGGCGGCCATTTTTCGGCTAGAGGGTATCTACGCTACAGGATGCAATTTTCGGACTTTTAAGTTTAAATTTTGAGTATAGAAGCAAGACATTCTAAATTTGCCGTGTAGATTTTCTCGGCGATTCAATGTAAAATTTCAAAATGGCGTCCAGTTTTTCAAAACAGTAGTGAACAGAATATCGTTGCAAGTTGCGATAATTACATTCTTGAAATACAAATAAAATTTTAACACTTTTACCCCAAAGACATTGAAATATTTCGAAAAAACCCAATTAAACCCGAAAATACCCGAAAAAACCCATATGGGCCCAGGTGGGTTGGGGTTTTTCAAAAATACCCGGGTTTTTTCAAACCCTGGTGCGACCGCGACTTAAACCTCGAACTCGATCGCGAGGTCTTTTCGGCATGTACGTACCCTAAGAACAAGACGAGGAATCGACGAATTGGCAAGAAAGTGAGTGACTCAAAGAGTTCAACACGAGGGATTATATTTTGAATGTTAACGTGCTTTTATTGTACTGTAACAAATACAGGTACACTGTGTACCGGAATATTTCGAGACTTATGACCTACCTTTGCGTAAGACGACTTATGACTCATTCTCCTATAATGTTAATCATAACAAAGAATATAATTTTATGTAAATCTAATAGTAATACTGACAGCATTGTAAGGAAAGAAAGGGAAACGACGACAAATCTAGATTTAAATTTAGACACGACAATTCAACAAAAACCTGTCTCAATAGCTATTTTTACAAAATTTAGGAGATGATTTACTGATTGATAACTCCTGACAAGCAGCGTGGTGAGAAGACAACTACGAAGCTATTTGAGGAACTTTTTATGTAATTATCACTCTACATTTTACTATTTTTTAAACTTAGACTAGGTTTACTTCTACTGTAGCAATTTACCTGAATATAATGTTACGTATTCAGCTGCGCGTAACTCAAAAAGTAATACCGAATCCTTTAGGCAAACAGATTATGTGAATACTGTATTTGAGAAATATAAATGAAAAGAGTGATACAGCAACCCTTACGGTAGGTCCTTCTCCATCACAATATCTCGCCTCCAAGCGAGATGGATTACAGGATCACGCTACCAGCCCCAGCATCACTTGTTCCTGACCTACCAGGCAACCTTTAATTTTATTTTATACAATAAATGTCCTATTAACCGAAAAGCCATCTTCTACATACTCATTCCAAGGGATATATGATTTTACCTTTATTTTTTTTTTTTTCAGTAATCAGACTCCATACTATCTCTCCCCACTCCCTGTCTCCATACTATCTCGCATCATTTTATAGAGTACAGTTGTTACTTTAATCTTTTCCCATCACAAACCTCATATCAGGATTCCTACTTATTTGGCAAAGCACGAATTCACTGACTTTTTCAAGTTTTCCCGGTCGTAATTTACAAATTTCTATATATATAATTTCCATATCTATATTATAAAATTGAAAGTTACTATGTTTGTGACTAATCTCTTGAACCGCCTGAATGATCTCTATCATATTTTCAACGTAGATGCAGTTCTGGCCTGGGAGTATTTTTTTAGCTATTTACTTTGACGGTACAACTTGGATGAGGGGGACAGAAAAAATAAATAAAACTTAATAACTCTTGAACCACCCGACCGATCTTAATCAAATGTTCAATGTAGATGAGGTTCGGGACTGGGATGTTTTTTATAATTTCACTTTGACGGAGCAACGTAGGGAAGGAGCTGGAGAGGGAGATATACAAAAATCAAATATAAAAATAAAAGTGACTATGTTCGTGAATTAATTACTTTTGAACTATCTGACCGATCTCAAATTTTCAACATATATGAAGTTCAAACCTGGGAAGTTTTATCATTTCATTTTGACAGTAGATCTTAGGGGAGGGGAAGGGGAAATATATGAAAACTTCACTCTTGAACCACCCGACCAATGTCGATCAAACTTTCAACATGGATGACGTTCGGGCATGGGATAATTTTTATCATTTAACTTTGACGATGCAACGTAGGGGAAGGGGAAGTGGAGGCGGAGATATGTAAGAAAATAAAAATGAAAGTGATTTCACTCTTGAACCTGACCAATCTCGATCAAATTTTCAACATAAATGAGATTCAGGCCTGGGATGGTATTTGTCTATTCACTTTGATGATAGAACTTAGGGGAGGAGATAGGAGGCGTAGACATTTAAAAATAAATAAAACTTAATAACTCTTGAACCACCAGACCAATCTCGATCAAATTTTCAGCCTAGATTAAGTTCGAACATGAGATGATTTTTGTCATATCACTTTGACGATGTAACTTGAAAGAGGGGGGAAGACGTTTACAAATGATCGAAAATGACAGATACTAGTGTCGAATCTATAGTTTTTGAGGTCGCTGAAACGAATAGTGACACTTTTGATACCATTTAAATCCAAATTCAGCCCCGCAAAAATTGTGGGAGGGGATGGGGATATATTATAGATAGATAATCAAAATTACCAATATCAGTGTCGAATTCATACTTTTTGGTGTCGCTGAGATGAACAATGACACTTCCGATGCCGTGGTCTCCAACATGGGGAAGAGAGGGAATATATAAAAATCATCGAAAATGATCAGTATCAAGGAGCGCTTTAGTAATAGTACAAAGTGACTGACTAACGAAACATATTACTATTTTTTTCTTAATTTAACCCAGAGAAGCGGGTAACTGATGATAGTATTTTATATAATGTAAAAAAAAAAAAAAAAAAAAAAAAAAACTATACCCTTCCCAATCAGGGATTCCTCATCTACTACGCATGCACATGTAGAAAGCATGTCCAAATGGAAGTCGCCCGGGCAATACTGCGCACTAGGGATATGACTTTTTAACTTTTTACAAAATTTTAATTTTCCTGATGTTGTATTTAATGAAGTTTTACCTATACGTTAGTTCTCTGGTGTTATTTTCGTTCGGGGTTGGAAAAACGTCCCGCACCTAATCTACTTTTATATGCGAGGTAAGTGAAAAAAACAATATATAATAAGAATTTTTGATTCGCAAAACATGACAATGAAAAGAAGTCTGGCATCTAGGAAAGGTTTAATAGACATTGGTATAACATAAATTGTGGTAACGTAATCTATTTATCGTATATTTACAATCAAAATGTGCAGATCTTTGTCTGCACATCAACTCATCAGGCACATAGAAATTCAAAAATTCCTATGTAAATAACACATTGTGTTCTGTTGTAAGTTATAAGTAAGCAACATAAATACAACTTATTTTTTAAATTTTAATTGATACTATGCACATTAAACATTTTTGCAAATCAGTTTTATGTGTATTACAAGTTTAGTAGGTTGATTTGCCGGTGATAAAACTTTAGTATTCTTTGCTTTTATATGTATTTGCAACAGTGCTTCCCTCAATTGTCTTTCTAATTGCGATCTCTTCTATTTCTAGATTTAAAAATGTCATTCAAAACCAAAAGATCAAAATCAGCAGTTGAATCAGCTGGAAAAAAGTGGACACAGAATTTAGCGACATGTAGAAAACGCCGTCCCAGCATACCAGAAATGAAAACGGACGTGAGTGAAATGTATAAAATGCCTACAAACAGACATAGTTGATAGATATTTGGGGTTGTACGATTAACTGAAAGGGCAGTCGGATAGAATAAACATAATCCCTTAAGAACTGTGTAGACTTTGGGAGAAGCTGAATTTTCTTTTGCTTATTATGCAGCAAATTTCAGCAAAAGTTGCCAAGCTGATACAGTTGTTCGTAAAATATAGAAAAAGAAGGAATGAGGTACTTGAAAAATCTCTCGCTAGTGTCTTCGATATTACAAAAGAAAAAGGAAACTGGCTTTGCAGTGAAGACAAAGAATTGTATAGAAAACAACTTGAATCTGGTAGCCGAATCGGATACAGTACCAAGAAAGTTGCCTCTATATCAACGATCCATCCTTCAAAAAGGCGAAGTAGCTCAATTGGTCCGTGTACAAGCCAAGTGCAACATATGAGTACCAGTGATACTCAAGAACGTAAGGTCAGCAGTGACTGAATTTTCAGAAGAGCCTTCCCATATGAAACATAAGTATCAAGCGACAAAATCTGCAGCCAAACTCGTGTCGAAACTGTATCTGTGTACAATGTAACTAGCGAAAGTTCTTCAGAACTTTGCTGAAGTAGAAACAAATTTACCCACACCTTCACAATCGGGGATTTTGCGTAGAGTGATGAAGGAAGATGAAACAATGAAGAACCGGCTTAAAGAAATTTTCGGTGAACAGGAATTCTGCTTGCATTTTGATGGGACCAGAATAGGAAGAAAATATTATCAAGTGCAGAATTGTGAAAGAAGTCTTCGCCTTGGAGTTTTGGTTTGTGAAACCAGATCCGCCGAGAGCATCTATATCATACTGCGAGCCTTGTTGGATGAGTATAATGCATGGAGGAATATTAAAATGATCATTTCTGACATCACAGCATTGAATATAGGGCACAAAAGTGGTGGTGTTGTTACACTCCAGAGATATTTTAAACAAATGGGTTTCGATGAGCCTCAGTTTATAGGATGTCAGCACCATATTCTTGACCTGGTTCTGCGACACTAGATGGATTCAGTAATCCCAATAAACTCACGGTCATCCAGCTTCAACTATCAATTCATTGAAGATGTTTTGGCTGGGTGTGAGAACTTACAAGAGAACTATTCTGGCACAGGAAAGGTACCACCACGTGAAAACCTAGGATGAAGAAATGATTTCCGGTTTTTATTTGAAGTTTATGAATGATATAATTTCTAACGGAAGGAGAACCATTGGTCTCAGTTGAACTGGCAGAACTACCTTCCCTCAACAATGCTAGGTGGAATTCACGTGCAATCTATGCATGATTGCCTTTTTTCTTTTTCCAAAATGGAGAGATCAGCTACAACGTAATTGCGACTTCATCGCAACTAGATGGACAAAGGTATGGTTTTCAATTCAGACTATACAGAGGACATATACAATGAATTGCATGCTGCTATCTCCGACCTAAAGTGTCATAAAGCTTTAAAGTGTTTTTCCGCTCACTGGGTAAAAGAACGTTCTATGCTGGATGTGCCTCGCTCAAATATGGTGGCAGAGCGAGCTGTGAAAGTGATGCAAGAGCATCACAACACTTGCAAAAGTAACAAATATCTCAACAGCAAGTTCATTAACAGTAATTCACAAATTTAAAACAATTTTACTAATGTATTGTATAGAATATTCAGTGCCAAATGCAGACTGTGTAAGTAGACGAATTTTCTTTTAATGCTAAAACAGGATCAATGTAGGTGCGGAAGCTTTTTTTTACAATTAAACAAAATCAAATACATTTTCGAGGTTTGCAACCAAATGTTCATTGTTTGCCACCCCAGGCTTTTCAATTTGAAAAATGTCATATGCCTACTGCGCACTCTATTGAACACTGGGTGTGTGTTGGGCCAATAACAAGTTAGTAAAAGAAGTGTATGCCAGACCAACTGTTAATACGTGGTGTTTAATGGTAGTGGCTCGAAAAATTATGGCGACGATCGTAAACCCGCCCACTCTGTGATTCAACGTTCGTCACCAGAGGGATGTCAGTCCAGCGAAATTGACAGGAAAATGAATGTGTATCGAAGACAACTGTAAATTGGTCACGAGTAATCCGGAAACACTTGACAGACAGGCACATATCATCAGTGATTACTTCGTAACGAGAGCTGACACTGCCATAAGCGAGGATCGGCGAAAAAGTATATGATGAGTGTGGTATTTCGCGTAGTAAAATGCACATGATCATGCGAAAGAAGCTGCTGTATAGTAGTGAACACAATGGGTCCCGCAAGGGTGCTTACCTGCAGCACTTTTGTCGATATCCCGAAGATGGTGGAGTTGCTTCTGTGAATTTTAGCAGAAGAAAGTGTTTCACGCGAGGATGGGCTGAAAAGTGGAGTACACTGCCAAAATCCTTTTCGGCCAGAATCTGACTCCTGGTGAAGATGTGGGATGTCTATCTCAACCACTAAAGGTGACTACTACCTAACATCTGTTACACTTTTGACCCCTTTCCGTGCATATGTCGTGCTCCCCGTGTTGGCCTGCATGTTCGTTTTATTCACGGGTAGGTTTCATTTGTATAACTCTCTCTGCCCCGAGAAAGAAATTCCATTTACCAATTTACTCCAATCTGTTTAAAACACTGTTTGTGTAACTCATCAGTTCCAAAATAATAAAATAGTACAGCAAAAGTTGTTTTAAAGCTATTCTTACCTTCGTAACACCTTTCAGCATATTTTCAATATGCGAACAAACAGTTCTTACGGCTGCAATTTCTTTCTTTTTTCCAAACCATTTCTCTACTTTGAGGAGTCTAGGAGTTACCATCTAGAAAATAATACAGAAGAAAACTGTAAGTAACATTTTGAACAGCAATCCAACTTTTCAAAATTAATGTGGTTTAATTACGAGCCGTAAGCTTACTAGAGATCTTTGGAATTTAGCATAGGTAAGGTAATAAATGAATGAATGAAAAATAAAAAACCTTCCATAAACAGCATGTAAAACTAATAAAGCAGAACAAGTAACAAAATTTTTATTTACTGTTATGTGTAGTTTGGAATGTGTGCAAATATGCATACTTGAACATACAAAAGAAGACATTTAACTTTTTAAAAAAATCGTACAGTTGGTGTACGATTTAAAAAATCGTCCTATGTGAATCTAGGAGCCCAATAGAATCGTGTCGCATTTGCACAAAAATAAATGGCCTAGTCTGAAAGGATTAATTATTTTTCGAAAACATGTAGTTCCCACATTATGTTCAGTATATAAAAACACTGGAATATACTCGAAATTATTAACGTTCAAACCTAATCTCTCAGATCACACCCACATTTTTTCAAACAGTGGGAGTGGTTTAATTACTTGATTGATTACTGGGAGTTTCATCACGATTTCCGAAATGTTCATAAAATGTGGACGCACCCGCTATGAATTCAGTAACAAAAATTGGTGAATTGGCTGCAAATGACATTGAAAAATTACATATTCATAATCAGTACCAAAATCCATAGAAGATTGCGTTGTATTAGAGTATATGACCACCTAAGGGTGAAAAACGCCCCAAATGGGAGAGGTGAAGCAAACAAACTTCTAATGGCTGAAATAATAAAAGGATATAAATGACTGCACAAAGTAGTGCGTGCCAATACAAAAGTAGCGGTCGATACGCTGCATATACACGAGAGATAGGCGGCGAGAATTTGACACGCTCGGCGAGGCTTGCCTAAGATGTGCTAAGGGCAGGTTTACACGATACAGATATCGTGGATCCACGGAGATGGCACAAAAATCGACGTTGATTCCAAAAGTTAAGTGTGAGACATGTCCACGAAGCTCGTTTTGGATAAGCAGTTGCATAAACAGAGGCTAGAGAGACCAGCTCATAGGAAGGTGCTAATAACTTTATAAACGATCTTACACGTTCATCCTGAAATATCGTCGATTATGTGAAACAAGTACAACGTGCAAAACGCCTGAGAAAGACCAAGTTTGAGCATATACAAGCCAGGCAAATGCTGCAAAGTCAGTAACACGAGGCAAAGTGACGTGAAAGGAGGCCTTATAAAAAGGTGTCCATGCACTGGAGGTCTGCATGGACTCCCGCTTCGGGCCTAACTTTGTAAATATATTGTACAACGATACTTATCGAACTGTTCTTTTTGAGGAACTTATAAAGCACAACTGCAAAATTAAACCTCTAATTGCTGAAAATAAAACTGCGATTTTGCGTTAAAGTTTCTGTAATTCGGGCTTACTTGATCTTCACACGAACTCAGTCTAAATGCTAAAACATATTTCGGACTAGAGTCGGGCCTCTCATAAATTCACGAGTCAGGTCGGGCCCGAGCTAAAACTTCCGACTCGTGCAGACCTCTACCACACACAGCAGTCATAATTGACTCGAAAGGAGTCGTGGACTATGGAAATATAAAATAAAGGGAAATTATTCAACACACACAAGGAAGGCTCAAAAATGTAGGCATCACACATGTTACTGATAACTTGAGTATAGTCATGACGTGTGCGGCGAGAAGAAAGAAGGATTGCACTATTTGATATGATTTGGAGGTGTATGGTATATTTGATAAGCACAGCACAAATTACCGCAGGGAGAAACAGGATCACTAGACAATGCATCCAGTAAGAAACTGCGGAATAAAAGAATCCGAGAGCTCCTCCGTGGCTAAGCGGTTAGCGTACGCGCCTTTGGCGTGGGAGGCCCGGGTTCGACTCCCGGCGGGAGCTCACGTGATTCGGATTCCACGTTAATCAGTAGGTCCACGTCTCATAGTCTTGCTGCTGAACGGGACGTTAAACACAAAATCAACTCAACAAAAGATTCCGATTTAGGAGGATCGTCCTCTTGAGGGGAAGGCTTGGAGCATTCAATGCCACTCACCACGTTCCGCGTCACCTGCACCGTCGACTGGAGATATTTCAATAAGATGTTGAATGAAATCGCGCTAAAAGTTTCACTCCTCCGAAAGTTTATCACGATTTTCTTATGTAGAAACCTATTTTTAATACACATATACGTAACTACTTATAGAAATGGATTGACGCATAATTAAATACTAATATTGGGCTCAGCAAGCGCCCGCAATAATAAATTCCCCAACGGTTTTAATAGAGTATTTTCTTCATCTGTTAAATCAAAACCTCCTAATTCAACTCATGTCTATTTCACAATACATATTTGGTAACGGAATTTCATTCTATTCTATGTATAACGTAACATACCAAAAATTACTGACCGAACTGCCTCTTCAAAATTTAAGTACTACGTCTACTATATTTGCTTTTTATTTTACTTCAAATTGGCCTAAATGGAATAACTACTCAGTAACTAATAATATTAATGCATATTAAAGAAACAACACGTAAAATATACGATAATGATTAATAATAACTTACCGATATATCTAAAGCCAAATGCTTAAAAGATTTGGTTAAGGTGCCCCTAGGTCCTGTAACTTTCACTACCCGAGACTTGACTCTCACTGTAATTCCTTCCGGAATTTTTACCGTTTGATTTATCCGTATCTGCTTCATCCTGAAAAATATAAAGAAGTAATATTAAAATATTTACTAAGACATACCTGTATCAATTTGCGGAATTTCAATACACAACCATCTCATGTATCATTATCCTATTGTACTCTATTTTGTTCTATCATATTCTCCTTGGTTGATTAATTAGAGTTTTGCTTTTTTTTTAAGACGAGGCTACATGAGACGGGACCTGCTTCGAATAAATTAGATCTGAACCACCACTAAGTTTGTATTCGAATGAAGCCTTAACCAAGAATGGAACTTTCGATGCCAAATGGATAGTTAGCATTCATACCAAACAAAATATAAACCTCAGCTTCATATTGACAACTTCATTAGTTTGTTTTTAAAAGTATTCATACCCTTTTAGAGAATAGAAACGTACATATGTTGAAGTATTTGAACATTGCGTGTTGTAACTCACTGTTCGGGGAGAATTATTATTTACTTGGGAACAACTGAATGAAGTGAAAATTTCAAAATTAACCTTTAACTTTATATATTTCTTCCAAGAATCTATAATCCTCTTGGACGAATAACTCAAATATAAATGTTTCTATCAACTACAATCACATTTTTGATGGACGCTGATACTTTTTTTTTCAAAGACTTCTAAGTGCTACTAAACTGAAATTACAAATCACGTGAAAGTTCCTGCGGAACTCTGGGAGAAAAATTAAACCACCTCACTTCTTAAAAATTAAGCAGATATCATTAAACATTTTGAGAAGTAACGTAATTTAATTTTTCTACGAACATATGTACAGGATTGCAAGAGAAAGTTTGCTTTTTAAAAGAGCTTGCAGTATCACCTAGCACAGGTTGGTGAAGGTTTCTCGCATTTCTCTTCGTTCACACGGAACTTACAGTCGCTTATGACGCACCTCCTCTCTACGAACGCACTCATCAGGTTTGCCCTACCTAGTCTTTTCGCTGGTCTAGTAGTTAGCACACGTAATCCCGAGTTTGATTCACTATGGGACAACATAAACCTTTAATTTCTCACAACAATTAACTTTCTTATAACACAACAATTAAATTTCTCACAACAATTAATATATATAGCCTGGCTAGACCCGGAATGGATAGGTCTTGCTGATAAACCGTATTTAAGTAATTTTCTAAAGGGGGCATCTTGTAAAACTGCACTCCAATTCAAATGTCTACTAAATGTGCATAGTAGTTTGCTACACATGGTAACTCGTAGAATAATAATAATCTAGTCTTGGTGTAACGTAAAATATTAAACAAAAAAGAACTAATAATACTGATATTGCGCTATTAGTGGCGATAAAGGGTTCTCACGAACAAATGGTCCTCCCAAATAAATTTATAGGTAAAGCACGATGTGAAACGTTCTTCGTGAAGGAATGAAAGTGCGAATATAAGTAAATTTTGTCAGTGCACAGCATATGGAAATGAATTTTGAATGGTAGTGAAAGTGTTGCAACCTAACCTCAGAATGATTACCAGTCTTTAGCTCTAACCGAACCTGAAAATGTAAGAAATCTATCAAAATATGGTAAAACAGTCTGCTTGAGAATGGAGCGATTAAAACAGCAAATATATAGCTATAATCAAACCTACCCACATAATTGACACTGCATTCATAATTGTATAGGTTTACTTTTGGCGCTCCTCTAGAAAGAATTCTTGAAAAATTATAATTCCTCACTAGTTATTTCTTTCTTAGGATAATGTTTAGCAGAAGGGATCCAGTTTTTTTCTAAAAAAAAAGTTATAATTTCGGTAATTTCCGTTCACATTAGGTTAGTTTACTTTACGTTAGATTATATTAGTAGGAGTCAGGCATAATTTAAAATATATATATAATTTTGCTTATTCCTATTAATACTAGGTTAATTTAGGTTATGTTATGTTAGACCTAAGTACATGCATCTTCCATTTCTGCCGTAAATTTTGCATTTTTCACGTACTTCTGGACCCCGTCTGCTAAACATTTGCCCTTTCTTATCGTTCTCTAAAAGATTTCCACTGGGCGACATGAAAATATCTCACTTGGCATATATAAAATTCAATGGGGCCCACCAGAAGTAATTGTTAAAAAATTACAATTCTTTTACGATTTGCGTATAAATACGCTTCCGGATATGTAGCATAAAAATTACAATACAAAAGACACAAACCAACCTGTGCTACCCGGCCACTTAAAAGCAAGAATGTCATCTAACAGTCGGGGGTGCGTCTGAAGGAATAAGGCACTCCAACGATGGTGGGTATGCAGCACGTAAGCGAGCGTAAATATTTAGAGAGAAGTGGGTTTTGGCAATGATACGAGCTTCGATAGAACTGTTCATGGTTTCATATTATTAACACACTAATTTTAAACATAAAATACAGGTTTTGTACACTATGGAGAAATATGCAGCAAGTGTGACATAGCATCTAATAGAGCCATCTTTCATATGCACTCTCTTATTCTATCCGTCGTAAAGCACTTGAATTACTTTACACTAGTAACCCTACACTTGTAGATCTAACATACAACTATATTACAGAGTATGGTAAGGTAGAATAGAATAAACAGGGTAGGATAGGGTCAAGTTAGCTCAGGTTTAGAGAACTTTCGACCCATTTTCTTTAAATAGTGTAAATTATTGTATCTGCTTAACGATACTAACTGGAACGACTATGTACACTTGCAGCCATATTCAGAATACAAATGCTCGTTAGTTTTACACAATCCAACCGTATGGTAACCCTGCGCGTAGTAGTTCCCTCCGCCTGCCAAGTAGTTCCATGGTTACATCCCTTAAAAAAATTAACACAACTTCCGCTCTTCTTACCATCAAGCACACAAAAAAGAAAATTATCCATTTCTTCCCTGTAAACTTTCAAAATTTTGGTAGAAACGGACAACCAACATTGGAATTACATACACGCATGCCTTTTTAAGCAAAGTATTGAATTTTACCTGTAAATCTTTCACAATGTGGTGCGTCAAAGTTACACCTGCACAATCACAATTTTTCTGTGGGGTTCCGGTAAGCCCTGCCGCACCAAAGCTACGTCCTAATAAGTGAATAAAACAAAATAAAACGTAAACTGAACTCTCACTTAACTTATTCATACGTCATTATTGTAATGTTGAAACGCTGGCAGGGGTCAACGGAATAAATATACCTTACCGTATTTTATTTTGGAAAATTCCTTTATATAATAAACATTATTAACATCAGATATACTTCTAGTCAGCAGCACTTTTCTTTGTGAATGTTCAAAAATAACTACGACACTGTGTCCTTAATCAGTTTAAAATGCCTGTCAACAAATTTTACTAAAAACAAGCTTATATCCAAGTACCGACAATAAGTCTCTACTAAGGCTGTAATTCATATTCTACCTTCAACACTCAAAAGAAACAGACCTATTTATGAACCGTAAGTTCTACTTTTGTTTTCAGGATATCTCTTAGTATTTAATTACGGTACAATGAAAAATACATCTATAAACACTCGTGTTCACTGTGCACCACAATCACTTCTTTCACATGATATCTTATTATATTTAGTATTAGTATTGTGCACCACCGTCTCTGCGACTCCTTGACGAAATAAAACAACCATTTAAAGTTCACTTTGAAATATATTTGTATCTATTTCTCTAGAACTATTTAGATGTTTATCGATAATCACAAATACATACTTACTTTTATTGTTGCCAACTTCACTCCTTGCTCAAAACCGGAAAAGGAAGTTCACAGCAGATTCCCACGATGTTGTTCACAGTATATAATATAATACTGCTTCATCTTTTTTCTTTTTACTTATACAAATATATGAGAGATTTCGGTGCAAGCTTCCGACGAATATTCCGTAACGGATTGCAAGAATGCAAAGCAAAATTTACGATTTAGTTTGTGATAATAGAAATAGCAGTTATATTGATTTTTTGCATTTTGTGCGTTTACACAGAATTTTGTGGAAAATGGTGTGAAGTGATCTGCAAGATTTGTTGTTTTGAATTTTCTATCATTTCTATTAAACTTTATCAATCACGATTGCATAAAATTTCATACACCGACTACGAAATTCTGACTTTCATTTAAAATTATTATATATATATATATATATATATATATATATATATATATATATATATATAAATCGCGGAACACTTACGACCCGCTCGGGAGAGTAATACTCCCGGAACTACCTTTTTCGCGCCCTACTCTAGCCAGCTGTTTCACGCGCTATCTTAGTCAGTTGTTTTAAGTTGGTCACAAAATCTATATCATTTAGTACAAGGGGAACAAAACGAGCCTTATATCATGGAGTACAAGGGCAACAAAACGAGCCCTGCGGGGCTTCTAGCCCGTTCCTACTACTACTACTACTACTTATCTGCACAAAAGTAAGTGAATCACATTTTTGAGTATTATTTTTGTAATATTTTAATTTAAAAAGTGTTATAAAAATGTAAAAAAAATGTTTAAAAAACTTTCCTCGGGCCGGGTTTGAGCTCACACCAAAATAGATTTTTATTACTAGCACATAGCGGTAGCCCACTCGACTACGAGGACCGACAGCAATACTCGTCTGAATTCTACTATTTGAGTGCAACGTGGCAAGACATAGATAACGCCAACCAATCAGAACTGTTTTTTCCGTTCCTACTTCCGGGAGCATTACTCTCCTGAGCTAGTCGACCCGCTCGGGAGAGTAATACTCCTGGAAGTACGTTTTTTCGCGCCCAACTCTAGGCAGCTGTTTCACGCGCTATCTTAGTCAGTTGTTTTAAGTTGGTCACAAAATCTATATCATTTAGTACAAGGGGAACAAAACGAGCCTTATATCATGGAGTACAAGGGCAACAAAACGAGCCCTGCGGGACTTCTAGCCCGTTCCTACTAATTCTACTACTACTTATCTGCACAAAAGTAAGTAAATCACATTTTTGAGTATTATTTTCGTATTATTTTAATTTAAAAATTGTTACAAAAATGTTTAAAAAAAACGTTAAAAAAAACTTTCCTCGGGCCGGGTCTGAACTCACGCAAAAAGAGATTTTTGTTACCAACATATAGCGCTAGCCCACTCTGCCACGAGGACCGACAGCAATACTCGTCTGAATTCTGCTATTTGAGTGCAACGTGGCAAGACATAGATAACGCTAACCAATCAGAACTGTGTTTTTCGTTCCTACTTCCGGGAGCATTACTCTCCTGAGCTAGTCTTGAACACTCGAGGTATCATTCCGAATCAGCCTTCGAAAAAACTACGAACAGAAATGCAATGTAAGACATGTAAAAATCAATTATAACTGCTATGCCGATTATGACAAACTAAAACACATATTTGGGTGCCGCAGTGGATCAGTGGTAGAGCGTTCATCTCTGGTGCTTGGGGTCTCGGGTTCGATCCCATCATCCGCCAAGTGAACTTTGTGGTGGACAAACACCGTGTGCGTGGGTTTCCTCGGATTTCTCCCATTTTCTTCAATCCACCATTTCATTCATTACTCATCATCACCGTCTCATTTAGCTTTACCGGCATAACCGTGGGACGTAAAACTCAAAGATTTCATTTCATTTTAAAACACATATTTTGCATTCCGTTAATGCAAAATTTTATGGAATAAAAGCCCTGGTTTCGATTCCCGGTGCGAGCTCAGGAGGTTTAGATACCGCGTTAAACTGTAAGTCCATGTCTCACAAGCTTGATCGCTGAAATGAATGCAAATTACAATCCAACAAATTAACTAATGATTCAATATCAATCACATAACTATGTATTTAAAGAAATAAAGAAAAATCATTGGGTCCCATTTCACAACAATTTGAGTGAAGGCAACTTAAAATCTGAGTTTTGGATTGTGATAATAGGCGAGCAGTTACAATTGATCTTCTAATATATATAAATTGCTGTAAGGATCCAGCAGGATCAAGTACTTTAGTATTTTAAAATTTAGAACAACAAATATTTTCTCCCTCTATTGCCGAATTTTATGTCAATTTGGAGAGTTTATATTATGTCTTTATTTATTTAACACACATCGAGATGTATACCTTACGACGACAATTTTGTACTGAGATAACTAACAATAAGAACAACCACAATGGGAAAGACAATGAAAGGAAACCTATCAGAATCAATATTTAAAGGCACTATCTAGTGTTGCCCAGGAGACGAGACGAGGCGAGAAATAAGTTTGTAGAAATCTCTTCTCGTCTCGATTCTCGAAGAATTCTTTCTCATCTCGTCTCGATTTTCTGCAAGCCTCTCTCGTCTCATTTCGAAAATTTGTGCTTTCATCTCGTAAATCTACATACTTGACTTTTGGAAATAGTGCAAACAGTACTCTTGGTAGATTATATTTAGTAATAGGATATACTAAACATACTCCGTACTTAATGCAATATCGTAACTAGGATCTCTGTTGGGCTGTGGTAACAAAAAGGGCTATTAAGGAAAAGTGTTGAAGAATTAGAGAAAGATTAGAGAAAGATAGAGAACCATTAGAGAAAGATAGAGAAAGGTTACTTAATGAATGTCCATATGTAAATGAACATAGAACTCGTTTACAATACGAAACTGCTAGTAAATAATTTTGAAAATATAAATATTTGAAGCATATGAGAAATGGAAAGATACTGAATAAAGATCTGATCTCTTACAGATATAACTAATGTAACAATAATAGGATTCAACTAGTCAAATATTAGATGAAACCATTCCATTTTTTAAATTCATGTAGAAAGTAGACTACCGTACGTCATAACAAGGAAGCAATATTATTAATAAAAATAACTTATGAGTGCAATAAACTTACTTTAGGAAATGCAGAAAAAATTAAAAGTTTTACTACAAAAATATATGAATAGCATAACCACCAGAAACGATTTAGAAGTAATATATTTTAACTTTTATTGATGTACTTATGAATTTCCTAACCAAATCCAAAATTGTTGTTTGAGTTCAACTTCTGAGACGTTTGGGCTTAGCTTTGTACAATCGCCTGGAAATAAAAAGTTCAACTCCTTCAGATGGTAACTTTTTAAGTGTCTCTTCAGTCATGTCATGGTGCCTTGTTTCCTCTTCAGCTCTTTTACTGTCCTTTTATTGTCCTTATATATAAGAGGCACGAAGCCATTTCCTGATACGCGTCTAGTCTCGAAATTCGAAATATTCGCCGAATTACTTTTTTTTTATTTTCATAGTAGAGGAACAAGAGAAATCCCTTTCTTCAGATGTCACTTCATTCGATTTATCAGCTTTTTAAACCCTTTCATCGTCACCGTTGGAAACCGAAAAATCATTCGAGTTCTCCTCACATAGCAACACTTCACTGCGTAAAATTATGAATGAAACTCACAGAACAACAACACAAGATCCCTCAACAAAGAAAGGACTTGCTTGAATATTTCTGTTTTAATTCTATTGAATTGAATATTTGCTTGAATTTCTGTTAGTAGTTTTTAGAACTCTGCGCCCGCATTACAGACTTTGGGAAGCACAATTTTCATAGATATATTACAATGAGCATCTTCCTAGCAGTGGTTGAAGAAGCGAAAGAATGAAAATAAAGGCGTTTATGAACATGGGAACATTTTGTGACATTTTTTAGTCAGGTTCTAAAAATGCATTTCAGAACAAACGAATGAAAGAGGCGGTTTTACAGCTATACGGCTTGTAAACATGGTTCTGGTTTTTCCGTCTGAATGGAAAGAGTATATTACGTCACACAGACTGCTTTAGACAAGAAAAGGAGGAGGAAGACGGGTTGGGTTAGATACCAGGAGCAGGGAGTCGATCGAGACGTGTGTTTCTGAATGCATAAGAAGACGGCACAAGAATTTGTTAGTAATTTGGATTTAAAGTTTTTCTAACATTTTTTTTTGCCGAGTACTGTACCGAACCTCGTTCCGCATTTTCCCCAATTTTCTTATTATTTTTTATAATGCTTCTTTTGCAAAAGATCTACTTGAAATCTATTTTGCAGTTGTGTTTTTCCAATTCGCAATTTTGGATGCAATTGAATCTTATAACTTCAAGAATCACGAAATTAAAGCTTTAATATACAAAAATAAAGAAAACGATATTTGGATTATAGCTACAGTATATCAATGTATTTTATTATATGACCAAAGGAGGGGCTAAACCATAGTTTGCCGCTCTACCCAGTGTAGAGCAGGATTGAAGCCCATTTTATCCAGTGTATACCTGAGTGGCAAGCGGGGCTATAGCCCCCATTGGATCCGCGCCTCTATATCTACGTATATATGCGATAATTCATTCAATCTTAGTCGTTGCCTTCGTTGATTGGAATAGTTTCAACTTTAGAGTCTGTTTTAAATAAATTAGTGACGAAAGAGAAAGGAAAATGAAAATACTGAACTCTTGCAAAGAAATGTTCGAAGTTTTGATCTTGAGGCTCCTAGAATGGTAAAAAGTAACTGTGAAGAAACACGTTTTTTTCAGTTTATTTATTTTATTTTATTTTATTTATTTATTTATTTATTTATTTATTTTTGGACAATGTTGCCATCACTTTCAGTCCCTGAAAAAATATATGTTGTACCTAAAGGTATTACAACATTTGAACAAAAACAGGGATGTGTCCCACTCATATTTTAACGATTTTTTTAAAATTTTCAACACACGAGAAAAGAAAATAAGCAACGATTTTTTTAAAAATGTTTACATTTACATTGGATCACGCCCACCAGAATTAAAAATTATTTAAATTTTAAGCATCTATGATACGTTAATTCGGTGGGTAGCGAGTCAAAACTTTTACGTAGTTTTAGATCTAAACTAATATCTTGAGTCAATAACGATCCAATTTGGGATCAAGGGCCGATTTCCCTATCTTACTAGGAAAGGCTCTTTGAGGTTCAGAAGGGAAACTACGTCACGAGGTTAGTAAAGTCACCGCGAAAGGGGCCAATCGTAAACGTCATAGTGTGGTACCCGGTAGTTACAAATGGAGAGTTTCTGTAGAAAGGGACAACGACATTACAGTGTTGCCGCTTTGCAACTTATATTTAGCAATGATGCAACACGTGGGAAAAATCCCACATTGTTGGGACTTTTCGATAATGATTTCTTGAAATGGGATAAAGGAATTTTTTTTATAAAAATTTGCAGGATTAATGGGATTTTTCATATATATATATTCCATTGGCACCAACAGAGTTGTCTATGGGTCAGTAGATAAATGAGTTTTCAATGAATGTGAAATTAATGTTGTCAAATGTTGTTACTATAAAATACATGCTGATGTTAAAGTGATTTATGCAGTAACTCGAATCTTAAAAAAGGAAAGCGCCAAGCACTCTGGTACTAAAAAGAACAGAATTAAAGGAAGAAGGTAAAACGAGAAACGCCAACTTTCAAAACATTCTACACGAAATGACTGAAAAATAAACTTAGTTTTAGTATGTTCAATGGAAAAACACAAAACTCATAACAAAATGTTTATTTACATCATTATTTTTAATTGTCTCTTTCAATTAAGGAAAACACATGTTTATAAGTTGTCTGATAAACGTAGATCGGAGTTTTTGGATCATTCACTTATATATTGAAGAAAAGGATTGATAATTCACCAATTTCACAATCCATGTTTTCTAAGTTTAGAAAATTTTGTTATAGTATAGCGTAAGAAATTCAAGAGTAAAATGGAAATTTCTGTTTCTCAGATGGATTTTATAACGTTTCTGGTTGGCATCACTGATATTCAGAAGTGTTTGACAACGAAGGTGGAAGCAGTGTTGCCAGGTCTCCTGATATTCCAGGAGATTTCCTGGTTTTTCAAGTTATCTCCTGGTCTACAGATTTTTCTTTAAAAAATGTTAAAAACTCCTGGTTTTGCGCATCATCCGAAAGCTCTTAGAAAATGTAGACATCAGAAACCAAAAGGAGTTCTTGTCTACAGATAAAATGTACTTTGCAGCGAAAGTTTCCCTATCCATGGCATCAAGAAATCTCCCAAATTATGGACTGCAAGATTTTTAACTCAGGTATCTTGAATTATATATTGAAGCAGCACATCAAATTCGAGAGAGATATGAGCTCCTCTGTGGCTAAGCGGTTAGCGTACACAATTTTGGCGTGGGAGGACCGGGTTCAATGGCCGTGGAACTTTATGTGGTTCGGATTCCACGTTAATCAGTAGGTCCACGTCTCACATAACCTTGCTGTTGAACGGGATGTTAAACTCAACTCAACTCGAGAGAGAAGATACGCTTCATGATCTCATCATGAAACATTTGGAGATGATTAGCCCATCAAATGAGATAAAGAAATCAACACAATCAATTGCTTCTCTCGTAGCTGACTGTCCTAATGATATAGAATAGAGTAAATTGCAACAAGTAGACTCAGAATGGCGGTTATTGCGAAACACAGATTTGTAAACTGAAAATGAAATGTTTCTGTTCAAGATTTTTGGATGCTTGTCAGGAGCGTCATTTCAGATTTTTCTTAGGGGAATTAGACCCTTTGATATAAGTAAAATTTCGCACATTTCATTGATTCACTGTAGAAATGGCTCTGCCTTCCTCAAGTGTCACTGTAGAAAAAGTGTTTTCAATCGTAAGTTTGATGAAAGCGAAACAGACAGACTTGATACCCAAACTTTGTAACGATTGCTGCACACAAGAAGTCTCACTTCTAACAACTCAGGCTAGGATTCCCTGTAAATCGCTCTCTGACCAGCAGAGTCAATGTTGACATGTACGTAGATAAAGATAATTAGCCTTTTATTGGTAAGTATAATCATTGATGGGTTCACTGTTTGCCTTGTAAGAAAAAAAGTAATCATCCTAATTAACATCTTTAAGTATTAAGTTGTATCTCCTGGATTTTTCCTGAATTTTGGATAAGAATTTTCCTGATTTTTCGAAAAATTGGTTGGCAACACTGGGTGGAAGAAAGCACAACGGACGCCTCAGTAATACTCACTACGTGGCAATAGGTCAACACATAGTCCTTCAAATGCCAATTCTTTCTTCTTATATTCCATTACAGTACAGAGAGAGAATGTTCATTACAGTGCGCATGGGAAACAGTATTTACGTGGCTCCAGAATCTTGTTATTAGTAATTTAGATTTATAAAATAAGCTTGTTCCCTCGAGCTTGAGTGAAACTTGGAAGAGAGAAATGATTGGCTAATGTAATGATTAGCCTCATGCTCAACTTCGCATCGTCAATCAATTAAATGGTCATCTTGTCCGCCAAGGAACAAGACGCTTCTGTAACGCTCGACTGCGTTAAGAGGTGGAGATTCACCGGATAAGTCGATTAACCTACTGCTTCAATTTCTGCTTTGTTTTGTAACCTTTCACCGTCAAAGGTCATCCCTCTTCCCCTTCTACTCCTCTTGCAAGAGACACGTGGAGAAAAAGTTCATTGGCACTAAAATTTCGTGTTCTTCTTCGTCTCTTGAGTGATATTTTTAAGATAACGTTCTCATCAAATCAAGATAAATTTATCAAAGGAATCAAGGAGGTTCAACTCTCCTTGAAATTATTCTCCCTGACGTTGCTGAGCAACTTACTCAAGCAACTTCAGCATAAGATTCTGCACTTTAAAGTAAAACAAAACAAAATCTTGCTGCACAGAGGCGGATCTTGTCCGGGACAAGGGGGCTAGGCCCTCATTTTTAAAAATAAAATTAAATACTTGAGTTGTACGTACAGCAGTTATGCCGGCTAGGCTGAAGGAGATGGTGATGATGATAAATGAATGAAATGGTAAAATGAAGCAAGTGGGAGGAAACGGGGGAACCCCGAGGAAATTCACGCACATGGTGTCCACCACAAAGTTCACATAGTGCGATCTGGGATCGAATCAGGGACCCCATGCACCAGAGGTGAACGCTCTACCCCAATTTTTTTAGTGACAAAAATAATTGAAGCTATTGCTTATATATTTTTGAAAGTTTATAGTAAACTCATGATCTACCTATCATAGTCTGGGTTCTGGTTGCTCCCTTAGTTTTTACATTCTATATAGATCCGCCTCTGATTGCATATCGTCTATACCATTTATTTAGTTTATATACAGGATGTCCCTGTTTACGAAAAATTTTAACCAAATAGCTACCATATACACGTGTTCTATCCAGTGATGATTACAAGGATTGGCCTGGAGAAGAATTACCCTCCTCCCGGATCATATATCCGATCGTGTTCGACCTGCATTACCAGCACTTACGCAGTACTACTTTCACTCTTGTGTATTGAAAGTCCCCTGTTGAAATTTTTCGAAGTTGCCGCTAGTCCTACCTTAAATTGGTTGCTTGAGGGACGTCATTAAAATTTCATTAGCTACGTTTACAATTTCCTCGAACAACAAAAAAATTTAACTATGAAAAGCAAGACACATACTCGATCTCCCGTTTCTTCTACTGCTACTGTTACTACTACTACTCAGGCCGGTAGCCAGCCCAAAAATGTAGGGGGGGGGGCGATCCAACCATACTATAGTTTATCACCGTATTATAGTTCATTTGCAAGCCTACCGTGAAAATTTTAGGGGGGCCCGGCCCCCCTAGACCCCTGGATACGGGCCTGCTACTACTACTACTACTACTACTACTACTACTACTACTACTAATAATAATAATAATAATAATAATAATAATAATAATAATAATAATAATAATAATAATAATAATAATAATATACTCTAGTACGCTTGCCTCCACTGAATTTAAGTTAATGCCCCACTCAGCATCGTCATTTCAGATTTTCCTGTGGAGAGGCAAGATTCTCCACCGATGTTTGAGTTTCACTTTAACTATATTAAAATACAATTGATTAAAAATTAGTTGTTCTCCCAATCCTTCGGCTCACTAAACTGTATTATGGGTTAAAATCGTGCTTTGTTCTGTTTTAAAACATAGGGCACAGTGGCTCAGTGATGGAGCGTACACCTCTAGTGCATGGGATTCCTGGTACGATCCTAGCTCTCGCCAACTTGACTTTGTGGCGGACAAACACTGTATTCGTGAGTTTTCTTGGAGTTCCCCGTTTCCTCCCACTTTATTCATTCCATCATTGCATTCATTTATCATCATCGTCGTCTCGTTTAGCCTTACCGGTATAAGCGTCGGACGTAAAACTTAAAGATTTCATTTTTGTTTTAAAACAATTAAATTGAAACAATGCAATTATTAAGTTCCAATCAAAGCTGCAGATTACTTGCACGCTAGCACCATCTGTTAGAAAGACTGTGAACTATTGGAAGCATTATACACAGAGTGAAACATTCTTGTATTATAATAAGGATATGCATTTCTCAAAATCAATGAAGGGTGAAGTGCCTTCCGGAACTGACGCTTCTGACCCAACTTAAAAACAATTATGAACATTATATATATATATATATATATATATATATATATATATATATATATATATATATATATATATATATATATATATATATATATGAGATAGTCCTAAGGGTTTTTCATACTGTGAAGATATTTGAATACCTGACGATTAATTACGTCATAAGCTGATCACCCTCTTATAAACAGGACTCATTTGACAACACAAAACGGCACTATTCTATTCTATTATTAGTACGCGAGTAACGAAACCCTGAATTTGAAAACAAAGTTCTGTCATAGGGAAAAATGTTCTATAAACTTTTCGAGATAACCTATTATTGTATTCTTGAAGATTCAACCTAAACTTCTCAGCAATCCATCGTTGCTTTTATATATGAATGTAAGTATGAATAGTTTCAAAATCTATATCTAAAACTATTAAAAGTAACAAGTTATATATTTGTGATTTCATGAATTACCGGTAATATAAATACACGATTTCTCCGTACTAAAAGGCAGAAACATTAACAAAAATAGTTATAGAATGTCTATATTGCTTGTGAAATTTATGTTACGTTTCAGTCAAAATTCAGTTACTCGCAGAAAAATAAGTTGTTTACTTCTTTTCTGTCATGTGGTTCGTAAAATTTGTGATAACAAAAGAAATATAAACTTAGGAAGACTGCATAATATAAATACATATAAGTCAATTGGTGAGTATGTCTGAACATTAAGTAGCTTATTTTGCAACACTAGGGAATCACAGGCTCAGTGATAGAGCGCTTAACTCTGATGTGTGGGATCCGTGGATCGATCCCCAGCCACGTAAGTTAGTGCTGGATATAGTGTCCGTTGGTTTTCTCGGGGGTATTTCCATTTCCTCCCACTTTCTCATTCCACCATTTCTTCCATACTCATTCACTTGTCTTAATCATCATCTCACTTAGCCTAAAAGGGCATAAACGTGGGACGTTGAACTATTTGTTTTTTTTTTTTTTAATTTTGCAATACTAAAAATTAACTTCACAACTAAAAACTAATAATTCACACTTTGAAAAAAATTGCTGTTGCTTCAGAAATAATAAAAAAGAGTAAAATATACATATCCCTGCACGTACACGCTGGGCTCTCTGAGACCCCAAGGCATATTCATTTTAATACTATAACAATTTTATTTATTTTTGCAGTTCAGGCTATCAATGTAAATTAAGGTTGCAACACTGTCTATGCGGAGTAATAGCAGTCTAGCCAGTTTAGTGAGACTCATTATTGGAAATAGAAGTTATATTCGCTCTTGCGTTGATTGGGGTCCAGCATACCCCAGTGTGTACTTTAAGTGAGTGAATTTTTTTTAAAAAAACATTTTGATAAAATGGATTTGGAAACAGTTTCGAAACTCTAGTAGTGTCTAAAATGTTCTGTTTACATATGCTACTTACAACAAAGTATCACAAAGTTTAGTTTCATAATTGTCAGAAAGGTGATAACATTTACTGCTGTTGGGGTCCCATAGACCCCAGTATGTATTTTAAAGGAAGAATTATTTTATAAATTTTCCTAATTTTTTTTTTCAAAATAATACAGTAATTACAAGAATGGCATTAGAAATACTATTTTCAGTAAAATGTTGGAGCATTGTTGATAGATATTGTGTAAAAATGTATGAGTTCATTAAATAAAAAGAAACTCCATAATTTAGAGAAATATGATTGGGGTCCTACAAACCCCAATATGTACTTTGTGAGTAAGAAAATAAGTATGTACGTGCAGATATTACGGTACATAGGTGTAGTTTCAACCTAAAATTTGAAAATGCACTAGATTTGCAAAAGAAAGAAAATGTAATCATAACACTTGTAACTTTCTTACTATTAGTTTTTCATTTTAATAATAGATGTCAGCACAGAGTCTCTAGCATGAAAAGAAGCTAGCGGCATCTGATGTAGTATGTTATTACTACTACTGTAGATGAACTCGTGCAAGGTAAAACTGAATTCATTTACAGTATGCGAGGCAGCATAGACTAATACTGGAATTATTGGTATTATTATTATTATTATTATTATTTAACATTTTATGCAGAAAAATAAATATTTTAAAATTTTGTTTTCTCAGTATTTTAAAATATGTAAACTGTTCAACAAATAGGGCTCTTAGTTGAACTTATTACATTTCTTAATTATCTAGGCATCTTTCGGGAATTTGCCGAACCTGAGAAGATGCCAATTAATTGTCTATAGGCTCTCAGCGCCCATGGCCTGCAAATTACAAAGGGGAAAGGAACCTGAGGAAGATACGATTAAGGTAAACAACCATCGAAGCTTCCTTTTCATAGAGGGATTTCTTCCAGGGCGCTGTTCCCCTTCCCTCTGTTGCCCCTAAGTAATCTTAACAGCCAAGTATTACGTAAATTCATGCTAGTTCTAAAGTACAGGAGGAGGAGATTGTTGCTAGTAACGTTTTTAGCCTCTACGTCACTAGAAAAAAAAAAGTGGGGATTTCTACTTACCTGAATGCGCTGCTTTTGTCCACACAAATAAGAAAAAAAATTCTTAGCAACTGTGTGATTGTTATGAAGTAACAATGACTATCTTAAACAATATAAAAATATTTAAATATTGAACAGTTTCTTTCCAATGTCGGATTCTCAATGTTTAATAGAGAGAGAGGGTACATTTAGTGTGCATTTGAAAATCCAATTTTCTTAAGTAATTCATAATATTTGGATAGAGAAGAAATAAAATGTTCTCATGTGAGGATTCATTTCTGATTGCGCTGTTTACACTAATTTGAGGGTACTGAATCTATTGTGACTAGTTAAACTTATTCGTCTATAAGATCACGTAAAAATAACCTCGAAGTTGGAAGCTTTGAAGTATAGCTCATGCAAATGATAAAATTATGAGCACACTTCGATACATTTCTAATTATACTCTTTATTCCAATTTGAGGCTGCTGAATGCATTTTCGCCGATTCCAAGAGGTTCACTCAATACATGACTGAGGTAGTACTCTTATTGTCCACGTACCGATGACGTCACAAAGTCTCAAGTTCAATCTGCTATTATGCTTGTTGCTTTCGTTTCTCTGTTATATATACAGGGTGGTAAGAAACTATTTGAACAAACTTCGAGATCTGATTCCCGACGCCGAAACCAGCAAAAAAGTCCTGTAAAACTTTGGTCAGTGAGGAATAGTTTCGGCGATATAAGGTGCTGAAAGCGTGGGAAAATGAACTTCAGAGGGCTGTAATTCAAAAACAACGCAACGTGGAGAGTGCGGTTTAGAATATGACACTCGAAGTCATATCTACTCGATTGAAAACTGTATGTTTCAAACCTCCGCAAGATATGCGCGAGGGATTCCCCAAAGGAACTTATGGATTCCCTATAGCCTGGCAAGTAATCCCTACGTTCCTTTGGGGAATCCCTATCACACATCTTGCGGAGGTTTGAAACATACATTTTTCAATCGACCAGTTATGACTTCAAGTGTCATGTTCTAAACCGTACTCTGTACGTTGCGTTAGGCAGTATCGTTAATAACTAATAAAAATTTAATGTGCATTTCTCTTGGCTGTCATCTGATATCGGACTTCCGAAGATTTATTTAATTGAATTCAAATTAATTGACCGCGTATAATGGCGATAATTCCCAGTTATGACTTCGTTCAGTTTTATTAAAATAGAGAAAGTCGAAAAGAGAAGAATATGAAGTTAAAAGAAAGGTAAAAGAATGAGAGGAAGAAGGATGAGGAGGAGGAGGGTAGGAAAAAGAAAAGAAGGTTGGAATGATCTTATTAAGGAAAATATGCTGTCTCAGAATAGTAGAAGGCAAAAGGAAAGTAATATAGGAAAAGGATATTGGGAAGCCAATGGTAAAGGTTTAAAAGGTAAAAGCGGAAGGAAAAGAAGAGGTAAGAAGAAGAAAGGTACGGGATAATCGTTGAAATATAGTTAAGAACTTAAACAAGTGTTATATGTATGTTGTATTCCTGTTAGATTTCCAGAGAATCAAGGTTAAACTGATTGCTGTGAAACACATGTTAACCCATACAACCCTGACGTGGATCCAAGTAAATTGTCAGAATTACGTGAGTGTCAGAATTACTCAAACCCAGCCCAGACAGTGAAAAACATTAAGTTCGATTGTTGTAATCATTGTTTCAATCAAAGAGTACCGGTATTCATTCGTTAGCTTGATGCTTGTTACTCATCAGTTAAATTATACTTCAACTTGCCAAGGAAAAAAAAAAAATCAACTGGAACGTTGCATTATGGATATTTTGAAGTTCTCGAAAATTTTCAGATTTCGTGATTACTATCACTACTTTTATTCCATTGTTCTTGCTTGCCTCGTACAGCTATAGCTGATCAGACAGGGAGATTTATATCCTTCATGACCTATGTCATGCCTCAGACAACCACAGGTTTCGTAGCATTGAAATAGTTACTGGTCTTCCGTACGTTTCTTTACTTAAACTAATCACTCATTCTTTCACACATTCACACCATATTAGGGGTCTATATCAAATAGATACATATAGGCTGGGTTAATTATTATTTTGGAATGGAAAATTCGACTAACTGTAATTTATACACTTTAATTACATTCAATAACGAAAGGTAAAGAGAGAAAGAAGCAAAGAAATTAAATACATCTTTACATTTACAGTACCGGTAGTTTATATAAACATTAGGATATATCAGTAGATGTTTAGTCTAATAAGCTGGAAACTGTGTCAAGCTATACTTCAAGTACGACATTCGCTTAAAATCTCGAGAAAGAACTGACACATGGGGTCCAGCGAGGCCGGGCCCCTCTAAACTTTTACTTTTCCCCTTAAAAATTTCACGGTAGGCTCTAGGCTTGCAAATGAACTAGGCTGAAGTATAATATATTTGGATCGGGCCCTCCTTACTTCTACCGCTCCCCTACACTTTTGGGCTGGCTACGAGGCTGATGTGGCATACCACGGTTCCATGCACGTTCAAACAAAGATACTATGCAGGTTACTGGACCTAACTTTACAATAAACGGGAAGGGAAAATATTGATGGGATTTCGAATCTCGGGATTCCTTGTATTAAGCTGGGTAATAAAATGGAAAATGAATTCACTTATCATTTAACACCTGTTCTTGATAATCGTCTTTCTCAACATGGCGATCGCGGCAGAAGATTTCATATTTCATAGTTCTCCTGCACTGGTTTAGTATATTTTTAAACAATTCTGTCCTTATATGGTTCTGTTCCTAAGGCATATTACGGATGAATGTTACCTTATATAACAGTAGTTCCTCCAATTTTGCTTAAAACTTTTCACAACTTTACTCTTGGGTGTCTCGAGGATGGCTTCCGAAAAAAAGGCGGTGGGTGAAGAAGTGCGCCAAAGCACTCAGGATTTGTGCAATTTCGAATCACGGCACAGAATTTTTGCGCAGCGGTACTACAAATCGAATAAGAAATTGTTAAAACCTAATAAAACTGGTTTTGGCCAGAATATGGATATCTCATCGGGTTGAGTGGGGTCTTACGGATCCAATCTGATTTGGAATTGGTCATTATTTGAAAGAAATTTTATCCAATTGGTAAAATGTGAGTTACCTTGAAATAATAATGTATACTTTATAACTGCACAAATGAGATGTCCATACATGGTAAAAAATTATAAGGAAATAAATAAATAAAAGAAATTATTGCCTGTAAACCAACACACCTAATAATCCTGAAGCTTCCAAATTATTATTATTTAGATCAAAAAATGGATTTTATATGTGGGTTAGCGAAAATTTATGCAGTAAAAACTAATTACCTAACAACATGATATAGTGTGTTCCAAAATTTATCAGTAAAAGGACCAAGATTTTTAAACAAATATGACACTAGATACACTGTAACTAGTTGTATATATATATATATATATATATATATATATATATATATATATATATATATATATATATATATATATAAGTGTGTGTGTAAAAAGATTATCAATATTATTATTTGTGAAATACGTTGCATTATAATTCTAGATTTATGTTCACTTTTTACGGGGAACAAATATATAGTCCTTAAATAAAATAAAAGTCCAAATAAAAGTTTTTAAAAACGCACTACACATGTGTACAATGTGAACATTTTTATTGGTGCTTACAATGAATACACTGGCTTTTGCAAAAATCGTGCACTTCGTAATGCAATACCTTCTTTTGATTTCAAATTTAAATGCAGAACTTGCAATCCACTCACTTGATGATGCAATATTAAAAACGTCTTGGCCCTTGTTACTTTTACCATGTACAAAAATATTTCTCAAATTAACATTACATTGCACGCTCCAGTTCGTTTTCATTTGCACCCAAGAGTAGGTCGATTTAGAAGTATTTTGTGGCAAATAGCGCTAATGTTGTTATACATAAGCCATGCTCGGTTCAATTGTACGAGAAATATCCACCAACGTGAGCTAGATGGCCATTATTAGTTAGCATTGTTTATGAAGTGTAGGGTTACAAACTTACAACAACACTACTTACATGGTTCAGTGCATACATAAGCTAGTTCCTTATCTTCGTTTCTAAATTACTACACATAATCTTCTCATGCGTATGTGGATAGCGTAAGCATCTTCGATGCAGAAGACCCCGGTTCGATCCCCGGCAGAAGCTGTAACTTCAAGTCTCATATAGGCCTCTGCTGAAAAGGACGCTAAATTCAAATCTAAAATCAAACCTAAATTACTACGTCTTTCGTGTAAATTTCCAGCTTTTAGCACCCGATTTCAAAATCTGCAGCAAAGGCAACATACAATTGTCTGTGATGTTTTAAAGCAAGTGATTTCAGATCTATTATCTTTACTCCTAACCCAACTTCCTGTGCTATTCAGGTGTCTATGTTTTCTTAGGTCCTATGCACTTCCCAGTGGATTATGAAACAAAATCCTTTCTTGAAAGCATTCATAGCAGAATGGAAATCCGTTGATGGGGTTGGCCTATTTAAAAATTACGAGTTTCGTATAAAAATAATTAAAAAAAAATAGTCCTGCAGTTCGTAAATGCATTCGAAGTGTCGAAGTATTTTGTAACAGATGTTATTGTCATGTCTTTATTGATAAGGGTTTCTCGATGCAATTATGTGCGTACAATACATGCCAATCTGTGCTGGGCTGTCTGTACAAGCTAGTTTTGCATCAAATCCGCACCAGGGCAGGGTGAAGTGGGAAGTACAAGCGGGAGGTTATAGAGTTTAAGTGATAATGCTTAAAGCAGTGGTTCCTAACCGTGTTTACCTAGAACCTCCTTCTTAAACCCTGTATACTTCTCGCTAACCTCTCTCTCGCTCATTGACCATATGTGCTTTTTTGTCTTAACCTTCTATGATTTCAGATTCATCATTGAAATATCAAATCTTCACTACTACTACTACTACTACTACTACTACTACTACTACTACTACTACTACTCATAATAATAATAATAATAATAATAATAATAATAATAATAATAATAATAATAATAATAACGATAATACAATAATAACCATATTTTTTTCATTAGTTCCCTCGTAGCTATATGATTATCATAGATGTCTTCGCCGCTGGAGACTTGAGTTTGATTCCCGGCGAGAATTTATGTACGGTAGTTAGGATTTCACGTTAAGCTGTAGCTTCACGTCTCATGTAACTTTGCTGCTGAACGGGACTCCAAACCTCAAACCACTCACCATGTTTTCATCTGTTTATATTTATTACGTGTTTAATTACTTAAAAATCTCGAACGAGAATCTAAGAAAGATAAAATATCAAACACGTAATATCTGTTAAGTTTATTGATAATTTTTTTTTTTTTTTTTTTTTTTTTTTTTTGTCGTTAGCTTGTAATCCCTTGCTTGATCTTCAAGTCCCTTCCAGAAGGCTGGTCCTTGGGAACCACTAGTTTAAAGTTTAAGGTGATTGAAGTTGACCCTAGCATATTCATCCTAAAGAAAAATAAGGTTAACTCTACACTGTCTGGAACTATCTCGTGACTATATCGTTAACGTACGCGTCTTTGGTCCAGGAGATCGGGATTTGATTCCCGGCATAATCTCATGTGGTTCTGTTTACACGTGAAACAGTAGGTTCATGTCTGATTATGACCTAGGTGTTGAAAGGGACGCTAAACTCAAACAAAATATAATGCAATATACATTGTATGATCCAGTTGGTATCCTCATGTGGTTCATAAACAATGCTATCTAATAATGGCCATCAAGTTGGTGGGCATTTCTTGCGCAATTGAACCGAGCATGGCTTATATATAAAGACACTACAGCGCTATTTGTCACAAAATATTTCTAAACCAGATTTGCTCTTAGATGGAAATGAAAACGAACTGGAACGTGTAACGTAAAGTTAATTTGAGAAACATTCTTGTACATGGTAAAAGTAACAAGTGCCAAGACGTTTTTAATTTTGCATCATCAAGCGAGTGGATCCCAAGTTCTGCATGTAAATTTGAAATAAAAAATGCCAGTGTATTCCTTGTGAGCACCAATAAAAATGTTAACATTATACAAATGACTGTTAATTCATGTGTAGTGCGTTTTTTAAAACTTTTATTTGGACTTTTATTTAATTTAAGGATAATGTATTTCACAAGTAATAATATTGATAATCTTCACCCTCTGTTTTTACACACACACACACACACACACACTCACACAAATACAGTGGTCCCCCCTTATGTCAATGACGCTCCCCCCCCAATTGTCTATCCGTAGGTGTTCTTCCATGAAAAAATATTCTTTTCGATTAATTTTTACACCTCCTCAAGCATATTTATATAGATTTTTACCCCCCCCCAAATATTTCACAGTTTGCGTCAGCCCCCCCTCTGTGGGCACCCCTGCACAAATATATATATTAACAGAGAAACGAAAACAACAAACCTAGTAGCAGATTGAACTTGAAACTTTGTGACGTCATCGGCACGTGGCCAATAAGAGTACTACCTCAGTCCATAGATGTTCATTTTACTTCGACCTCACTCACCCTCACCCTCGCAGTAGCAGTTGGCCCTCGCCCTCACGAATGGAATTGTCCATCGCCCTCGCGCGCCCTCACCCTTGCTGTCGAAGCTTGTCCTCGCCCTCGCGCGCCCTCGCCCTCGTGGCCAAAACTTGTCCTCGCCCTCGCGCACCCTCATCCTCGCCATCGAAGCTTGTCCTCGCCCTCGCGCACCCTCGCCCTCATATCATTAAGGGCGAGGGTAATTGAGGGTGAGGAGGCCTCGAGAGGGCCTCCTTCGTGAGGATCAGAGTATCAATTATTCAACCTATTTGTTGAATTATTTCCTTATCGTCAGTGGCGGATCCAGGGGAGGCGATCGCTCCGCCCCAGAAGAGGAAACCTTTATTTTATATACACAAATAATACGCATCCCAGAGTTTGGAGCTCTTAAAAGTAGCTCTAAGTAGCAGTATTACAACCCACCACCCCCACCAGAAGTCCGTCCTGGATCCGCCCTTGCTTAACAACGTCCTAAAGAAAGGAAACTAAACATATCATCGTATAACTTACTGTGGAACACCTAAAATGGAACAACTGTTACAAGGGAGATCTCGGTCGATAGTGACGTTTACATCATTTATCAACAGTCTGAAGAGTGTTTCTTCCAGACATTTTTTGGGGGGTACCGTACTGCCCCCCGAAGCTCTGAGAGCCTCCCCCGAAGGAGACCAAAATAATACGTCTATAATATAATAATGAATAGAATAGTACCTGCAGTGCCGCCCCGGGATACTAAGTGTGCCCCCCCCAGAACATTGTTTCTGAAAGAAACATTGCTTATGAAAGACTTCTTTTTCTGCGAAATGTTATCTCAATTAGTTCCAAAGCGGCTGACTAACATATCGAGCCCTTGTAAGAAGAAATGAATATGAAAGTACACTCGGATAGGTTAATTTTTGAGCCATTTTTCGTGGCAATTAAAACGCAACTCCTGTAGCTTTCTTAACTGCACGGGAAGACAACTAATACGTAATTACTCTCGGAACGGCAAATATTTTATGGCACCATTTTCATTCTATGAACCTTAATACATACAAAAACTTTATATTTCCAAATGAAACTATATAGCGACATTAATGGGTCATTTCAAAAGAGTGGGGGGTAACTGTCCCCGTTTGGCCCCCTAATCGCCGCCCATGCTATGATGTGTGGCACATTTGTGCGAAATTAATAATAATATGATTAAACTGTTTACCCACAACAAAATCCTGCTCGTTTTGCTGAAGTGTATAACGACTCACCAAGGGTAGTCGTCAACCTGGTTCGTCTAAGCAAGATATACAAATATTGAGTGGTAGTATTTGTTTGCATGTAAAAATTATCTTTAATAATTATATAGCATTATTCTCACCTTTTCTATTAGAATGATAACGTCGATGAACGTTGCTAAAATGGTTTATTAGCTGATATACTTTATAATATATTTTCCTTCAAACTGTCAAGCACACAAACTTGCTGACTAGGTATCCATAAACAACTACATAGCAACAACTATCCCATAATATATATTTTACATATACTAAAAACATTCTTCTTTTGTTATTATTAAATTAACATTCTATTAAGTATAGTGCACATGTATGAGCACTTTCTGCCCAAGGTACAGGTAATTATTAACCTATCCAAAGTATTTCGTTATATAAAAATGTCGCCCGACAAATGGACTGAATATAAAAGTCATGAGTGAGCTTCGCTTTTATCTTCAAGAACCACTGGTCCGTTTACAATAGTGTTCTTACATTACATATGTTCTTTATATTTTGATCACACCTCGTATATATCTTCATTACATTTCACATATATATATAGATACATTTATAACAAATCTTATGCTTCATCAATACTTATCTTTTTTATTACATTAATTATATTTATTTCATTATTATCAAAACATCGTCGCTTATTAATATAATTAACGAGGGTGAAACACAAATTACTATGATTAATAGTTTTGATCATTATTAAAACAGTGATGTTATAAATAATGTTTAATCTTTCAGGGCGCATTAAATAACAAATAAGTTAGATGTTGCATTTTAATGTATACATCGTGGCACTAAGATGTCATAATAAAGAAGAATTTTGTTCGGATAATACATAGGATAGCTCATAAAAACAATCGTCGAATAATTAGTTTTATAGAATAGATCTTCTTCTTAACATAATCTTTGACAGTTAAGTTTTCAACACAAATCAATCTAATATAAATAACCTTTGCTTTTAATCATTTATGAATCGAATTATAATTCTTACATATATTAAAAACATTTGAGAATTATCATTGATTAATGAGAATTAAAGAAAATTAAATTGAATAAAAATAAAATAAATGTTCATGAAAATCTATAGCTGATATGAATTTAACATAATTTCATTAACGGTAATCAGGTTACGTTCGTACTTGCATACGATTCTAATAAAGTACATTGCACAGCAGAATCATGATTATGTCCCGTATTATTGTTCAGTGCAGAAATTACTTCAATACCTGGATCTTGATGCGAAGTGCCATCTCTTGTCCTCCCATTATGTCTATCCACGTAGTTCGCTGTATTCCTGGAATTTCGCCATACATTCCGTCTATTTTTAAACCTATTTTGATTATATGGTCTAACATATGGATTGCTACGATTAATTAGGTTAGGCGGATTTCCTACATAACTTTGCCTATTTTGCTCATTTTGATTGCTAGAATTTATTCGGCTTAGGTTATGTTCCGTATTATTCACACTTCGGATATTTAAATTCCGAACAGGTACAAAATGGTCTGAATTATTCTTATTTTTACCCATTCCTGCTTGTTGATTCATAGCATGGTATTGAGTTTCATAGCATTGGACAAGCATTAATAAATGGTTGAAACTCATACACTGTGTAGAAAACAAGATCTGTTGTAACTTAAATGGGAGCAAATTTCGAATCGATGCTATTATTCTATATTCCGATTGCAAGGGATTAACGACTTTTAATTCGTTGTATGTATTTACAACAAATTCAACAACAGATTTGTGCAAACGAGGATTGAAATGTTGATTTCTAATGGTGGCATCTCGATTTGCAAGCAAAAAGTCATTTTCATAATTCGCAATCAGTGCCGCTTTGAATTCTTCATATGTACTGATGTGATCACGTACTGCTTTAAACCATAATGAACAAGGTGGGAGTAATACATGAGGGATTAATTTCATATATTGTGATCTATCTATACACATTATATTGCATTCGTCCTGGAATTTCTCTAAGAAAGAAGTAGCATTCTCGTTACACTTACCACTGAATTTGCTCATAGCTCGTATTTCACTCATCTTAACACTTAATTTTACCTTCCTTTTATCATTCCGTGTACTTATTGGGTGATAGTTCCTATCCATGACGTGATGTGTCGTTACACCATCTATGTTTCGCCCATCTGTACTCTTCGGATGTATTTCTTCCAATATAATATCCTCATCAGACACCGGCGAAGGCGAGTTCATCTCTGGTGAGTGGGGAAACTCCATGCGATCACTACACATGTTATTACGGTATGTGTTGTCCTTAACCTGTAGCATTTTAATTTCTTCCTGTAACGTAGCTATCAATTGTGTATTTGCACGTATGTTGTTAGCATTATTGATGACCTGAATCTTTTGTTGTTGAACAGAAGATTCTGTTACTTCTAAATCCTTTTTTACATCACTGATTTCTTGTCTCAGGTGATTGTGATGACCCTGGCATTCCTCCGATATTCCTTTTAGCTTTTCCTCGAACTGCGAGGTGATATCGCTCATCGTCTGGATAATTAATTGTTTCGTTTCATCCGACTTCTGTTCCATCCGTCTACTTAATTCTTCATATTGCTTGTTAGACTCTTCAGAGTTATGTTCTATCGTCTGCTTTAATTCTTCGTATTGCTTATTGGATTTTTCGGAGTTCTGTTCTATCTTCTGTTCTATGGTCTGCTTTATCTCGGTAGACATCTGAATCAATTGTCGCTGTAAAGCTAACAAGATTCGATCTTCTGATGATGTCATTCCTGGAGCTACACTATGCTCACCATTGTCACTATTAGTGAATTCATGCTCCATTGTTTCATTGTCCATTTTTCTTACAATTATTCTACCACTTCTCAGTATGGTCAAATTTGTATTCATTAACTTAATTGTAAAAGTAAATTCACCCTTACTTTGCTTTGGGGTAAGAATTTATGAAAAGTCCCGGGTGAGGTAAACCAAAATTTTTATAACGACTCACCAAGGGTAGTCGTCAACCTGGTTCGTCTAAGCAAGATATACAAATATTGAGTGGTAGTATTTGTTTGCATGTAAAAATTATCTTTAATAATTATATAGCATTATTCTCACCTTTTCTATTAGAATGATAACGTCGATGAACGTTGCTAAAATGGTTTATTAGCTGATATACTTTATAATATATTTTCCTTCAAACTGTCAAGCACACAAACTTGCTGACTAGGTATCCATAAACAACTACATAGCAACAACTATCCCATAATATATATTTTACATATACTAAAAACATTCTTCTTTTGTTATTATTAAATTAACATTCTATTAAGTATAGTGCACATGTATGAGCACTTTCTGCCCAAGGTACAGGTAATTATTAACCTATCCAAAGTATTTCGTTATAAGTGGCTTTTCCTAAGTTTTATATGTTTCATATATCCTACAGTTTTTTCAGGCCTTTTTTTTTAATTTGTCCAAATTTATATTTCTCCTTTTACCACACAATCGTTCAATACTTGCACTATAATATTTACAATCAGTATATCATCCTGTAACGTATTTTATTCCTACTAAAAATCATCGAACAACACAACATACAAACCCTATCTCACTGGCTTGCACGCGAACCTTAGGTGCATGGGGTCCTGGGGACAATTCCGAGTGGGAGAACATCGAACGACAGTAGATCGAATTCCGCGTTAAACCTATAGGTCCACTTCTCATAGCCTCGCCGGCGAAAGAGGACGCTAAAAACGGCAATCAGTCAACAGTTGCAAATTTAGGCTGCATAAACAACTTATGTCTTGTGGATCTTATTAAATTTATTTTGTTAAAGCAGCTCTTTTAACAAAATTTCAGTATTAACGTGTCAGATATTTCTATTTAAGGACAAGAAAAAACATATTATTTCTTTTGTAACTAAATGATAGCTCTACCCACGTAGATTATAAAAGCAGAAACAATGAAAATCGATACAATAGTGACTGACATTATTTTAACAAATATCGATTCAGATAATAGTTTGGGCTGTCACAAAACTATGAAAAGTTAAAAATTCCGATTAATTGTAACAACTTCATCAGTGGTGGACATTGGAGGAGGATGTATGCTATTAATCAGCCCATTTCATGGGCATCCAAACTCACAGGCCCAACGCTCGCTAGCTCGGCATTCGCGCTCGACAGTTCTCGGGTTCAATAATTAAGCGCTACCCCGAGCGCCAATGAAATAAGTCAGCGCGAGTCCAACTGAGGGAAGTGAGCCCGAGCACGATTCCCAAAGGAATAAATGAGCGAGAGCCCAGTTGAAAAAAATGAGCCCGAGTCCGAGAGAATCCAGAGCAAAATGGCCATCTATGAACCAAAGTTATTCCATCAAGTCTTTTTCCATCTGATCTACTGCATTCTGATGGTTCTCTCATTGATTGTGTTTGTTCAGATATCAGCGCTCTTGTCATTTACTGCTCAATGACGTGAGTGACTGTCTATCTGTCTACCAACACTTACTTCTTAATGTAGCGCTATTTCTACCCGGAAACTTTCATGGGAAAAATCAAATATTATTCTTATTTGCATTATTATTTTTAATAATTATGTACTACACACGAGAAATTGTCTACTGCAATTAATTGAAAGGAAAAATACGATTAATGTATAACCTTGCTATGACATTAACTTTTCATCTAGGGGATATGGCAGATGATATTTTAAATTTTGCCTCTCTCCAAAAGAGGTCAAACAGCAAACTCCAAAACAGTTGCTTTTAAGGAAGCTTGTCCTCCTCCCTCGCGTGCCCTCGTTCTCCTGAAGGAAGTTGTCTCTAGCCATCGTGCACCCTCGCTCCCGCAGTAACACTTGGCCCTCACCCTCGTTCACCCTCGCCCTCTTCGTCGAAGCTTTTCCTCGCCCTCGCGCACCCTCACCTCCGCCATCGAAGCTTGTCCTCGCCCTCGTACATCCTCACCCTCGCTGCCGAAACTTGTCCTCGCCCTCACGCACCCTCGCCCTCGCGCACCCTCGCCCTCTTCGTCGAAGCTTTTCCTCGCCCTCGCGCACCCTCACCCTCGCCATCGAAGCTTGTCCTCGCCCTCGCGCACCATCGCCTTCGCTGCCGAAACTTGTCCTCGCCCTCGCGCACCCTCGCCCTCTTCGTCAAAGCTTTTCCTCGCCCTCGCGCACTCTCACCCTCGCCATCGAAGCTTGTCCTCGCCTTCGCGCACCCTCGCCCTCGCTGCCGAAACTTGTCCTCGCCCTCGCGCACCCTCACCCTCTTCGTCGAAGCTTTCCCTCGCCCTCGCGCACCCTCACCCTCGCCATCGAAGCTTGTCCTCGCCCTCGCGCACCATCGCCTTCGCTGCCGAAACTTGTCCTCACCCTCGCGCACCCTCACCCTCGCCATCGAAGCTTGTCCTCGCCCTCGCGCACCATCGCCTTCGCTGCCGAAACTTGTCCTCGCCCTCGCGCACCCTCACCCTCTTCGTCAAAGCTTTTCCTCGCCCTCACGCATGCTCACCCTCGCCATCGAAGCTTGTCCTCGCCCTCGCGCACCCTCGCCCTCGCGGCCAAAACTTGTCCTCGCCCTCGCGCTCCCTCGCCCTCGCGTCAAATTTAGCGAGGGAACTTGAGGGTGAGGATGCCCTCGAGAGGTCCACTCTCGCGAGGGTGAACATCTCTGCCTCAGTCATGCTTTGGATGAACCTCTTAGGATCGGCGAAAATGCATACTGAATGTAGAGATATTATTTTCAAACTTATGCCTCCATGGAGTGAGTAGCATTTTTACCATTAGCATAAGCTTAACCTCATAGTCTTCAACTTTAAGGTTATTGGATCAAAAAGTCCAATATGTTTCAATCAAAAGTTTTCTTGTAGGCTTTATATCTGAAAAACTACATACAGTGAAGCCAAACTCAAACTATCACTTAACTTAGTATGATGCGGTTATTCCGCAGAAAATACGAAAACTCGATTTAGGGGCTGTTCAAAAATTTTGTCGACCCTGATCCAAAAACTAATTATTGGCTAAGATCGCAATCATTTGATGCGTATTTTTTTATTATTCCGAAAATTCTTGGCAAGATCGCAATCTTTTAAACCATTTTTTTTATCGTTCCTAAAATTCTTGTTTTTCTTTTACTATACACCAAGGACGGATAAGTCTGAAAATAGATTAATTGGATTCAGATTCCTCTAAATTAGTATAAATTAGAAGCAACGGCGCTGACTTTAGAAAATTTATGTGGGTGCATATCAATGGCGGGTTGTGTTATATGTTTTAAGGGCAGTTTCGATATTTAATTGATTTATTTTTACTTAAAAATCTTTTATGAACACTGCCATAAAGGGCTGTGCTGTGATAAAGTAAAATATACCGGTACTATAAGGATAAGTTGGGGCTGTCCTAGCTCAGTCGGTAACACATCTGAATTAAATGCAAGAGAAACGGGTCCAAACTAAAAGTATGTCCGAGAAGTTGCCCCCCCCCCATTGAAGCACTAATGATCTCTTCCAGTGCAATCGTTAGTGCTTCGTTAGTGCTTCCTAGAAAACCAACTCCCAACATTAGTGCTTCAATAGTCTGGACTCTAGAAGCAAAAAACTTTGGGGGGCCAACTTCACGTTAGCCCCCCCCAGAAAGCACTAACGATTAAACCTAGTGCAATCATTAGTGCATCGTTAGTGCTTCCAGAAAACACTAATAGTTTCGTTAGTGCTTCAATATTAGTGTAGATATGGCCAAATACATGTATCGAAAAGCCCATAAGGAATACATGGGGAATTTTTCATTGAGTCAAATTCCCGCCAAATTCAAAAGCGCTAATGATATCATCTAGTGCAATCGTTAGTGCTTCGTTAGTGCTTCTTAGAACACCAACTCCCAACATTAGTGCTTCAATAGTCTGAACGCTAGAAGCAAAAAACTTTTGGGGGGGGGCAACTTCACGTTAGCCCCCCCCCAGAAAGCACTAACGACTAAACCTAGTGCAATCGTTAGTGCATCGTTAGTGCTTCCAGAAAACACTAATAGTTTCGTTAGTGCTTCAATATTAGTGTAGATATGGCCAATTACATGTCACGAAAAGCCCATAAGGAATACATGGGGAATTTTTCATTGAGTCAAATTCCCGCCAAATTCAAAAGCGCTAATGATATCTTCTAGTGCAATCGTTAGTGCTTCGTTAGTGCTTCCTAGAAAACCAACTCCCAACATTAGTGCTTCAATAGTCTGGACCCTAGAAGCAAAAAACTTTGGGGGGGGGCAACTTCACGTTAGCCCCCCCAGAAAGCACTAACGACTAAACCTAGTGCAATCGTTAGTGCATCGTTAGTGCTTCCAGAAAACACTAATAGTTTCGTTAGTGCTTCAATATTAGTGTAGATATGGCCAAATACATGTATCGAAAAGCCCATAAGGAATACATGGGGAATTTTTCATTGGGTCAAATTCCCGCCAAATTCAAAAGCGCTAATGATATCTTCTAGTGCGATCGTTAGTGCTTCGTTAGTGCTTCTTAGAACACCAACTCCCAACATTAGTGCTTCAATAGTCTGGACGCTAGAAGCAAAAAACTTGGGGGGGGGGCAACTTCACGTTAGCCCCCCCAGAAAGCACTAACGACTAAACCTAGTGCAATCGTTAGTGCATCGTTAGTGTTTCAAGAAAACACTAATAGTTTCGTTAGTGCTTCACTATTAGTGTAGATATGGTCTATTAAAATCCACGAAAAGCCCAAAAGAAATGCATGGGGAATTTTTCATTGGGTCAAATTCCCGCCAAATTCAAAAGAGCTAATGATAACTTTTAGTGCAATCATTACTGCTTTATTAGTGCTTCTTAGAACTCCAAGTCGAAACATTAGTCCTGCAATAGTTTGGACGCTAGAAGCCACAAACTTTTGGGGTGTAACTTCACTTTAGCCCCCCAGGAAACACTAACAATTAAATCTGGTGCAATCGTTAGTTCATCTTTATTGCTTCCAGAAAACACTAATGGTTTTCGTTTTGCTTTGCTATTAGTGTAGATATGCCAACTTATATGTCACAAACAAAGGTGTCCAAACTCATGAGGACGGCGCCCACGAGTTCGAAACTTACGTTCACTCGACCTCAACCTCACGAACTTAACGTGAGATAAGGCTGGTGATGTGAGCATGAGGTTGAGTGAGCTCTAGGTGAGACTGGTGAAGTGAGCGTGAGGTTGAGTAAGCGTTAGGTCAGACTGGTGATGTGAAAGTGAGGTTGAGTGAGCGTGAGGTCAGGCTGGTTATTTGAGCGTGAGGTCAGACTAATGATGTGAGCGTGAGGTCGAAATGAGTTTATGAGCTGAGGTCGAAATGAGTTTGTGAGCGTGAGTTTGAGTGAGATTAGGTCAAAGTGATCACCTCTGGTTACGAAACTCCCATAAATACATGGGGAATATTTCATTGGGTCAAATTCCCTACAAATTCAAAAGCGCTAATGATATCTTTAATACAATCGTTAGTGCTTCATTAGTGCTTCCTAGAGCAGTAACTCTTAACATTAGTGCTGCAATAGTTTGGATACTAGAAACAAAATACTTGGAGAAACATGAAGTTAGCTCCCCAGGAAGCACTAACAATCAAACCTAGTGCAATTGATAGTACATTGTTGGTGCTTCTAGAAAACAAATAGTTTCGTTAGTGCTTCATTATTAGTGAGGAAACTCACGTAAGAAAAACATTAGGAATTTTTCGTTGAGTTAAACTTCCGCCCAATTCAAAAGCCCTAATGATCTCTTTTAGTGCAATCGTAAATACTTCTTAGACCACAAAATCCGAACATTAATGCTTCAATAGTTTTGATGCTAGGAGCACAAAAAAAGAGGGCTAACTTCACGTTGGTTCCCCAGAAAGCACTAACGACAAAATCTAGTGCAATCGATAGTGCATCGTCAGGACTTGTAGAAAACAGTAATAGTTTTGTTTGTGTTTCTATTAGTTCAGTTTTGGGAGATGAATTTCATTGTTTCTAATTTTTTCGTATGAAAATGTAATCTTTTTTCCTTGGTTCATATATAAACAGTCATTTTATTATTTTATTATTTATAAATGTATCAACGGTGATATGTATACACGACTCCAAAAGTGCATTACCACCTGCAATTCTCCTTTCCCTGCAATAGCAGGCAACCCATAAAGCTTAGCGGTTGGGTTGGTTGCAAATTCGAAAGGCGTTGGACTAAACCCCAAGTTTGTCACAAATATATCAGTGTGGCAAACTTCAAATAAGAGAATAAAAAAATTGGTAAGAATGACAATTCTATTATTCTGACGGAGTTGGATGACACCAAAAGTGAAAAAATGACTTACTTAAGCAGTTCAAACAAGATGAATGGTGAGAAACCGATATAAGAAGAAAGCATTTCTCTCTTTCCCCCCACCCCACCCTAAAAAAGAAACTCACAAAAAGAAAAAGTTATAAAATATAAAGGTTTCATATAAAAGCGTAACAGCACAAAAACAAATAGCTAAACGAAACGAAAAAGAGACAAACACAGAATAGGGGATACCAGTGGCGTAGCAGACTTGCGGTCCTCCCATTCAAGATAAAGAGATGGGACCCTAGTTGTAAACCTCATTGTTATAATAATAATAATAATAATAATAATAATAATTATTATTATTATTATTATTATTATTATTATTATTATTATTATTATTATTATTATTATTATTATTATTATTATTATTATTATTATTAGAAATTCGTTTCCTTTTCAAAATCTCTTGATCTGCCTAAGAGCATGAGTGCATATAGCGATGATGTGTGCACGTTTTGTCAAAGGACCAGTCCCAAAGGCCAAAAGGGATGGAAATTTCAAGAGAGAGAAATAAAAAACATTCTTATGGTAAATTCTAGCTCAAAGTTCGAAGCACTTGCTTTTGCACGTGATTTGTTGTTTCTTTTTTCAAGGAACAGAAAAGTTCGGGCGTCTAAGAAATTATATCACATAATATTGCAAATTTGCAAGTGGATGTATTTACATTACAATTTGTGTCAATAAAGATATTATGATTAGAAAACAATATTGTAAAAAGTAAGTTTAATTTCTTCATCCATCGCAAGTCTTATGGATCCCTTATACCTCGCCGCCCCCGCCCCGAATAACGATATCGAAAATTTAGAATGATATATTCATGTCCATATATTTGCGATATCGAATGTTGATATATGATAATATAGATATCGACGATAGCGACGTATCAACATTACACAGGCCCAGGTACGAGAAGTGATGCTTGAAATATAATGGAATCAACAATCAAATTCTAAATAAGTTGACGCATAACGGATAATATCCAGCTGACGGATAATATCCGGATGACAGATAATATCCGGATAACGGATACTATACGGATGACGGATAACGGATAATATCCGGATGACGGATAACGGATAATATCCGGATAATGGATGACGGATAAGATCTGGATAACGAATGATATCCGCATAACGAATACATCCGGATGGCGGATAATATCCGGATAACGGATATATCCGAATGACGGATAATATCCGGATAATGGATTTATCCGAATAATTTATAAAATTAAGATAACGGATAATATCCGGATAATAGAACATTCGGATAAGTGATTACATCTGGATGACAAATAATGGATAATATCCGAATAACGTATATGGTTTTAAAAAGATCACATAAGAGAGGAACATATGTCTATTCTGCTCATGGAGTTCTTGAAAGATGATCATCGGGCAATGGTCTTTACCTTTGCAAGATATTGCTTCTTAAAATGTTTCCTAGTAAATTCCAATTTTTTTGGTTTTTGTTGTGGGGCGCAGTGGGATCAAATAATGTAAATACATCCACTTGCAAATTTGCAATATTATGTGATATAATTTCTTAGACGCCCGAACTTTTCTGTTCCTTGAAAAAAGAAACAACAAATCACGTGCAAAAGCAAGTGCTTCGAACTTTGAACTAGAATTTACCATAAGAATGTTTTTTATTTCTCTCTCTTGGAAATTTCCATCCCTTTTGGCCTTTGGGACTGGTCCTTTGACAAAACGTGCACACATCATCGCTATATGCACTCATGCTCTTAGGCAGATCAAGAAATTTTGAAAAGGAAACGAATTTCTAATAATAATAATAATAATAATAATAATAATAATAATTATTATTATTATTATTATTATTATTATTATTATTATTATTATAACAATGAGGTTTACAACTAGGGTCCCATCTCTTTATCTTGAATGGGAGGACCGCAAGTCTGCTACGCCACTGGTATCCCCTATTCTGTGTTTGTCTCTTTTTCGTTTCGTTTAGCTATTTGTTTTTGTGCTGTTACGCTTTTATATGAAACCTTTATATTTTATAACTTTTTCTTTTTGTGAGTTTCTTTTTAGGGTGGGGTGAGGGGAAAGAGAGAAATGCTTTCTTCTTATATCGGTTTCTCACCATTCATCTTGTTTGAACTGCTTAAGTAAGTCATTTTTTCACTTTTGATGTCATCCAACTCCGTCAGAATAATAGAATTGTCATTCTTACCAATTTTTTTATTCTCTTATTTGAAGTTTGCCACACTGATATATTTGTGACAAACTTGGGGTTTAGTCCAACGCCTTTCGAATTTGCAACCAACCCAACCGCTAAGCTTTATGGGTTGCCTGCTATTGCAGGAAAGGAGAATTGCAGGTGGTAATGCACTTTTGGAGTCGTGTATACATATCACCGTTGATACATTTATAAATAATAAAATAATAAAATGACTGTTTATATATGAACCAAGGAAAAAAGATTACATTTTCATACGAAAAAATTAGAAACATAATGAAATTCATCTCCCAAAACTGAACTAATAGAAACACAAACAAAACTATTACTGTTTTCTACAAGTCCTGACGATGCACTATCGATTGCACTAGATTTTGTCGTTGGTGCTTTCTGGGGAACCAACGTGAAGTTAGCCCTCTTTTTTTGTGCTCCTAGCATCAAAGCTATTGAAGCATTAATGTTCGGATTTTGTGGTCTAAGAAGTATTTACGATTGCACTAAAAGAGATCATTAGGGCTTTTGAATTGGGCGGAAGTTTAACTCAACGAAAAATTCCCAATGTTTTTCTTACGTAAGTTTCCTCACTAATAATGAAGCACTAACGAAACTATTTGTTTTCTAGAAGCACCAACAATGTACTATCAATTGCACTAGGTTTGATTGTTAGTGCTTCCTGGGGAGCTAACTTCATGTTTGTCCAAGTTTTTTTGTTTCTAGTATCCAAACTATTGCAGCACTAATGTTAAGAGTTACTGCTCTAGGAAGCACTAACGAAGAACTAACGATTGTATTAAAGATATCATTAGCGCTTTTGAATTTGTAGGGAATTTGACCCAATGAAATATTCCCCATGTATTTATGGGAGTTTCGTAACCAGAGGTGATCACTTTGACCTAATCTCACTCAAACTCACGCTCACAAACTCATTTCGACCTCAGCTCATAAACTCATTTCGCCCCCCCAAAAGTTTTTTGCTTCTAGCGTCCAGACTATTGTAGCACTAATGTTGGGAGTTGGTGTTCTAAGAAGCACTAACGAAGCACTAACGATTGCACTAGAAGATATCATTAGCGCTTTTGAATTTGGCGGGAATTTGACCCAATGAAAAATTCCCCATGTATTCCTTATGGGCTTTTCGTTACATGTATTTGGCCATATCTACACTAATATTGAAGCACTAACGAAACTATTAGTTTTTTCTGGAAGCACTAACGATGCACTAACGATTGCACTAGGTTTAGTCGTTAGTGCTTTCTGGGGGGGGGGCTAACGTGAAGTTGCCCCCCCAAAGTTTTTTGCTTCTAGCGTCCAGACTATTGAAGCACTAATGTTGGGAGTTGGTGTTCTAAGAAGCACTAACGAAGCACTAACGATTGCACTAGAAGATATCATTAGCGCTTTTGAATTTGGCGGGAATTTGACTCAATGAAAAATTCTCCATGTATTCCTTATGGGCTTTTCGTGACGTGTAATTGGCCATATCTACACTAATATTGAAGCACTAACGAAACTATTAGTTTTTTCTTGAAGCACTAACGATGCACTAACGATTGCACTAGGTTTAGTCGTTAGTGCTTTCTGGGGGGGCTAACGTGAAGTTGCCCCCCCCAAAGTTTTTTGCTTCTAGCGTCCAGACTATTGAAGCACTAATGTTGGGAGTTGATTTTCTAGGAAGCACTAACGAAGCACTAACGATTGCACTAGAAGAGATCATTAGTGCTTCAATGGGGGGGGGCAACTTCTCGGACGTACTAAAAGTCTTGTGGGTGCGCCGCACCCACAAGCTTTTTGTGTGGGTGCCGGAGCCCCGGAGTATCCACGTAGTCGGCGTGCATGATTAGAAGTGTATCAAAGCGTGGGCATCTTGACCTTTGTCATACGCTGTACTTCAAAGCTCTAAAATTTCAGGTCATTTTTCTCCTGAGCCGTAAACGGATGTTTTTTTTCTTTAAACGGGTTCTATTACGATATTATTTCAGTATCTTCAATTTACTACAAAAAAAGTACAATTAGAAATATATTCATGTGTGGATACTTTTTACTAGTGGCATGATCTTCTACAAAAACTAATGCAATTCTACACAGTAAAAAATGGTTGTGTTAATTCAACTCAATTTTAACACAGGACAGTGGTTCCAGCGTGACTACCACTATGTGGTGTTAATTCAACACAGATCCCGCAGTATTGACGTTTAACATAGGGGGTGTGTTAGGTTTTTAACACACAACCGGAGTTGAGCGGTGTTAAATTCAGATCTGTATTAGTATTTTCGGTCTTGCTTCGACACCATACCAGGGTCGTTAATGTGGGGAAAAGTGTTGAGTGTTACTTGTGGTGGTGTTGCACTAATATGAAGAAAGTAACACAGTGTGTAGTGTATTAATTATTTTATGTTAATATTACACCATGTCAAGTATCAATATAACACAGTCCGTGTTATTTCAACATCATTTTTTATTTCAACACACAATCTGTGTCATAATTCAAGATAAAAGCCGTTTACGTAACACCATTTTGGTGTTAATTCAACATTTCATGTGTTAAAATTCAAGGCCAGACCACCATATTACCACCGTTTTTGGTGTTAGTTCGATTCCACTTTTGTATTACTACAACAACTATTAGATGTTGAAATAACTCCATGTGCGATGTTGATGTAACCATTTTTCTGTGTTGGAAAAGCTTGTGGTGTGCATGATTACCCTTACAAAAGATTCTAATTTCAAAATAAGAACAGTAAACTAGAGAACACTTCATTCAGAAAATCTTCATAAACTTTTTTGCCGTCCTCCCCAATACTTATTGTAAAGTATTTCTTGATGGTTCGAAACACAACCTTCACCAACAACTCGTTCAAGAATGATAGAAAACTCTTACCTATATCCTTATAGTATGTTTGTCTCTTAATCGTGTTCCTACTTGTTTTCTGCTATTTTTGAAACAGTCTCCGGTGTTGACTGGTGAGCTCTAGTATAGTGTAGAAGTGCCACAGTAATGCGGTGTTGTTTCTCGTTGCCGACATATTTCTTCAGAAATATTATGTAAAACAATTGAGAACACATCGCACGGTTTGCACGTTGAAATTCTGCTAATACCTGGATTTGTTCAAGTATTTCTTTCTTCTGTGTTTGTCTGTAGATTCAGTATATAAGCCTTTATAGTTAGATGCCCAACATATTTGGCAATCACGCAGAAAACAACACCGAAGATTTTACACTTGTGTTAATTTAACACACAGGCTGTGTGTCATTTCAACTACCGGAATTTGTCACACAACTCCAAATGGAAAGTGAGTTGTTGTAACCATCTGTTTGTGTTATATTTTAACACAATCGTGTTAACACATAGGCATGTCGTTGAAATAACACAACGATTTTTTACAGTGTAGTACAAATTATAGATTTTTAATAATAATTAATGCTATAGAAGTACAAATAATAGTTCTTTTATGAAAAATTAATACAATTCGGGTGCAAATAATACTTCTTTTATAAAAATTAATGCAATGTAAATATAAATTATAGTTCTTTTATTAAAATGTAATGCAATACAAGTACAAATGATAATTCTTTCATAAAGAATATTGCAATTCAAGTACAAATGATAATTATTTTATAAAAAATAATGCAGTTCAAATACAAATGATAACTTTTTCATAAAAATGTAATGCAACACAAGAACAAATGATAGTTCTTTCATTAAAAAAATACTGCAATTCAGGTCTACAAATGATAGTTCTTTTATAAAAAAATAATGTAAAATAATGTAATGTAAAAAAAGATGTAAAAATAAAATGAAAATAAATACAAACTATAAATAAAATCATACATACTATATATTATTATTAGTATTAGTAGTAGTAGTATACCTTCAGCAGCAGTAATATTTCATTTGCTTTCAACATCTTGGAGAAAAAGCATGTTCTCATACAAAAGTAAGGGCTGAATCAACTTGTAATTGTGATTTAAAAGTTCCTATTATTATTATTATTATTATTATTATTATTATTATTATTATTATTATTATTATTATTATTATTATTATTATTATTATTATTATTATGTTTAAAAATATATGAACCCTCGTGATGATGTAACAGACAATATCGATTTCATTTTTGTACAAAAAGATACAAATTCTAAACATTTTATTTATATTCAAATGAAGTGAAGTAATTAAAGTACTGTAATTAATTGCAAGATAATCATTATTAATGATAGGAAAGTGCCACCACGTTAACTTTTCTCAATTCTATTTTTTAACTTAAGTTAAATCATGTTGCATTTATTACTAAAATATTTTACTTATGAAATACAAACAAGATGATTATAGATGCACATTTTCGGAAAACTTCGTGAGATGAAAATATCCTACCAGTGACATACCCTTTTGGGTTCTCAAGAAAAAAAAAAAAAAAAGAAATATATTACATCCTAAGTTTAATATACTATGTATATAATATCCAGAAAACAATAAAAGACTTTTCCGAGAAAGTCGGAACAAAACACAATCACATCGGCGTACTAACTTTTCTGAAGTTTTGTGTGAGAAAATGAGTTGTTCAATATTTTAGAGTTATAGATGAAATAAAACTATTTATTTATGAAATATAAATGTTATAATTAGAGGCATTCTCGAGAGTCTCTCAATTTTTTTCCACCAGTAAATTATCGTTGTGTTTTGACGTAGAAACAAAATTAACAAAAACTCCCTTGGAAAACGTACTAAAACATTAAAATTTAATCTTGCTCGCTACTAGTCATTCATACGTAGGAATGAATTCATTGGCCAAGTCCAGAAACCGCTTATTATGCATATACAGGCCATGAAACGTGTAAACCACTCTAAATCTCTAGTTTGCCTTTCACGATCTCAACTCTTTACTACTGTTGTCTTTGAAAGTCAAAAATTCACTCAACCTGCAAATTACCCATTCTATCTTTTATTATGAAAAATTACGTGCTATATTGCAGGATTAATGAAATGTATATTCATTAAACATAAACATAATTGTTTTGTGTCGTGTTAGTGCAATAAATTGTCTCCTTCCAAAATAAACTAGACCATGTGATTTTTAGAAGAGAAATTACCTACAGCATACTAAGCAGAAGTGCTTGTTCTTCGTATGGGAAGAATCACGTATATTCAAAACCTTTGAATGTAAAGTAAAGAAATGGGTGAAATACAAATGAGTTTACATTGTTTGAACTTTACTAACTCAAAGCAAAATAAACAAAACATCATTTTTATAAAGGCTCGAAAATTTTCAAAATATTACTGAAGCTGTTCTGATGTGGAGTATGTTCAAAATGTCCTCTATTAGCAGAAATACATCGTTGGCAACGCTGTAGAATATATTAACAAATATGTGATATGGTGACCATTGGAATGGATTCACAGGAAGTCTCAATCCCTTCTCTCATGGCATCCAGCATACGTGGTTTTGTGGCATAGACAGTGTTCTGCAGAGTTCCCCACAAAAAGAACTCTAACCGTGTTAAATTGGGAGATTTAGGTGGTGGATACTCGACAGTTCCTCGTATGCCTATTCACGTCTCAATGTTTCATCCGGAAATTACTGCACGTCTTAATGGTAATGTGGCAATGTGCCGTCTTGTTGAGAAAGACAATATTCATTTTGGTACGCTTGATGAATAGCTGTTACATTTTTTTCCTGCAATATGTTAAGGTACTCTACACCTGTCACTATTACTTCAAAAAATGGCCCGACATGCTACACCACAATGATATCCCAAGACGATTAACAGCTCGTTCTTCCATATAATTGGGATCATCTCTTGCCCAGGAAACACAGTTATGTCGATTAATGGTTCCATTCAATTTAAAAGTCATCACAACAGAACAAACAATCAAATCAGTTAACTGTTCATTATCGTAAAATAATGAAAATAATAAATAATTCACAAAATTGGAGACCCCTTTCCGGACTGTACTCATTGATTGCGTGAAGCAACCTGCTTAGGGTATTCCCTTTGTTTGCTTTAAAATGCGGTGAACAATTTTGATTTGCTTACACACGATTCAAGCGAAGGTTACCGTATGGATTTGTGAGGGGATCTTGTGAAAGTTTGTATGTAACACTGTTTCCACCCCTCTTTCGTTCAGTACTGATTTCCTGCCATACTGTCCCGTCTTCAGATCGCACGCATCACATAATTTCGTAATTGTTACACGTAACTGTGTAACAATTCTGCCCGTCATTTTTTCTGCACTTCTTTCGTGTTCTCACATTTCCAGAAACATCTTAAAGTCCACTTCCGTTGCTCAAAGGGAAAGTTCCTAGCCATCTTGCCAATTACTTGTCGCTGCTGGCAACTGAACTGAAATTAAAAGAAAAACTAACCAAATGAATGGGAAAGAAAATGAACAAATGAGTGGTTATACAATACTAGTCAAAAGAGAGCTAACTTATAACAATTTGATCAGGTTTTGTTTAATACCTTCTCTGGTATTAATATTCAAACAGTGTAAGCCCGTCTGTGGAACACTCCGTAGCTATATAACATAGATTGCATCTCGATTTTCGGGTCTTGTAATCTGTAACACAGTGAGTACTGTTTTCTGGCTATCTCTCAAACACTATGATTCATTGTACGTATACGTACTATAAAGTTTGACACCCCAAATACCTCTCTAGAGTCGAAAATTTAAAAGAAACAGCTTCGTTCGCAATTACATCTGGTGAAGATCTGTCTGTGCATAAAATGTGGTGACTCTCAGTGACTCTTTCTAACCGAAAATATGATTACAAACCAGGGCCGGATCAACTCATCTGAGACCCGGGGGCAGAAAAAATATCTGGCCCCTGCTGACTTCACTTAACACATTTCTGTCAAAGTACAGTAGGAACGTTATGAGACTATGTTTCATATTTTTTGTATATTTTATCTTATGATGATGATTGTATCTTGTATGATTCGTTTTAGACAGCCAGCTGAGATTTTGATCAGAGTAGAGGCCTCCGTCCACCTGGAGGCTCGGGGCTACAGCCCCTAAGCTCCCCCCTCAATCCGGCCCTATGAGAGACACGCACACACATTCTTTTATAAATTAGTTTACAATGTAGGTTTGGTAAAGAAATATCATTTTTAACATAAAATCGTCTGATTCCTTTTTTTTTTTTTTAGAAATTCACTCAAATATTCATCCCTAAAAGTACCTCTTATGGATTTTTAAAAATAAAAAATAACTTACTGCACTTATGTGGAACTATTAAAGAAATATTTATTTAAAAAATGCATGTGCCACTCTTGTTAGGAGTACGTATGTGTTTCATCCTTGCAAAAGACCAAGATGAATAGATAGAGTCTGCTATTCGATTTTTTTTACATGTGCAGTATATATATATATATATATATATATATATATATCATATTAATAGCGTTTAACGAAAAAAAGTGTCCAAGATAGATCGATAGATCTCATTGGTCAAAAGAAAATGATACAGGTGAATGTAAATCGTCATGTGCAGTTTTCGAGAAAATAAAAAAAATTATTAATTTGTGAACCTAAAATATGATACTGAACGAGAAGCATGCTACTTCTTGAAATGAAACGGATCCTGAAATATACCCTCATAAAGTTCTTCATTATCATACCTGCTAGACGACAGTTCATAACACACTTAATGAGATATGCCATACAATTATCACTAACCCTTAAAATTTTAAATTTCTATTTTAACTGGAATATTGTTCAAATATCAGTCGACAGATCAAATTGAGCTGAACAAAAATAACGTGAATTCTTATGTGTAGTTTTCGAAAAAATCGAAAAGAAAATAACGTGGCACTAAACTGTATATCGTTCGTTGCCATTAATAATTACCAGTTTTATATTATTGGAATAAATTATTATTTATTTATTTATGTACCGTACAATACGAGGGGCGTTCCGAAATTAATGCCTCCTATTTTTGTGTTGATTTTGTATGTCCGTGCCAGATGTCGTTGGTGTAGCGCTAATGCTTGATCCTTCCTCTTTTATTTGCAGCTGGTCCCGTTGTTCGGCGGTAGTTGGCGCCAGCATAGGAGTGTTCCAAAATAGAGGAGGTTAGATGGATTGTCCCTTAGTAGTATGCGATCCAGCTCAACCTAAAGTTCAGTTTGTTTGATACCTTCCATATCCTTCCATTTAGTCCATGTAAACTCTAATCTCTCTCTTAAAACTCGCAGTGGTAGAAATCTACTTCCACTTCCGGTTTCAGCATTAATTGACAAAATTTCATGTCTCACAAACCAAACTCCTTCACGTGGTGCACATGCACGTGACATTGGTACTTGTTACAAATATAAGACTATTGGGTTCGTTAATGTCGTCTGAGGGATTAAACTACAATACACACTAGAAAAACGTTTTTTGTTTGGTATTGTACCTTCCTGGCAGAACGAACTCGAAGTTTCTTCTTTTTTTTAACACATCTTGGAGAAAGTTGGATTTTTTTTCGGACGTAAGAACTCTAACGTTAGATTTAGTGACATTTTGTAGAGGACAGTTGTTTGACTAAAAGCAATGAGCCTCACAGGAAGATTATGAACAAGGTGCTTCCTTTTAAAAGGAAGGATATATATGTAAATGAAGGTGTATTCGTAATAGCCCTCCCATGTCAAGCCTTGCCTTAGAATTATGGATGGGAAAGCTGAGAGAACCAGGAGAGATGGTATATTCTGACACGCCTTCATTTATTCATCTATCCTTTTGCAGGAAAGGGAAAAGAAAGAAATAAAAAGGCTAATTTTATGTGAAGAAACATATTGTGTGGACAATTGTAAGTTGTTTTTGGAAAGTTCCTCTCTGTAAGTTTATTGCTTGTTCTTTCCCATACAAATGCTACTGTTGTCTGACTTCAAGCTTCTGTGTCTTCAAGATTACGCAATTATCTTGGACAATTCCCTCCTTCCTAATACACTGTAAATGTTTAATAAGATGTAAATGTAAATGTAACCTGTACGGAATCATCACAAGGTGTAAAACATTCTGCCAAAAAAAGAAGAAAAGTTTCGAAACTTAATTTCATAACAACAAAATTTTGTAGTAAACTATGACTGCAGTGAATCATGATCTCCATCTTTAAAGATTCTTCTGAATAATTTATTAAATGCATCATTAGTATTTCTATGTAAATATAAATCGAAACAAGATGATATATTATATGTTACTTGTTTACTTTACAATGGACAAAATTAGAGACAAACTGTTTACTCCTTTTTTTACTGGTAAAGTCAAATTTTCAATCCTTTGTAATTTAGTTCCGGTTTATTGGAAATGTTCAATCTGATCATCGCATTCGAAAGTAGGGTACTTTGAAGTGCAGTTTTTCAGATATCTCATTTGTGTTATTACTGATACAGAGGTATCTATAAAATTTTGATGTTTTTAATGTTATAGCTTCCTCAGTTTGCAACATTGAATAATAAATGCGGTATCAACTTTTTAAATAATATTTGTATTTATTTTGTAATAACTTATTTATTTTGAAATAACATATGTAAGTTATTACAGATAAATACAAATATTATTTAAAAAGTAGTTAACAAGGAACACAGACAGCATGATAAAGTCATCAATTACCGTTGAGTTCATTTTCCTAGTCCTTGCCTTAACTTAAATTTTTGGGTAATTCAAATTCTGGTCACCCTGAAATTTCTATGGATGGCAACACTGAAAATTCTTCCGATTCGTATTTTCGGGTGTAGAATAACATTATCTATTATTGAGGTAAGTTACATTTCATTATCTCTTTTCATTTACGAAAAACTGGCAAAAGGAATACTGTTAGCTTTTGAAAAATATTTAGTAGTCTGCCCCCTTAATGCGATTTGAAATAAAGGTCTGCTTTGAATAAATATAGGTTTGGGAACTAAAGCATAAACAGAAATGGTATTGAAGTTAGAGGAAATTTCCATATTTTAAATATAGTTGCACCACATTTGTTTTAGAATTATTGAACTTCGTTTCATTTTTTTCGACAAAAAGCTTCCGATGTGTTAAATCCATTATTTAGGATGGCAAGCTTACTGACCTGAAAAATAATTATGGATACTT